>NC_142881.1:4604166-4910833 GCF_051225735.1 Oryctolagus cuniculus
TGACGTGCCCACCCGGGCCTGGTCCATTCTGGGCAGGAGGAGAGGGGCTGCTGCACCTGACCCTCAGGAGCCCCTGAGAAACCACGAGCTGGGCTCAAGGCCGTCACAGCGGCCTCAACTGGGCAGCGTAGCACCCAGCGCCCCCCAGTTCACCCTCCGAGCCTTACCCCTCCGTGACCTCTGTGTGCCTGTCCGACATGCATCTGGGCTTCTCTATGTATGTGCATCAAAGTCTGCCCATGTGTGTGCATCTGTTTGTCTCTACATGAGTGCGTCCTGTTGACACAGGTTTCCACACCTGTGTGCGCATGTCCTCCTGTGACTATCCATCCGTGTCTGTTCATACGTGTGTCCATCTGTCCACGTGTATTTCTCTTGATGTGTGGTCCTTCTCTCCATCCAGGTTCTCAGTGTATGTGTGTCCTGCCCACCTGGGTTTCTCTGGTGTGTTTGCACATTCACCTGCCCATCTCTCTGTTGTGTGCATGTCCGTCTGTCCGTCTGCGTGTTTCTTTAGACACGTCTCGCGTGTTTTTGTATTTCCCCAGTTCCCCCTCCTTCCTGTCTGTGCTCATCTTAATGCTCACTAGCGCTGTGGAATGATGTCTCTCGGTACTGGGTTTCCTTACTGAGCATAGTTCTACTGTATTCCGCCCCAGCCTTTCTGTACCAGTTAATTAACCAGGCCCAGGGTACACTCTGTGTCCCCTCGCCTGTCCCCCTGACGGTCAGGGATCTGTCCTTGGTAGCAGATTTGAAGGCTGACATTAAGAAAAATGCCATTCTCTGAAATGTTTTTGTTATTTCAAAGCTATTGAGATTTCTGAATTAAATTCTTAGTTTGCCATTACCCCTCGCTACTCCCAAGAAGAAAGCTGGGTAATAAGAACAAACCCACTGGTAATTCTTAGCGAGACACATTTTCTGCAGGAAATACGTGGGGAGAGCCCTGCAGTACTTCAGGATTCAACACAAATCATGCACCGTTTCTCCTCCATCTTCTTGTTTCGGAGAACGTGTGTGCCATCTCCTCCTTTCTCTTCTGTAAGCACACCAAAAACCTGAGCAGCGAAAAGAACTCAAGATAGACATGCAAGGCTCAGAGGAAGTATCTGCGACCAATGAAACCATCCCTTCTAGAAACTCCCCACTCATGCATTCCCCACCCAGGCTTCAGAAAACAGCCACAGCCTACCCAACCTGAGATGCAAACAGCAAACAGAGAATCCTAACATCCCTCATAGAAGCCACTCACGCTTGGCCTTCGGGGTCCTGTCGTGGGCAAGACCTCGCCTGCAAGGAACCCGAGTGGCCCCGCATCAGGCCCTTACCCTGGCAGCACGTACTGAGGATGAGTGGGTGCAGGAGAGGAGGGTGCCCGGGGACGGAGTCCACAGAACACTCATGTTTGTGGGACACCTGCATCCCACACTGGAGTGCCTGGGACGAGGCCTGGCTCTGTCCTGATCCGGCTGCTGTGCATCCTGGGTGGCGGCAGGTGCAGCTGGCTCGCACAGTGGGGTCCCTGCCACCCACCTTGAAGGTGGGGACTGAGTTCCTGGCCAAGCCCTGGGTCTCACTCTGCCTTTCAAATAAATTAAAGCTGCTTTTTAAATTAAAAAACAACACTTGTATTTGAGTTAAAGAGGCAGCAAAAGCAAGTGTTGCGCCCTCTGGGTCGGCCCTCGTAAGTCTCCCAGGTGAAGGCCGCACGGTAGCCGTGGAGCACTCCCAGCCCTGTCTACGTCCACCTTCTCAGGGTCCCAAGCACAGCGGGCCAGTGTCATCCACCAGTGTGTGTCCTGCCTGCTGGTCAGCACATAGCCCAGGACTGTCCTTAGTGTCTTCTGTGTGCCCAGCAGCTGGGGGGAGCCTGGGGTGGCCTCCTGGGCCACCAGCTGGGGTGCAGGCGCTGTGGGGTGAGCCTGGGGGCCTCCTGGGCCACCAGCTGGGGTGCAGGCGCTGTGGGGTGAGCCTGGGGTGGCCTCCGGTGTGCAGGCGCTGAGCACTAAGCACACGAAGGTGGCCCACGAGACCTGGAGAAGCTAGAGAGGGCACGGCCAGATCTGGGCCATAGTCAACACCAGTGTGTGTGGGCAGAGGACAGACCTAGAGAGTGGGAACAGAGACGCGACATAGGGATCAACCGTGGAGCATTCTAGAAACAGTGCTGGCAATCACTCAAGTCCAGAAGACGGGGCAGGTTTCATAGCTATGAGAACTCAGGAGAGAGAATCAGAGTGGGAAAATTATGAAGACCTTAAAAAAAAGGACACGTTTCATGCAGTGTCACTGAGCCTCGCTCGCAGAGATATCCAAAGAGAGGAGATGTGTGTCCTGAGCTGTACCTGCAGGATGGGGGCTGGGGGCTGAGGGCAGGTGAGGCAAGAAGGCCAAGATCAAGGGGGCAACCCTGCGAGTGGAAAGGAAGAGAAATCAATAGGAGAAGCAACAGGAAAGAAAAACGGAAATCGATGGGGCGTGATGAGGAGTGGACGTGGGGGATTACAGTAGGGATGAAGCAGGCTAAGCACCAGCGTCACCCACAAAACCCAATCACGGAAGGACTACAGTCCAAGGCGGATGGCTCTCGCGACCCCCTGCAGACCGATTCAGCGCTGCCTTTACCACGGGCTGCCTCCTGCCCCGGGCTCAGCCTTGGCGAGCACAGGAGCCGAGCTCCAGGGTTGAGCACAGCCTACCCCTGGCTCCCAGGCCAGCACCTGTGTCCAGCGGCCTTCTGCAGGCTTGCGGGGATCATGCGCGAGGAGACAGACCTTTGAAGACATCAGGAGGAGACTCAGTGAGGGAGGATGCGGCTTCATGTCTCCTGCGCTGTACAGAGGAGACAGAAGCTCACGGTGGGTGCAGGTCAAGGACAGAATGAACGAACTGACCCGAAGAACAGGAACTCACACCCCGACTGCTGAGGGGTGGACTCTATTTGGGGAATGACATGTGACAGCTAAGCGGAGTCACCCTTTAAAGTCCACGACAACATACGGACAGCTGTGACGTCTCTGTTCTGAGGGCTGAGACTTCACCCTCCCACATCTGCAGTGCAGGACCGACAGCCAGCTCACAGCATCCCTGGGTTTCTGGATGCCGAGGGATTCGCTCTGAGTTCTGTCTGAACTGTCCACATCTTCCTGTAGGTGATGGCCCAGCAGCCTCCCTGGAAGGACAGGCCTCCTCCAGGTCATGCACGAGACCCTTGCAGTCACTCAGGCTACACAGGCTCTGCAGCACTTCCACCCCCACAGTCAGGACACAGAAGCGAGAATTCAAGCTGAGGCAGCCTCTCCACACTAGACAAGGCCAACAAAATGCACACGAGGGCCAGGAAGGTCACGAACATGATCTCTCGCCAGCCTTTGTTAGGACTGTGGACGCCGGCTCCAAGCACAGTATACTTTCTTTCTCCGTCTCTTGTTGTCAGCTCATAGACACACGCGAGAGTTGATTCCAGGGAGGGCTCACTACTCCCTTTCTTCTGGGCTTCACTGCGTCTGCTGTAACCCAGGACCATGTGAAGTCTAGGTAGGGTCTGGTCGAACCAGCGTTGCGCTATGTGAAAGATGCACAGGGAATGCACTCCCATGGCCTAGCCAAAAAGACACATTGCGTCTTCAACTCTAAATGACTCAACTCTATTGAATGGTTACCTGTGATCAGAGATTCTGCCCTGGGTGTTGCGATATCGTATCCTCAGATAACACTGGGAAGCAGCAGGGGAAACATAATCTTCGACATAAGTCATTTCGGGAGTGTGGGGGTGAATCAATGTCCTAATTTTATTTTCAGATATATCATGACTCAAAACATGCCATTTAGTAAAAAGAAAATATGGATTCGGCAGAGTGAAGCAATGAGGCACAGTGTTGCCCAAGTCCACTCCAGTTTTGTATCCATGGGTTTGCATGGGCTTATCCCCCTGAAGTCCCAGAGAGGCCACCTTGGCTATGTCCCTCCAACTCCTACCAACTCCAGTCTCTGGGGACCCCAAACGACAGCATTAGCCGTCCAAGAACAGACAAAGCAGGACACTTGCTATGACCACCTTATAGCACTCGGGAGCTCAGAACCGTTTCTCTCCTTAACTGCTGCTTGCGGACGATGTGGGTGAGTTGTTGGAACCAGAGTCCCTGACTCTCTGTGGCTCCTACGGTTAGCAGAGCTCGCCGCAGCACAGTTTAGTGTTCACGTTGTCGTGGACGATTGGAGGAGACGTTTTTTCCCCTTGATTTTCACCAACATCATAAAATTTTGCTAATTCATTTCTACTAATTTAGATTCTGTTTGGACAGAGACTGCGCAAAGGTTAACATCAGTACAAGCTCCGAATCAAAGAATGAACCAGATGGTGAGCTAGGAAGGACAGGGAGTGGACAGTGGCTTTAGCACTCTTTTCTGGTTCTTCAGAAACCCCAGCCTCAGACCCACAGCATCCGCCCCCGTGGTAAATGCCCTTTCACCCGCTCTGTCCCCACTCTTTAGCTCAGGCCAGCAGCAGCCTGCGTGCCCGCAGTGTTCACGTGATGTGGCGGAAGGAACTGACCATAGATCAGGTTTTCGGTGGGTAAATGCATTCTCTGAAATCATAGGAGGAGCTGGGGCAGCACCCAAGATGGTTTTGCTTCTGCTTCCAAACCCGCACCTCCGCTCGCTGAGTGCGCCTATTCCGGATTTGAGGCTGGCCGGGCATCGGCTGGCAATGACCAGGGTCTGGCTGCCACGGTCCCCAGACCACGGGACAGGCAGGACTCCCGAGTTTCCTCTGTAGCAGCTCCCTCTCCATCACAGAAGCGACCCTGACTTCATTTAGGTACCCCTTTCAGTCCAGTTAATGAATGACCTTTGAAGAGGAGAACAAATGTCTGGGAAAATATCATTTTGGTATATTATAGGGAATTAAACTGGATAATGGATCTAAGGCATAGCCCAGAGTCTACAGCAGTTAGCTTTGCCCCAAGGAGAGAAGGACTTGCATTTCTGAAGAATCAGTTGGTGCCTATAAAACCGGCCTCTAAGTTAACTGTTTCAGGACAGGAGTGAACTCCCTTAGGGCGATCCTGCGCCGCTGCCCTTTCTGACGGGGGCTGGGCGTTTGCCGCAAGGGCTGCCAGTGGCCGCGGCTCCCCTACTCCACTAGGCTGATGCTCAGGCACTCCCGGGCACAGGGAATAAAATGCTGACCCAATTAATCTTGAATGCCAGCCAGCATCTCTGCCTCCAAGGTGTCCCAACAGTGGGAAAGCCACACCAGAAAAGCCAGTAATTCTTTTTCGACACTCATCAGATTGCTTGCTTGGCTTTTTTGGCTCTACCCAGTGATGGGTGCACACTGGGGGTGTGGGACTTGGCCAGCCCCGCCTGGCAGTCGACTGCCTGATGGCACATGGCACAGCCGACCAGGGACCCTCTCAGTCAGCGCTGACACTTTGGCAATGGGCAAAGCCTCACATGTCAGCTCATGAACCCCATCAAGTGTTGTGCAGACTCCGAGGTCACCCAGAAAAGCTGGTGGAAAATGGAATTTAAGGGCCCGGCGCCGTGGCTCATTTGGTTAATACTCCGCCTGCGGCGCTGGGCATCCCATATGGGCACCGGGTTCTAGTCCCTTGCTCTTCTTCCAGTCCAGCTCTCTGCTGTGGCCTGGGAGGGCAGTGGTGGATGGCCCAGGTCCTTGGGCCCCTGCACCTGCATGGGAGACCAGGAGGAAGCACCTGGCTCCTGACTTCGGATCAGCGCAACACCGGCCGTAGCAGCCATTAGGGGAGTGAACCAACGCAAGGAAGACCTTTCTCTCTCTCACTCTCTGTAACTACCTGTCAAATAAATAAATAAATAAATAATCTTAAAAAAAAATGGAATTTAAAAGTATGTTTATTTTGGTGCAAATTTTTTTTTAAATCCTCACACAGGTTTTCATAACATGCATTTTTCATGAACCTTTAAACACTCCCTATATACACGTATTTCATTTTTTTGCACCAAAATAAATTTGTCTTTTAATCCATTTCCCATGAACTTTTTGAAGTAGACTTGTAAATGTACATAACAGGTCAAGTCCAACTTATTTGTAATTAAAATGGATGCCAGCACCCTTCCTACCAGTGACTTATCAGCTACTAACCACTCTCTGTCTTCTCATCTATATGCATCTATGCGCGACGTCCACATGCAGCAGCCTATACCTAGCCATGCCTCTACACACACATACAGACCGTCATTATTTTGAAACTCATTTCGCTCCTTATTCATGGCGTCCTCAAAACAGTAAGAGATGACCTTTGGGAGTCTATCTGTACCAGAGCTAATCATTCCTGAGGTTCTCTTGCCCTGATACAAGGGTTTATACTTTCCAGAAACCTGCTCACAGCAGGGGCTGCTCCTGCTCCAGGATTTTTTTAATTGGCAAAACAATGTAGCAACATTTCCTGTCCCTCTCCACCCCTCAGGCCCCCAAATTGGAAAACACAGGACAAAGAATCTCCCCCAATGCCCTATCTTAGGGCGGCAGTGACGACCTCCTATGCAGTTGGGTGGACGGCTGTCTTTCACCGGACGTTTCTTCCCAAGTGCTTCCCTGTGACACTGGAAGTCCTCCCCAGCTCCGTGTGCACGGCCACAGTGAGTGAGTGCACACTGTAAACTACCAAGCCATTCCACTATCATCAGGCATTTAATCGCTTCAGTGTTTGGCTCCTTTGCATTGGAATGAACATTTTATATAAGCTGTTCATGTAAAGTTACATAGAGAAAGGATGAAACTCACTCCTCTAAGCATACGAGGTTTATACATTTGCACCTTGCCTTTGATTATGGAGTTTGATTTGTGGGTAATTAAGACATTTATATTCCAAACAGCTCCTGGACCCACAGCTCCCCCTCAGCCAGACAGGCACAACCATGACTAGCCATTTTTATCCCAACAGAGCACTGTCCAGTGAATTCCAAAAACACAGTTTTCATAGAAAAAATAAACAAGTCCTGCTTTAGAGATGGGGAGCTCCAGGCCAGAGTGCATGGGTCTTGGGGGACACAGCAAAGCACAAACCACTGCTGCCGATGCCGCGTGTGCAGTGCAACCTGAGGCAGCCCCCACTCCTGTCTGCACTCCAGGGCCAGGCCTGTTCCTAGACTCACCTGGAGGTCCCCACTGACCTGCACCCAGGTACTGGGTGGGAACAGGCTCACGAGATGGCTCAGTTGGGTTTCCGTTTTTTGCTGCTTTCTGAAGCCCATCAGGGTCCCTTCCAGCTGCAGGTCTGCCAGAGCAGGGTAGTGGTTTAGGATAACAATAGCGCCTCCTCTGGAAGGCTCTCGGGAGGGAGAGCTGACGTCTGGGAGGACACAGGAGCACACAGCCCAGGAGCTGAATGGTAAGAGACCATGGGACCTCTGTATGTACCTCGGCTGAAGGAAGGAGCCATGGGCTGTGCCTGAGAAGGCTCCCGTCCCCTCGTGGGCAGTGTTCTGCAGAATGCCTGCTTACTGTCATGACAAAGTCAGCTTCTTAACTATGAGCCTGATCAATCCATTGCAGATGAACACCCTGGAAAGATAGGACCACCTTGGTGATGCTTAATGTCCAGGAAAATTCCATTTCAGAGCTTCAGACCATATTATCTAGCTATCAAAAAGAACTCCCAACCTCACTGGAAGCCAAAGTAAATCAACCGCAAACATCCGTTGGTGTCTTCCCCTTCGGTGGAATCAAGACAACTCCATTGCCACTACTTAAACAAATAAAAAGCTGAACCGATTAAAAGTCTTCAGTTCTACCATCGTTTTCACTAAGAAGGAAATGATCTTTATATACTTAGCAGCTCTGTAAGACACAGAGGAGCTCAGAATTTTTTAGTATGATGATTTTGCCATCAGCAATTAATTCTTGTGATTTGTTTTATTAGTTGGATGGCTGGGACCAAGACTCCAAATATCTTTCCAAGCCAGCAGACTGATGTAAGAAAATTATTTCAGTTCTTGGCCAATCGTGATGATGAATAGCATTGGAGGACAAACTTATTCAGACACACATTTTTCAGTAGTGGCAGGGAAAAGGCTGAAAAATTACTAGTAAATTGCTTTTTGTAAAAATGCTCTCTCTTTCAAATTTTCCCTAGTATGAAGGTCTTCTACAGAGTGCTGGCACAATACATCCTGACATACCTGGACAACAAAGGCAGCTAAAGAAATGAGTGCGAGATAAGAATGAGGGTTAAGATTTAATTTTCTTACTATGCCCCCATCGCTGCCCCCCTGCCCCCACCCCCCACCAGGCCTTTTTAACCTGTTCAGAGAGCTTCTCTAAGAGAAACCTATTCTGTCCTAAGCAAGCCCCGCCCACCACAGGAATCCCCTCCTCCCCCAATCAGAGCAGGCCTCTTCCTACCCAGCTGGGTGAGTTTCAAGTTAGGGAGGTCTCCTAATACCCCCAGCAAAGGACCCCTCCCCTTGGCCTTGTCAGCAAGCCATGCTCTTCAGGACACCCTGGGAGAAGGGAACAGGGCTTCAGGGACCCGGGGATGAAAGAACTAACGCAGAGGGGGTCAAGCGGCCGAGTCTGGAGACATCGGTGTGGGTGGGCAGTCTCCACGCCGGAAGGGGAGTGCCACCTCTCGCTGGTGGGTAGCAGCCATAGCTACAGCTGCTCAACATTCCACAGTGCACACCAGTGCGCCTCCGACAAGGAATTATCCGGCCTAAAATTACCAGTGGAGCCGCGGTTGAGAAACCCTGGTCTCATCTAAATCAAATGCTGCGTGGGATTATTTTTCTGTCGTCCTCAAACATGATTAGCAGTTAGTTGTTCACGGCATAACGTATGAAGAACTTGACTTTCCTCAAAGCTTGTCATCCAGCAAATACTGCAGCAAATACCGTGCTGGCCTGAGAGGAACAGACAACTAAGCAGAGGTCCCAGGCTGCAGAGGGTGAGTCCCAGGGAGCGGCACTGAGGTCTTCTCTCTCCCGCCCCTCCTAGACCCAGCGTGGGCGCGGCCTGCCATGCTGACTCAGTCAGGGCTAAGGACAGAGGGGGGCTCATGCCTCTGATGCTGGGCACCCCGATCTTTCAGAAACAGCATGCATGCTGGAAACTAGTGGGTCAGGACTTTCCAGCACACGCTTCTCACTTGCTGTGTGATGTGGAACAAGTGATGTGACCTGTGACCTCTCTGAATCCCACTGTCCTCCTTGAAATGGGAAACGCGGCCCTGACCTTTGGTGTTTTTTTTAAGAGGAGGTTATTCTATACACAGACTAGAGAGCCACTGGCTCGTGGACCCCTGACCCCCTAAACAGCCACCGCACCACCAGTGTCACGGTTCCTGTGGCATTTCCCAAGTGCTGCTGCGGGTGCTGGCTGGCTTCTCAGGGTCCTTCAGGACAGAGCACACAGTCTCTCCACAGCTGGGCTGGACAGGAAGGCGGGGCCTGTCCTGGTGCCACGCTGGCCACTCGTGTCTGTGACCCGCCTCTCTGGACTCTCGGCTGCGGCTGCCAGCGCCCTGCACATGCCTGCTTCCTCCCATCTCACTGTTCTCAGACACAGGGGCAGGAAACTGGATTCCGATTCATAAACACTAAACTGAATTTTCCCACTTTAAGTAAGTTCAACCCTGAAGAAAGTTCTTCCGTGTGAAATAAACAGCTGTGAATCTGCCTAATAATGTGAAGGCATTTTACCCTGGTACTCCCCGAGAGGAGTCGCTGGCCACCTGCATCTTTTTAGCTGCATTTAATAATTCAGCCCAGGATGCATCTGCATGATTAACATAAAGCCTCCTGATTGTATTTCCTTTCAGCATGTGAGTACTGGAACAACCGCCATTGTTTCCATTTTCAGAGGTTGTGATCAAAACACAAAACTTGATTCTAGAATATTTTCTTTTTTTTTTCTCTCCGTGGAATCAGAAAAGGGTTCTGCTCTGTAGATGCAGGGAAACCCAAGTTCCATCTGTGGCTGGAGTTACTCATGAGAAGCAAACTGACTTTTCCTTTCGCGTTTCCGTAAGGGGGTTCTCCCTGGGAGCCAGGATGGCTAAGGCATCCATACTGCTGTCAGCCGCCCACGTGGGCGCTCCACAGTGACCTGCGAGGGACCTGAACCTTCAGGGATTCTAAAAACAGCATCTCGCCTAGACCTCAGTAGTAGACTAACCGCGTCAGCCCCCCAAAATAGTCCAACCCAAACGGAAGAAGCTGCATGTGGGAAGCCAGCTGCCTGTGAGCTGTGCAAGGGAGTGCCTCCGGGGCGCGCGTGGCGGGTGGAAATGCGATATGCAGGCGGAGGCAGCAGCTTCTCGCGGGTGTAGGTCGGAGGGCGAGCGCATGGAAATGAAACACACCTGGTGCTGGTGGAGGCGGAGGCTTCTCCAGGGGCGCAGCCAGGGCGATGCACCTTACTATGCGGGTGCAGCCGCAGGCCTTCGCGCCAGGGAGGCCCCGCCCGCTTCTCCTGCCCAGGGCTGCCCTCACCTGTCCACAACCCTTCCGGGAGGCGGGGTCCCGATCCCGCTAACCGCTCTGTGGCTCTTTCCGCCTGCAGGCACCATGGTCAGCAAGGACAGCGGCAGATGCACACTCACGCCGCCGCCCGAGAGCGAAGTGGAGCCGGCCGCCTGCCTGGCCCTGGAGATGAAGTACGCGCTGGACCCCAACCGGCAGGTCAAGAAACGGAACAAGGCCTTGCAGGTGCGCTTCAAGGACATCTGCGAGGCACAGAACGAGCAACGTGATGCGCAGCCGCCGCCCTCGGGCCTGCCTGTGGAAAGGCGCGAGGCCAGGCCCGCGTCCTGCAGGGCTGCCTACCGCAAGTACCTGACGGTGCCCGCACGCCGCTCCATCCCCAACGTCACCAGGAGCACTGGCGTGCAGACCTCGCCTGACCTCCGCAAGTGCTACCAGACCTTCCCCCTGGACCGCAAGCGCGGGGCCCCCCGTGGCATCCCGGCCACAGAGCCCTTGCCAGGCCAGAATGATGGGCTGCTCCCCTCGGAGGCCCTTGGCAAGGGCGAGGCAGAGGTGGCCCGGCCGTGCGGCGCGGGGCGCATTCACAAGACCACAGCCCTGGTCTTCCGCTCTAGCGAGCACATGAACGAGCTGGACCGGCCTCCCGCGGTCAACTGCGCGGAGCCCTGCACCAGCCCCGACCCGCTCAGCTCTCCCGAAACTCCACTCCAGAACTCCCCGGGGCCTCTGGCTGCAGCGGAGCCTGTGCCGCCCGCCCCCAGCGCGGAGCTTAAAACGGAGGTCACCACCACGTATGCGCCGGTCCCGGGCGCCAGTGCGGCCGAGCCAGGCTTGTGGGACTCTGCCGCCGCCAGCCAGTGGTCCCTGTGCCCAGCTGAGGAGGAGCGGGGGAGAGCCACGCAGCTCAACGGGCTCCAGGCGCCTGCGGACTCTGCGGCGGCCTGCTCACCCCCAGCGCAGTGCCTGTCCCCCAGGTGCCGCGAGCGGCACCTCCCGGGGCCGGACAGCCCTCCCAGTCCGACCGCAGCGGCTGCAGGGCAGGAATGCCAACAAATCGTGCCTCACACGGAAGTGGTGGACCTCAAAGCACAGCTTCACGTGATGGAGAACTTGATCAGTTCCAGCCAGGAAACCATCAAAGTGCTCTTGGGGGTCATTCAGGAGCTGGAAAAAGGAGAGGCCCACCGGGAAGGGTATGTATGCTCCTCTGTCTCTCAACGCGGCTCTGCATGCGCACCCTGGGGGCGCGTGCACCCCTAAGCCCCAGCCGGCGCTGAGCCTGAAGCCAGTGCTGCAGTGGCCAGGCCATAGCTCAAGGCCTGGCAAGTCCACCTGTGGGATGCACCTGCTGGTTAGCATCTGTCTGTCTTGAGTTCAAACCAGACCCATATTTTGAATGAATGCATGGCCCTTTCCTTTTAATCTACTAGGACGAAAGGTTTTTATTGTGATCATGTATGATGCACACACCCGTACAAAACAGCTCATCTAAACTGGAAGCTATTTGCCTCTTAGAGAAGTCACATCAGGGAGGAAGACACATATTTCTGATGGCACTGGGAAGAGCCAGTGCTGACTGGACACAGTAATACACATGGACAGTGCAAGCATTGGCACGCACATTCAGACTGCACACGATTTTATCTACTAGATAGTATGTCTCTCATTGCTTACCTGGAACTCCAAGAAGGCTTGTCTATGTACAACTGAGAGATAGATGCCTTTCCTTATGGCTACCCTACATGCCCTGTTGGACTAAAGACAGAAAGACGCCAAGATCTTAGTCAATACTGTGTAGTGGTGATAAGAGCTTAATGGACGTTACCATGTTTTGAAGTTGAAAGCCTGTGGCAGCAACTTTAAAAACAAATGACCTAAAGCTAGACCCTTAGTGCTTCCCCTGGCTGGGTTGTTGGAAATAACCAGTGCTACTCTGTGTGCCCATGGTTGTCCCAGCAGTGCTCGGGGCTCACTGGGACTGCTAAGGCTTCCCCCTCCCCCATCCCCTGGGAAGTATCTGCCGTCCCATCTGCCTGTGTTCTGGAGGTTAGATCCGTGCCCCGTGTGATCCGCTCCCTGCTCTCTGTGCACCAGGGGCCCCAGGTTAAGGGAGCTGGCAGCCAGATGAAACAAGGCAGGAACCCACAGCAGTGTCTCCCAGGAGGACTGCTGTGGGGAGTTAGACAGTGTCTGCTTACTGCAAGCAAGGACCTCTCCGTTCCAGTCCAGGAGGGCAGGCGAGCAGCCTGGTGCAGGCCCTGCCCATGGTGTCAGACTGCAATTGAGTGAATCCTTGCACCACCCCACCTGCGATGCACCCAGCAGTGTTCGACGTTCATGCCGTTACCGTGAGGACATCGGCATGGCCGGGCAAAGGCAAACTCATCTAACAGAGCAGCAGATGACCTGACACCACGATGTCATCAGAACGCCTTGTTCAGTCTTGATTTACAGCCTCATTTGCATCCCATTTCAGCCACTCATACTGAGTCTGTACATCTCCAAAAGCTAAACACGGGGGTGAGGAGGGAGGCAAGGTTCTGTTGGTCCATAGACCACATTCCCACAGAAAACATAAAAGCTCAAACGGCCCCAATCACTGACTTTGATGTAGCTGTAGCGACTTAGACCAGACAGCAAAGGAGCAGGACACCAGCATCATGGCTTGGGACGTGATCTCCACACAGGATAAATCAAATGTGCATGCAAAGCCCCACCTGCCAAAAACCTGAGCCCCCGCCCCCCCCCCCCACACTCCGGGAAAGGAAAACCCCGGGAGATGCACAGGCTCCTTGGAAACTGTTAGACATGAGGTCCTCTCGGTTCCTGGAGGCTCTGTCCAGCAAGGTGTCTGGGGTCTAGGAGATAGGACTGGGTGGACATTCTGGCTCTGATGATTCTGGCGAGGGCTGTTAGTCGCTGTGCCTGGTTTCTTCCCCTGTAAGTTGGAGATCGTGGCCCCTCCTGCAGAGGGGCCTGAGGAGGACACGTGGGGCTGGGTGCATCTGCCGATGTGGCAGGCGTGTCTTTGGGCAGTGTTCGGGGGGCAGTGATGTTGGGGGAGAGGGCTTGGGGCACTCTTACTGGCCCACGTGTGAGCCCAGCATGAGGAAAGGAGCCCCCACATTCATAGCACACAGGCTTCCTCTGGCCCTGTTCCTGGAAGCCGTGGACTCTCTGTCCAGTGCAGTGGCTGCAAGCCATTGTGTGGCCATGGAAGTCAAACTCCACCTAACCAGTGGTGTATCATTGGAAATCAGTTCCTCAGTCCCATCGACCACACAGAAAGGACAGCAAAGACACAGAAAATTTGTACCATCACGAAAAGTCCATCACTCCAGGATCCTTGACACGTGCACCAATGCCTGCCTCCTCCCCACATGAGGATGTGGGCACCTTCAATGCGAACGGCTGCATTAATTTAAAATCAATCCCTAGCTCAGCTGCTGCCCACACAGGCCAAACTCCTGGTAGGAGAGGTCAGTACTGGGGTGAACTCCCACCTCTGCTCCCATAGCTGTCTTCCACCTCCTTTCTGAGCCTCCGGACTCAGATGACCATCAGCTGGTTTCACACTCCAAGGCCACCTCGATGGCACCCCCTCTGGCTCAATGCCAAGGTCACTCATTTGGCTGAGCCTTGAATTCCCCCACCTCTCATTTCCATATAGGAGAGGGCACAGCCTCTGAGACAGGCAGAGAAGCAGTGGCGCAAGCTTCACTTTTGTGCCCAGGCTCTGGGTGCAACGCCGAGTCCCAGGGAGAGGGACACAGCCAGCGCTGACCTCAACTACGGACTCAGCACGGTGCTAGGTCACCTCTGCTGATTTCCATAATGTGGCCAATTTCACTGAACTCACAAAGCCTGGAAATGCTAACTCCTCAGAGCGCCAGGCAGGCCCCTGAGACAGGCTGCAGGGGGAAGGCGCCAGGCTTTGCTTCGTGTCCTCGATCGAGGTGGGAGCTGTTATTTCAGTTGCATGTCAGCGTACGGCCTAGGAAAATGCACTCTGTGCAGACTACTGCATAGTCATGATCTGGCAGGACAAAGAATTGTGACCAAAATATCCAGGGGGTTCTCCCTAGAAAATGCCCTGGAGCCCACAAGTCACGGACTGTGGGGACCACTCAGGAGCTGAGGACAGTCCATTCCCTCCCACCTGTCACCCCCAGTAAAGCGGAGAGGGGCCCTGTAGAATCTCTTCCTGCATTAGTATTTCGTCCGGGTGAGGAAATACTGCTCAGTCACACAGGAGACTGGCGTCCTATCAAATGCAGTGGGAGGCATGGGGGGCGTTCTGTTAAGCAAGCAGGTCAGGTGCAGAAGACAAACGCCACATGTTCTCACTCATACATGGACGCCAGGAAACATGCTGAGTCCATGCATGCAGAGTGAGTGGAACAGTGGTCGCCAGGAGAGCAGGTTCTAGAGCGAGGCCAGGTGACAGACACAGAAAGTTACACGGAAAAGTCCTAGTGACCCCCAGCACAGCAGAGCAACAGAGCTTCCAACAACAGCGATTTATTACGGGTTCTACAGAGAAAGTTCCCAACACAAAGAAAGGACAGATGATTAAGGGGGTGGAAATGCTGGTTATCCTGACTTGTTACATGTGTACACATGCACTGAATTATCACAGCACACCCATTAAATACGTACAGTTATTGGGTGCTGTGTGAAAACCAAAGACTCCTAGGGGGTTGGGCACCGTGGAACCCCTGACTGTGCCAAAGCTTTTCCCCAAATTTCTACGTGGGACTCCAGTCTTGACCTAGGCACAAGGGGCCATGGGCCAGCTCCCTGCATCTGGCACAGGGTCCATGGGCCAGCTCCCTGCATCTGCACAAGGGGCCATGGGCCAGCTCCCTACATCTGGCTGGTGGCCCTTGGTCACCTACGTTATTTGAGACACTTCATGTATTTAATGTACGACCTTTGTAATGGGACTTCTGTCCATGACTGGGTTTGCCAGGAAAGCTCTTCCCAGCAGTTCTTGCTCTGCATAAGAATTTCTCTGTCACTGGCCATGGCCACTGATGGCCACTTCCAGCCACTTCCAGATGATTCTTCCTAGGAGAGCCATTCATTCATCTCATCTGCTGAGGAAGACTTCTGAAAGGCCTCAGCAGAGCAAGGTTCCATCCTCAGCAAGTTAGTTCACCTCCGTGAGCTGCAATTTTGTCTTCCATTGAAGAGGGCTGGCAGATATTTAAAAGGGCTCTGCCTGAACCTGCATCCATAACAGCCTCCTAATGGTACTGGATAAAGAACACGTCCTACGATGAGTATTCTAGTTGGGTGTGTTGGCAAGTAGGTAGATGTACAGAAAAGTACTCAAAACCGTGTGTTTTAGTCCACTGTAAGATGTCCAGATAATTCCCTCAAATCGCTGCTTTATGCAGCGCGGGTGGCGTTTGATTACCTGCTTTGCATGAGTCCCAAGAGTGATTCTCCTCAATTCATTATTATTCTTGTCTCTTCTCAGGAAGCTCAGGGTCACGCAGGCTACCTAAATAAGCTACCGATGTAGCTGCTGCAAGCAAATGGGGCAATGAATTTCAAACCCAACGAATTCTTGGAACAGTGGTCACTGCCCTCTGCAGCTATGGGATACTGGGCAGGGGAGCCTCAAACCCCCAAGCTGCGGGGTGGTCACTGCTCATAGTCAAACTCAGCCTCAACAGCTCCTTGTGTGGAAACAGTTCTGTTTGCTTCCGAAATTATTCACCCCAAACATGTAGCATCTGGATGTGGCCAATGGTAGATGACAACCTAGTGATGCCAGCCTATCAGGAAAGACCTGAAGCCAGTGGGAGAACCTTTATTCAGGGAAACCAGGTACAAGGTTATGCTGCCACTGTCTAGAGCGAGGAGGGGTCTTCTTTGGGCCAGGTCTCTTCCAGAACAAGCTAGATGCTACGTGCAGGCCAGGGGAGGTGAGTGCAGGATCCAGACCTTGCCAATCTTTTACTGGGCAGACATGAAATTAGGAAGCTTCCCAGAATTTGTGCCCATACTGAGTAAGGGCAAATATGAGACCATGATTTAAAGAAGAAAATTCTAGATTACAAGGACAAGGAGTCCCATAGCATGCAGAGAGGTTATAAATCCAATGGTTCAGTCTCCCAGTATCTGTCCCTGCTACACCAGCACAAGGACAGCTACCTGACAGCTGGGACCCTATTCACCCCACTGGGCCTGGGGTGGCGTGAGGCTCAGGGCACACAGAGGCAACAAAGGACGCCGAGGGAAGGCCCTGAGTTCAAGGGCTCCATGAGGGCAGGAGTCCCAGGCTTTCAAAACAAGGCCTAGAGGAATCAAGAATTAGGTCAATGATATACAGTGCAGGGTCCTGTATTAATGTTTGCCCAACTTCATTCTTCCTTCTAATCACCAAAACAAAGAGAATAGCCAGAGACCAATAATGGACCGGCGCAGACACGCCTGTCCAAGAGGAAAGGATGTGGGCTCCCAGGATCTGGGTTTGTTATGGGGTCTGCCTTCCCAAGGCACGGGTAGCACTCCCGCCCCACCGATGGCCAGACCCTGCATGTTTCAGACACAGAGGGCAAGGCACTCTGTGTCACCCTAATTCAACGCTGCCACTGTATTCCAAAGGCAGCCACCGACCATCCACAGACAAATGCCCCAGTAAAACCCATTTACAGAAACAGACGGTAGCAAGACTCGGGTAATAGGCCACAGTTTGTGGACTCCTGTTTTGTGGTTGGTAAATGGAGTGACCACATTTGCTCAACTGAAATCCAGGCCAGAAGAACAGGGGTGCAGGCCGTCCATGGATCATGGCTGCCGAACTCACGGTGTATCATTCCCTCCCAAGGTCCCTCCCGAGTGCTGGACTCTGCGTCAGGCAGGGAGAGGAGACAGGAGTCGCACTACTCAGGGCCTGATTTGGAGGGAGTCACAGCTCACTGACACTGCACTTGTTCAAGTAAACCCTTAACATCCATCCACCTGTACAAACTTTGGGATTGGCTTTGGACCTGTGTGTGTGTGCATACACACGGGTGTGCACTTATATATCACACACATATGTAATTTAGAGGTATAATTTACATGACAGCATCTCAAAGCCACAAAAGGGTCTCAGGGAACATGTCTGTGTGACAGTGACGCTAGCTGGACAAGAACAGGGTCGCGCTCTGTCTTGGTGTTGACAGATCACTCGGATGCATGCAATCCTCAGAAGGAGCTGTGAGGGGATGAGAAATCGCTCTGAATGCACTCTGATCACCCTCGCCCAGAGTACGTGCTGCTTCACAATCATGAAGGGCGCGTAGGGGGACAATTGAATTTGTTTAAGTTACAGAGCAGAAAGAACTAGAAAAGCTGTGGGCCACTGCGGCAGCCATGGCTTCCACACTGAAGAATCAAGTTTCTCAGAGCTGGGTGCCCACCGCTTAGCTTCTGAGTCCCTCTCTGGGAGCCGAGGTGGAAGCCGGCACGACAGGCGAGCAAGGGATGACAGGCTGCTCTTGCCAAAACCCACTTCCTGACCTGACACACATCTTCCACGCGGGCACGGTGCAGATGAGAGTGGGTGGGTGGCCTTAGGCTCTCAAGGGCCCCATGGCCCTGCCAGCAATCCTGTGGGGCACCGAGTGCTGCCTGCCCCACTCTGGCACCAGACATCACAGAGACGCAGGGCATTGTGAGCATTAGAGAAACCAGCGTCAGCGCCACTTCAGACGTGCGGAGGCTCTTTCCCTGCCGAAGGCCCTGCTGCCCCTCGGCACTCGCCTCTGAATGGGCTGAAAATGTCAGCGCCTCATTTCCTAATGCTCTTGATACGTCGGTTTCGGTGTCACTCTCCACGATTATTGTCACCCAGAACCTTTGAAGCCTTTCCAGCCGCTGACTGAGGTCGGCCTCTGGTGCACTGGGTTTTCCCATTTTCAGGGGAGGAAGTCCCGGATGGGAGCAGAGTGGAATGACCGGGGCCCTCGACGCTGACCCTGGTCGCCTGCCTGTGCTCAGGCAAGGATTTTAGCCTCTCTGGACCTCAGTGTGGGCCTCTGCAGCACAGACCTAAGAAGGCTGCGAGCTGGGCTGCTCAGTGTCCTGGCCACGTCTGCACTCCAGAGCCCCAGAAGGTTCTTTGTGACTGACAAGCAGCCCTCCCTGTGCCAACATTCAGGCAGTGTAAGCAAGGCCAGCAGCTTGGACACGTTAGATTTCTGCTGGCTTTATTACTCGGGCCGGTTCATTTCAGAGGGGAAGGAGGGGTGGAGGATGACAGAACGGGGGCATCGAGCGATTCTTGCATTTCCGGAGGACGGCTTGGGACAAGTGTGTGTGACATCGTGAGCAAGGCACCATGACACAGGGCTGGGAAAACCGGGTTCCGTTCTGGCTCATCCTGGCCCAGCCTCTGGGTGACTGGTTCCGACAGGAGAGGGAGGGCGTCCCCAGTGGGAAGAGAGACCCCAAAGCTTCCCTGTTGCTCTTGGAACTGTAAGAGGTGCATTGAATGGTTTGTGGAGGGAGAACTGGAAGATAAGTTTCTTCTGGTACAAAGATATTTTTAGATCCATGCACTGGAGGGGTTTTCAACAAGTTCACAGAAATGCGTATCATGGGAAAATTACACATGGATTTCAAAATTCTCTGCAGGCACCAAAACAAACTTACCTTTCACTTCTGTTTCTCCATGAACTTTTGGAAGCACCCTCATCTTCTACAGAGATGTCTAAGAACAGAGTCATCTTAGCCATGGCCTTAAGATACTCAAATGTGCCACCAATGGGGGAGGGGACCTCTCTACAAATCTCCATCGATGAGCACGGACAGTGCTCCTCCTGTTCTCTGCCTCTTTCTTTCCTTGATATCCCACCAGTTCCTCATCTCTGCCGGGCCTGGCCTTTGTCCTCCAAGGTTGCAATCTGTTGGGCAGTTGGCAGGGCACTGTTTTCATTTCTTTTTCAATTGCAACTAATGGATTTTATATATTTGCAGTGGAATTTCCAAGTGCTAACGTCCAAGCATAAGTTACCATTTCTCTGATTTTCAAATAGAAGCACATTTCTAGCGTTTTCTACACTTCATTCACAGGGTCAGAGGGAGCCTTTTCTATAGCTTACACTTATATAACTTCGTAAACACTATTTTTAAGTTCTTGAAAAATAATAAGCCTTTCCATCTTTAATGTGAAAAATAAAGCAAAATATTTGTAAGAATATAAAATGTATTTCACATTGTTGCTTTGGGCTTCATGTAGGTATCACACATACTTGAAAATGTAATTTAAATAATCTTCCTGTGCAGAATGCCAGAATAGATTTCAAACACCTCCCTAGCCTTTTAAGTTGGAGGGGGAACAAAAACCCCACCACGGAGCCACTGGGAGAGCCCGACACCTCATTTGCAGATAAAATGAGCAATTCAGGCATGACATGAACACTTATGGAATTTATGGACCTGTGTCCCAGAATTTGGATTTTAAAAAAAGGTGAAATGCAAGGTCCCCTTTCAAAATACTTTAAAAAATCCCACACAATTTCTGCTAAGCTATACAAAAATGCACTGAGCTCTATTTCCCATTGGGTCTGAGGGTGCACTCTGGTCACATGCAGAGCCCCAGGTACCGCCCCTGCAAAGCGGCCCTCGTCGGAGCACCCACCATATGCCAGCAATTCAGCATCATCTTATTGCATCCTTCCAATAACCATTTAAGACAGGAATGACCTCCACAAGGAAAGCAAGGCTTGGGGAATGCTAAGTCCCTTGCCCAAGGTCCAAAGGGTGAAGGCAGAACTCATCCCGGGCACCTGGGGACTGCACGCTCCCTCTCCACCCTCCCTTGAAATGGGGAACCTGATCTGTCTGCAAGGAGAAAGGAGCAGGCACTTCGCCTGCTGCTGAAGTCTGGGTTCTTCCTTATTTGAAGCGGCTTCTGCCCCCAAAGGTGGTGGAGTTCACGCCGACTCATCTCCTGGGGAAAGCATCCGCCCAAAGCTAGCAGCGGCCGATTCCTACATCAGTGGGATCCCAGGAAGGCCGTGTATTTTTAAAAATTCATAATCATTAAGAGGAATCCCCTCTGTGAGATAATTTCAGAAAAATCAAAACCATTGATCTTTAAGTCCAGGGACCTGGATGCCAGGAAACAAAATCTATCTACGATCAACCTGCCTGGGAAAATGGGGCCATCAGGCTCTGTCCCATGAGTGGACCAGCAGTGACCCCCAGCCCCTGTCTGGCTTCCTCTTCCTCTGAGTGAGGTCAAATTACAACATTTTTAAAGGAAGTTTTCAATGCCACCTAAAAATGAGCTTTTCATGTATTTCAAAGATGAGATTTAAAAGAATGTTTGTGAGAACTGAGATCCTGGGAAAAGGTAGCTAAAAATGGGCATATTTTGGCCAAAAATGGAGTAAATATATTTTTCCTGTCAATACCTCATTGGTTAAAGCATCAGGCTATCTCCCCAGAGCATTCTGATAATTGGACGTCAAGGAGTTTATGAATGATCACACCAGAATTTAAGATTCTGATCTGCAGTGATAAGAGCTTGAGAAGAATTTGCTTAAAAACCAAATGCCAGGTCAGTCTTCGGAAACAAAGCGCAAAACCTTCAAGAAGAGTAAGCCCTCACCTAAAACTGTTAACTAAGCCAATCTAAAAAAGAAGTACATCAAAAGAAATTATAAACAAAAGGTAAAAGCTTCTGTGAATATTTACCATTAAAACGACGGGCAAATGCGTATCACTGCTTTCAAACAGAAACCTCTGAGTCGTCTGTCCTGTGTGCCATCGCACTGGCGGCAGAGGGGAGAGGTAGCCCAGCAGGGAAGTCTGCCTTAATGCCATTTACTCACGTTCTGATTTTCATTCCAGTTTGGTAGCCAGTGCCACAAAAATTCATATTCATTAATTTTCAATCAATTACAGCTTAAGCTTTAACTCTCCTCCAGGAAAACATGTTAATCAAGTCAGCCTCGGCTCAGCCCTGAAAAGTTATTTTCCTTATTATTAGCTACGCCCGGTGCCTTCTGGGGCAGGTCACTTGTTTGTATCATTACTGTCATGGTTTTACAACTTGTAACTCCCTGACTGCATGAATGTAAAAAAAAAAAAAAAAAAGTAAGCTTTTCCCTGTTTATAATATAACCAGACAGTTTGTATACAAAGTAATAATTCTTACCCTTCCCTATTTTTACATATTATGATTTTCCTATTATGAAAAAATGATTATGAAATACTCAAGGAAAAAGAAATCCTGCCTTCACATTAGTGCTCATTCTGATTTCTCTTTGTCCATATCCCCATGGATTTCTCACAGTAAGATTAATGTATCTATGAGTCTTCAAGAAGTTCATGGAAAATGTGTGCTGTGCAAAAACTATGCGTGGATTTCAAAACTTTTCTTTGTACCACAATGAATGTGGCTTTTAATTCCACTTTCCCATGAATTCTCTGAGGTCCCCTCACACAGGAATATTACATTCCCTCTTCCTAGGATGCACAGCTCTGCATGAAAGCAAGCTGGCAGGGAGGCGGGGCAGGGACCCAGGGAGAGGCGAGGGAGACCCAGGAGCAATGTGGGAGGGGCCACAGGGGAGTGAGCAGGGCAGGAGGCAGGCGCTGGGTCCTGATGCTACAGCAGGGACTCAGACGCCCTCACACCAGCTGTGAGGCTTTCCCAGGAACCACCACTGCCATTTGCTTCGCTTTAATTCTTTGTAATGAAAACAAGCATTCAAAGCTTCTCTGACAGCCAGAACCTTCCAAGAATTACAGTGTTGCTGCTTTGGGGGAGTTGCTAGGCCAATAAAAGTTAACTTGTCAGCACTGAAGAGAGCAAGTGAGGTCACTACCAGGCTTCTCGCTGGAAGGGGTTTGCCAGGGCTGCTCCGGGGCTGCAGACGAGACCTCTCCCATGCACCGGCGGCGGGGCCAGCAAAGGTGCAAGAGGCGGCCTCTGTTTTCCTAACTGGGAGCGAGAGGCAAGATGACCGACCTTTCTTCCACTTGTTTGGGGAAACTTAAAATGGGGAAAATGTTAACAATGTTTAGACAGATATTCCTCATCAAGCTGGGAACATCACAAAACCAACAGTCCTTTGTGCATTTTGGAAGCAAAGAGATGTACCATCCCACACAGAGGCTTCGTCCATCCTCCATCTGTCTACCATCCCTTCACGCACCCATCAACCCAGCTTTACTCAAAAGCTATTTCTTTGTCGTCTCCACGTGGGCCCTGAAAGTTCCCCAGAGAACAGAGAAAAATCATTGCGCTCATTGTATTGGGAGTCAGGAAGCAAGCAAAGTCACTTGAGTTTTTGGCACACTCCGAGGTGTCATGGAGAAGCCGGAGGCACAGGAAGGGAGACAGGGCTGGGCAGGACACAGTCTTTAGAAGACCCAAGTATTTATGTTGCACACCTCAAGTCCTGGTCGCGGAAGGCCCCGGATTACATGCTGGGACTGAGAAAGTTGTTCTCAGTCTCCCAGGAGAAAGACGCCAACTCCAGTCTCCAGAAACCACCATGGAAGGGCCAGGGAGAGCCAGCAACAAAGCACAGGGCTTTTGCAGGCTGAGCTGCGTCCCAGGGACCAGAGACGCTGGGCCAGGAGCGAGGACGCTGGTGTGTGAGAGCGGCACACACAGTCCTCAGGAAGGAGTGCTGCTTTTCCAAGGTCCGAACCTCTGCTTCCTCCACAGCAGTGATTCCTTCCTCTTGGACAAACAGCTCTTCTGGGATTCGGGAGTCCAGAGGGCAACGGGTGTGCTTCTTCATCCAAGCAGCTGGCCCTCAGCGCACACCCATCCTGCCATCCTGAATGGGCACTCACGCTGAAGCCGGCTGCTTGCTTTGGCTAACTTGCAGCCAAGTTCATTAAGGTCTGTGATTAGAAGAGTACGTAGACATGACCAAGATTATTGAGATGCACGCTGATTTATTAAATAAGACTGATCCTTCTCAGCCCCTGAGCTCAACAGACACTGGTCTACTGTGTTCAGAGGACTGAGCAGAAAACATAGGGATGCATTTGCTAGAATTTTATTTAACTTGCACATTGGACAGCTGCTAGATTTCATTGGAAATAAGATCAAACCACCTCCAACAGATCTACTGAGACAGTTACCTTCTTGGTTTTTTATTGCTTTTACTTCTTCCCTCATTCTATGCATCCACAAGCCTTGACTGCCATTTCTTGTCTGAACAACATGCCAGACATCAGTCACACACACGAAAAAGCTAGGAAGCATGTCATGATGGCCCAGCATGACAGGCGTCCATGCGAGGAAAGCAGGGAGGGGCAAGTGGTCGTTATGAGAAGGCCAAGGGCACGTGAGAGACAGTGGTTAGTGTTGCCCTGCAGAGGGTTCAAGGTTGTGGATATCCCCAGAGTGGGGGACATGGGGGCGTCTCAGACTGGGGCTCAATGCGACTGGGTCCTTTACAGCACCATGTAGCTTTCCCCACTCTCAACTTCCTTGGAGACCCAGGGCCAGCAGGGATGACACAGCTTCACGGCCTCACGTGGCGAGATGGCTCCTGGGAAAGGCTCAGGGAGGCACACGGGTCATCCCCAGTGAAAGCTGGCACCACCGTGCAGGGACCAGTGGGCCGGGAAGATTCAATTCACCTTCTTTAAACAACCTTAAGATGGATGTTCCTCCACTTTAATCAACTGCTCAGATCCTTAAGAAAGATGCAGTCGAGTCTCCGTGGATAGATGGGGGAAGTGTGCGTTCACCGTAGTCACTGAGCGGCTAATATGGGAAATCAGTGTGACTCCAGGGTACAGTCCTGTGCATTCCTAGGGAGAATTCAGATCTACTGCAGGGGACTTGAAAACCTAAGAGGACTCACTGGCGACGGCTGCTCTGACTACCGTTAGAAATTTAATTTCTCTCAACATTAGCAGTGGTACTATTTTATGCCCCTAACTAATGTCACTTTGAGACTATTACGTGGAAAAGCCCTGTAAGACGCTGACATAAATGATGGCTTCGTTAGCAAGGAGGGACAGATGCAGCACAGACCGGGCAAGAACGCAGGAGGGAAGAAACACTGGCACCCAGCGAGAAAGCCAAAAGAACAAGAGAGGTCAAAATTAAGAGAATAAATTCCACAGTGGCACACAATTATCACCGAGAGCGGGGCTGCCTTCGTCATTTCTGCAGCATCCACTGTCTCTCGCGGAGGGCCAGCCACAGAGGACTGATACAACCTCTGCGTTAATTCACTGTGACAGTTCCAATACCCTGCATAACTAGTGTTTCGATGACCTCACTTAGAGGGTCACACCCTGATTTTAGCATTATCCAAAATGTCATTCACTCACACGCTAGGAACTCTGAACTTGCTGAAAAATTAACATGCAATTTAAAAGAGCAGAAAATTAGCAACTGGGTCACTTGCTCTCCCTGGCTCTGCACAGGCCTGGAGGTGGTACCCACGGCAGGCTGCACGCTGCCACACTGCAAATGTTGTGAGAAGGCTTTGCTGGAGCCTGCCACCACCCTGGACTTGTCCCGTGGTCTCACAGGAATGAGAATTTTCCATTGAGACTCACAGAGGAAACCTTGCTATGGAGTGGTGGCAGTGAAAACAGTGCATTCGGTTCAAGCACAGTTAGATACCATGAAATTCACCTTAATCTAGTCAGACTGGCGCTGTGGCGAAGCAGACAAAGCTGCCGCCTGCAGTGCCGGCATCCCATATGGGTGCCGGTTCGAGTCCCGGCTGCTCCATGTCTCACCCAGCCATCTGTAATTGCCTGGGAAAGCAGCAGTAGATGGTCTGATTCATTGGGCCCCTGCACCCATATGGTAGATCTAAAAGAAGCTCCAGGCTCCTGGTTTCAGATCCGTCCAGCTGCAGCCATTTGCAGAGAGAACCAGCGGATGGAAGCCCCCACCCCGCCACCGGCCACCCCCTTTGCTTTTGCCTCTTTGTAGCTCTAATAATTCTTTAAAAACAAAAACAAAAAAAACTTACTCTAGTAACCCACTACTGGCATGGAATTAAACTTAATTAGATACCATGGAATTAAATGTATGTGATGTATTACTAGAAATCACTATTAGATATCAAAAAATTAAAATCAGTTCAGCAATCCACTGCCCCCAGTCACTAGTAGGCACCACAGCACCGGAGTCCATCCTGTAATCCGCTGCCCCCAGTCACTATTAGGCACCATAAATGTGATTTCCACGGCGAGCAGCTCTTCTCTCAGATGCTTGCAACCTTTTCAGGCTTTGTTTCTGATAATAGCAAAGTGATAGGCACTGTTTCCCCCTTCCCTGACCTTTAAACCAAACAATGAATTTGTTGCTTTCTTTGACTCAGACTGCGTAGCCCTGCCCTGCCTCTCAGGCTTGGAGACACCGAGCCACCAGGAGATGTGGCTGGGAACAAACCCCACCTGACCTTCCCCTGGCATTTCTCAACACCCTTTCCTACCAACCTGGGTTCTGCTCGCTTAGATCTCCCTGTGCCATCTTCATAGAAAAGTAGGTGCCACCTGGCACTGGGGTCCCCTGTTCTTCATTATCCCCACCTGCCCAAACACAGCCGTAGTGTGGTGCCAAGGCTGAGGCAGGCACCCATCACCCCCACACCCTGCCTTGTTTATCATCTCTATGGCTGGGGCAGAGACAGGGCTGCACCAGCTCTGCCATGTGCCTGCCCTGTTTTGGTATGGTTTTCACTTCCTCGCCTAATTCCCTGTTTTCCTGATGACCTGTGAAAGGTGTAACCGAAGACCTGCAATACCCCAAGGTGTCACTGATGTGTTGCAATATTACCAGTCCATACATTGGTAGAGGCAGGAGTTTCTGATAATGATAGCTGCAGAACCAGCTCAAATGACTGTAAAAGCACAAGGTAGCAAGAAACTGGTGAACACCATGCTGAGTTAAACATGAGAAGTCCAGGCCACCACAGAGAAGCAGCCCTGAAGTTCTCTTCAAATGGAAATGCCAACTAGAGTTCCATGCAGAGTTCTGTAAACCATGATCATTTCACTGTCTTTAAAGTAGAACAAGGCCTTGTGAGGATGGGGAAATGACTTAGAAACTGGACTCCACCGAAATTACCTTGCAGAGTTACTTTTCTGCATCTCTTCTGTTTGAACAGAACATCAACCCTTTGCCTCCATGCCCTTTCACAGAATATATGTGGGTCACATCCCTGTCAATTTTAAAACTCACGTCTAGTCTTCCTTTGCTGACCAGAAAGCCCATCCTGACCAAGGGATGTCCAAAGAGCATCAATCCAGGAGATGTTCAGGGTCCCTGAACTGGTCCCTGGATTGCCTCTGTGCTCTGAAGGGATGGGCAGAGAGAGAACCGAACAGGAAACCAGAGAGGAACGTGTTTCCTGACGCTGACCTTGGTGCTGAATGCTCCCCGCCAGGTGCTATGCACTGTTAGACTGAGAACACAGCCCACTAACCGCCATCAGAGAATAATGACTGAGCCCTGAAAAACCCATATTTGCAATGAACATGTCTGTCATTAGCATCCAAAGGTGCCCCATGGAGGAGAGATGTGAGAACGAGAACTTCTCACAGAGTATACTTCCCCTTGCCTTTTTTGCTCTCTGTTGCAATTCTTTGATTATGTTAGTATATGATTCTGGACTTCAATGTAAGAACACAAAGGCTGCCTACAATTTGGCCACATTTACATCATCCAGACACACAGAGGGTACCAGGCATCCTATCAGGCATGTGGCTACAAAGCTATATAAGCTAGAGTCTCCTCAAAAAAGGGGAAAGAGGATTAATAAAGAGAGCAATTAACTTGCAAGCCATAACATTGATCATTCATGATCAAAATGTTCTTCCTCTGCAGGTTTTAGATCAATAACCTAAGCTCTCACTTCTCCAAAGTTCTAACTCACATAAGACTGCCAGCTCCATGGCCATTGGAAAACTATCGGCTGGAGCAGTTCGTAAAGTTTTTAGATGGTTCCTCTTTGTGGCAATGGCAATATAGAAAGATAATCATTTAAGTGTTGGTTTTATGACATGTTTCCAAGTTGCAAAGGAAAAAAACAGGGACATTCCAGAAGAGCACACTGCGTCCCTCCTCCGGGGAAAGAGCTCATCTGTCTGCCTGTGTCTGGAGTATACATCCATTCTGATGCTGCAACCCAATTATTAATGTGACCATAAAGCGGTCAGTGAAGCCAAACCCTCCAGCTTGGAAGCCCCAAGGACAATTAGATGGATCATCATAGCAGTAAGCACAGTGCACTTCATAGATTCAAGCCCTCTGTTGAGAACAACCTCTTGCTTAATAAAAATTTAGCAGGTATACCATGACTGACACTAGCCAGAGGCCACAGCCTGTGAGTTAACCACATGGCACAGGTCAGCACATTAAACCGGACCCACAAATGAATGTCTCACTGATGCTTGTGGGTTCCAAACATTTGATTCCTTTCAATCAAAGAAAAACCCAAAGCCAGTCCTGAGAAACAGACCAAGGGTCTGAAGATTCTCTCCAAGACTCATGGTAACAGAATCCTGAAGATCCTTCTCACCGGTGGTAAAAAAGGACCTGACCACAAACTTTTCAATGAGATGAAATAAGAGTGACCACAGATATGTCTGCATACAAAGTCGATGTAATGCCTCCAGAGACATCACCCCAACCACGGCACCTCCCAGGAGTGACTGAATCTGGCTGGACTGTAAATAAGAGAGAGAGAGAAAGGAAATAGAATGGAGGTGGTGTTGTAGGCGTGGGATAAGAGCAAAAGCAAGGGGAAGTGTTTCCGGTGTCATTCCTTCAACCACCTGAAAGAAAAACTGTGGGATAGTTTCCCATAAAATTCAAAGTAATGGTCAAAGAGAGTCTCATTTTACAGAATTTGTCTGCATCTCCCTGCATTCCTTCCTTCTCCATCCTTCCTAGCCACCTGGCCTTTCTCTTCTGTCCTGCAGACTTGCCAGTGGCAGTCCCACTGCGAGACGTCAACGCAGGGTGGTCCCTCTGCTTGCCCGCCTCATCGCTGGATCATCAGATGAATCCTGCTTTGTTAGTATCATCCAGGTTGCACTTCAAATGCCACCTCCTTAGGGTTCATCCCCAAACCACCCTTTCATAAGGCATCCTTCACACCCAGCAAGATCAAAACTGGTCTAACCTACATTGATTCCGAGTAGTTAGGGGCTGCCCCCCGCCTCTCTCCCTCTACTTGGCTATGTCTCCCCCATAGCCAGAATCATGCCTGGCACTTAGGAGGCACTTAATAACCATTTGCTTACTGCCTGTAATGAGGGAAATGTGTGCTTTTTCACAAGGTGATTAGAACAGTCTTTTCAGGAAGGGCTTTAAAAAAGCAATTTCTTGCTGAAGAACTCCCAGGTCCTGGAAGAGAGTCCTCTCGTGAATTTCCTGTGCCTGAAGCCTTTGTCCTGTCGTTGCTGGATTCTCTGCAGCTCGCAAGCTGCCAGTTACACACAGTGCAGAACACAAAGTAGGAGCACAGCGACACAGAGCACCTGCAGCCCGGGTCTAAGAACGATGAGACCCTGGCCTGATGTGTGACTGTCTTCTCCTCTGTGAAATGAGCAAAGCATAATTAACTGGAAGACTCAAGGCTCTAATACAAGCGAGACACTTGGAAACGCTAAGATCCCCGGGGGCGGGGCATTGCTGTTGATGAAGCTTGACAGAATTTGTCTTGAGGTCTAGGGCAGGAAGGTCCTACGAGCTTGGGATTCACAGAAAGAGTGCACCCAGATAGTGGACAAGCATTGCCCCCCGATTATGTCTGCTGTGAGAGCCTAAGGTGGGGCTGAGACGAGTGCTCACAGATGACTGGGTACACGCTCTCCTGACTGCGGTCTGGATCGACTGGCACAGCACAGGAATAAAAGGGCAGGTCATCTGCAACCCACCCCAACAGCTTGTCACCACGGTCGGTGTGGGATGTGCCACTGCTAGGAGCCGGGCTCAGATACTGCACTGCTTTCCAAGCACAGATTGACGTGGTCAAAAATGAGCCCCAGGCCCAGCTCAAGCAGAATGCGCTGGATGGACCAGGTGTTGTGAATACGTAAGGTCCAGCGGAACAGAACAGGTTCAAATCAAATTGGACAAATGTGGGAACGTCAGGGGAACAGCATTCTCAGGGTTTACATTCAATAAGGAAGGATTAGGGAGAAAGCCAGCATGTCTCGTGGGGGACAAGCAAGGGTGCAAGGCACAGGCTACTCATTCCTCCGCTCTCCTCCCAAGCCGGGAGGGAACCAAAAGGTCAAATTGGGTAACCTAAGGTGCCCAGCGGGGGCTGTGACAACAGAAAATGAAAATACAAATGCAGCCTCCTTAGGACTGCAATGCTGGTTCCAACGTAACGAATCACAGGACACGCCTGGAGACATCTAGGGGCACAACAGGGCCACATGCTTAACAAATGCACCACACAGAACCTACAGGTCACACTGAAGTTCACCAAAGCCCCCTGAGGTGAACTTGGCATTGAGTAGACAACATTTACGCAACACAAAATACAAAGCAGAAAACAAAAGAGCTATTTTCACTTTGAAATCCACGATGCATGACAACAGAAGCTTACACACTGAAGGTGATAAAAATATTGACTGGTAATGTTGACAGAAGACCTTCTGTGCACACCACGGCTGCAGGGCATGACTCCAGACATGCACCCTGTTTAAAGCCAATTCAGACGGAAGCCTTTCTCTTGCCACAAAGCCAACAGATTCTGATGATCCCATTTGTCCCTGGGTATAGAACAGTACTCAGAATACGTCTGTGTGTTCAAAATCCCTGAGAGGTCAGGGCAGCCAACACGGGTCGGAGCCTCTGTGGAACCACCACGCAATTGCATTCAGTTTCTGGGGGAGTCTGGGGCAAGAGATACTCAGGGTAAACCTAGCCTAGTGAAGAAAGCCCCCCTCATCAAAGGCTGATGTTCCTACAGCGCCAACAGCATTCTACAAAATACTCCAAGGTTATTTTTTACAGGGAGAGAAAACTCGACGAGCCCCCTCCAAGTCCATGTGTCCTCACGGGGCTGCGAGAACTCAGCAGAGATGACGCCCCGGGACAGTCCATCCCGAGTCATAAGCGCAGGGACAGGCTCTGCACAGGGTCAGCAAGCCTGAGAAGTAAATATTCTAGGACGTCCAGAGCCAGAGGCAAGGTCCAGGATGCCATATGGGTTATTTACATAAAAAGCTTCCTGGTTTTCACTGTCTAACGTAAGAACTTTACTGGCAGACACTGAAATGTGAATTTTAGATACTTTCCTTGTGTCACAAATATTAGTATTATTACAATGATTTTTAAAAAGCATTTAAAAATACAAAACCCATTCTTGGCTTGCTAGACAAAACCAGACATGAGACAGGCCATGGCCTGCCAGGCCTGATTTCAGGAGGCAGTAGGTAGAAGGACAAAGACAAGTCATCAAGTCGGAATCTATGGTTGGTTTCCCCTCAAAATTCCTTTGAAACACCATAAATATAAAGCTGCACCAAAACATCCCAAATTCCCCATGCTTATAACAAAACCAGATTATGTGCGTGATCTGGTAGCTTACACGCAAACTGTAAATTTAATTTAAATATCATCTCAGCTGCAGACATCGCATCCTGTGTCCAACAGAGCCAGAGACAGGAGCAAACGGGGAAACGCGCATCCTTCACTTTCCATGACCATAATGAGCTTGGCATGGGGAAGGCGTCTGACCCGAGGCATCTGCTCTGTCAGCCGGCGACCCAGCCATGGCGAGTAACACTCTCCTGTTCTTGTCTTGTAGGCTTTCCTATCGGACGGGGCAGGACACAGCTAACTGTGACACGTGCAGGAACAGTGCCTGCATTATCTATAGGTATGTCCACCTTCTCCTCTTCCCACGTCTTTATTTTGAGTGACAAATGATGTTTACACACGAATGCAAGAACCAGCTGGGGCCATGCTGGGGTGACCCCATCTGACAGAAAGCGAAGGGCATTCCTTGGCCATAATTCTGAGCCACTTTCAGCTACACCGGGCCCCCCGGGGCTATCATCAGGGGAGGAGGGTGAGCTCAGACCCATTCATCTCACAAATGCATCTCAGTGACTTCAGGAACTGGTATCGGTTTGATGGCTTGTGCTCTTGGAAGTGACGCCGTGAGCACGGTACTGCACGTTCTAGAAAGGTACATATCCAAGGCCTGAAACCACACGGTATGTGCTAGCCTGGCCCGTGGAAAGAGCAGGCTGCACGCACCCGTGTGCCACGTCTTTGCGGGGACCTGAGGGTTGGTTGTGGCACGCCCCTCCGTGGGGCAGGCCCACCCTCCAGCACCTGCACATCGGAACTTCCTGTTTTGTCAATTTGGAGTTTGTCTCCATCATTGACACCAACAAGAATGCAGGAGACGGAGGCCAGGGGAAGCTGTTGGGCTTGCAGCCGTCATTCAGGCTGTTCCGGCACGGTGAACATCCTCAGAGGGTTGCTCTCTCTGCGGCTTTCTTTTGGAAATGTGATTTATTTTCAAAAACAAAATAGGATAGCAAAGAGAGATGATGTGCTTTTTAAAAAAACATACAACTGAAAAATAATTTTAGTGATCTACCAAATTAGAAAAAAATAACTGAGTTGTTATGTAACCTAAAAATGCATAATGGGACCTCCCTCCCCCACAGCCCCTCTTATCAGCCTCAGAGTTACCTCTGCATTAGGAAGACAGACATGGGGTGAGCAGAGAAGGCTGGGGCCGCACACTGTGGTTACTCGGGTTCCTCCTGCGGGCGGAGGCCTGGGTCTGGCCCTGCCGGTCTCCTGTGCATGCACACGACCAGGTGCTTACAAGCTGGGGTGGGGGGGTCACCTGGGGACCCAGTCTGGGAGCAGCAGCAGAAACAGCAGCAATGCCACCGTAGCACATCCTGTACAGCCACGGTCCTCGACCAAGGGTCATTTTGCCGCCGTTTGGCAAAGCCTGGGGGAGACACGCCCAGGGGGCCCAGCCAGGGAGTCCCTGTGGCATCTGGAGAAAGAAGTCCGGAACGCTGCTGGCATCTTACAGCCTTCGCCCCCGGCCCCCACGAAACCAAGATGTCGGCAGTGCTGAAGCTGGAAACCGGCCTGCTGAGTGCAGCCTTGCACGGGACATCCTGGAAAAGGCACACAAGCTGCAAGACCTCCCGGCAGCAGGCAGGGAGCCGGGACCCTGCAGTGGCAGCCCTGGCGTGGCGTGGGGACCGCTCGCTGCTCTCGGCTGTGAGCTGCTTCTTCAAGAGCTCCTCCAAGGTCCCGAAGCAGTGGCAGCCGCTCTTCGGGGCCGTTTGCTTAGGGGATCTCTGCATGACGTGTGTGTTGTGGAAGAGAATTCTGAACCCACAGCGAAGGGATTAATTCTGACATCAAAGAACCCTTCAGTAGCATCAGCCAATCAGGAAAAGCCAGGACGGCCGTGTATTCCCGGGCACATCCTCAGAGTTTCGCTTCTGTGACTCTGGGAGCTGAACCTCTTCCAGTCCGTTAATGCAACAAGACAGAAGTGGGCAGAGACTTCCAGAGAAGATTCCGAGAATGAGCTTGTTCAGCCCAAACCTATTTAACATTTTGTGGGTGACTGAGGAAAGAATTTATTAGGACACTGTGCAACGTAACTGAAATAATTTATATAAATTTCACTCTAAATCCAGGAGTGACTTACATAAAAAGTAACATTGAAAGTGATTTAACAAGTCTGGAAGGACAGGGGTTCGTCTTGTGATGACTTAGCCTGGAGTGGTTACTTTATTGACTGGGCTCAGCTAATACTGCTCGAGTCCCAGTACAGCAGCTACTGGCCGATTTTCCTAAAGAACTGTGAATGTCCGAGCACGCCAGCGTCTGCCCACCTGCAGGAAGACTCAGCAGTGGAAGAACCGTGGCACCGTGCTCACCCCAGCTGTCCCATGCAACCAGGAGATGCAGGTCTGCTCAGAGAGGCCCTGCTCGGTGGTGAAGGTGCCCCTCAGGGTCTGCTCACCTGGGGGCTTGCGTCCTGAGCACCTGCGTGGACAGGAGACCCACTGCAACCTCACAAGCCCACCCGTGAGCCCTGGCTCAGCGAGGAAGCATCTGGGAGAGATGATGCTAGAGAGGCTGTGAGGTTTGGGATCCCTCTTGTGGGGAAGTATTTTACACCCACTCTTTTCAGAATGCTAACCGCAACAAAAGTACTCCCACGACTCCCAAACAGAAGTTACTCTGCCCAGAACATTCTGCAGTGTAGCATTTCAGCTGGACTCCTGCTGACCCATGACAGCTCCACTTCATTGAGTCTTCCAACCGGTATCCAAATGAAAACCTCACTGTCCTACCAAGGTGAACACACTCAGCTCATAGATCTGCTTTCCAAATGCCCTCACTCTGCACATTAGGCAAGATTCACGGTGACTCCACGGTAGCCACGATGTTGCTCAAGGGTTCCCCGGAGTCTGCAGGAGAGCAGGCACGGGAGTGAAAGCTCACTTCCGAGCCGTGGACTGGAAACTCGCTCCCTGCGGGAATCACAAAAACGATATGTACCGAACATAAGCTATCTTAGGCTGAATCATATACACTGAAACCTGGTATTTATGGGATTTAAAGTCACGCCAATCTGCTGGGATGGGGCCTAGATATTTCTCTTAGTGCCCCCAGTAGAATCCCAAACAATCAGCTGTGCACCTCCACTTCTTCCTGCGATGGAATCTGATCTCAGAATTGCCCCGAGTTGCCCTCCCGTTTCACACTCAGCGTTTGCCAGCAGCCTATGGAAGCGTCTTAGTTCCATCTCTCACCTCCCTGGTTTACACCACATCCAAATCATTCAGCCATCTCAGGAGGGAGCACGGATGGCATACAAGTCCAGAGGCAGACGCAACGCCTTAGCTGCATGCGGCTCCAGAAGCCTGGTCCTCTGGGGCCCTGCGTGGATGCCACTTGCGTATCTAGGGAGGAAAGGGGCACAGGTGCCTCCAGCCCATCAGCAAAGGGGGCTTCTAGAATCCAGAGCACAAAGACTGACACACTGGGACAAACAGGCACTGGAATGGCTCTCGGAAGACATGGCTGTGCTGGGCCCTGGTGGCCGAGAGTTGCTGGTACAGCCAGGGCAGGAGAGCTCCCTTGGGGTCACCGAAACGGAAAGGGAAGGAGGCAGCACGTGGGGACTGAGGCCGGCGATCTCCCCGCTTCCGCTCGGCCCCACGGTTCAGCCCTCGGATGTCACCGGCCTCTTTAGAACAGAGGACTCTTTGGTAGAGAAGCACTGAGAACCCAGTGAGATCTTGGCCAGCAGGAGTCACCTGCCCAGGGCACCCTGCAGCAGTGCACACGGCACCCTACGCATCTCAGAAGCGTAGATCCCCGGTGAGCCAGGGCGAGTTCTGGATTTCCAAGGCTCTGTAGACTCAAGTCTATTTCTCTTCTTCACCCCGGACCCTTGTAAACAAGTCCTCATTCTCCTTCAACCCCTGCACGTGGGTCTGTAGAGAGACAATGCTGGCAGAAGGGGACAGCTGAGCTCAAGGTCAGCGTCCTGTGGTTGGACGAAAGCCTGACCGTGGCACCAGGCTCCTGGGGAACAGGACCTGCGTTCTAGCAACCAGGAATTTGGCCGTGAGTCCTCACCCTATCCCATCTCCACCCCTTCCCAGGCTCCCTGAAGGATGCCTGGAGTACACTGGGGTTAAGTTAACAGTGTCTCAAAATAAGCAATCTTACCAGGCACATGGCTGGGCTTGTCCCAGAGGCTGGGGCACACGAAGGGTCAGGACAGCTGCCAGGGTCCAGGGCTGCAATTTGTTACACTCGCTCTCTGGCGGGCACAGAGCCCTGGAGGTCAATGAATCTGACCCTGCCTGTCTTGCATTTAAACATTGCTTTCCACATACAAGCCAATTACCCTCGGGAGCAGCCCAAGAATCCCCTGTGTTTCCTGCAGTGTTTGGCCCCGGGAGATGAAAAGGTGCCATGTTCAAAACCCAGCCGCCTGCAGCCCCATCAGCATAGCCTGTAAAATATGTGTACCTTTGCCATGAGCCGCGACACATATTTCTCTGTAAAAAATAATTCTGTCATGGAAACATACAGGACTTGGAAAAAACATCAAAAGGACAAAAGGTCTTGAAGCAATTTCAGGAAAAACGGCAGCCAGTGCCACAGCGAAGGGCTGGAGACATCAGAGCTCAGGCACCTGGTGGAGACGTCAGCCGACAGAGACAGGTGCTCAGAGCTCAGGCACCTGGTGGAGACGTCAGCCGACAGAGCCACGTGTTCAGAACCCAGGTACCTGGTGGAGACGTCAGCCGACAGAGCCAGGTGCTCAGAGCCCAGGCACCTGGTGGAGATGTCAGCCTACAGACAGGTGCTCAGAGCTCAGGCACCTGGTGGAGATGTCAGCCGACAGGGCCATGTGTTCAGAGCCCAGGCACCTGGTGGAGACGTCGGCCGACAGAGCCAGGTGCTCACAGCCCAGGCCCCCGGGGGTTAGGGAAACCCTCTCTCTGGGCAGGACTGGATCAGGAAGGTCTCTCAGCTCTGAGATCCCATGAGCCGGGCATTTAAAGTTCTGAAAGGCATGGATCTGAAAGCCTCGACAGAGGGCGTCCACAGGGGCAAACTGGGCAAGTCATGAGACATTTCTCGATTTACACAGAGCTGAAGACAGACTTCATTAGCAGAGCACTGGCTGCTTTGCTCGCCAGTCCACTGACAAATAAGGACCCAGTTTCTGATAACTGGAAGTTTCGAGATGGTTGACAGAATCACATCTTTTCCCCCAAGATGCCGTCCCCACGACTGTGTTCGGGGCCAACTGCGATAGTCTCATTAAAGACCATCTCAGCAGGAAAAAGATTAAGCGAGAATCAGGGTCCAGCTTTCTTTAATAAAACTCTTCTGGCTTTCCATCCATATTCCCTGTCAAACACGCTGTAATTACTGCAGGGACCGTTTTCGGCATAAATTACTAATAGAATCTGTGCTCCTAAGCAGGTGAAAGCTTTGTCTCCAGTCTATCCTCGTGGCCCCTTTGTCAGACGCATCTGATGAGTCACCCACAGATGATTCACCTGCTGCTCAGATCGCATTTGGGAAAGAACAATGGAACACAGCACAGGCGCCCTGCTTTCCAGAAAGGGTTAATCAGTGATGCAAGATGGCCACAGAAGGGCCAGAATTCTAATTGGTACATTTTTATGAAAAGAGCAGGAGCCAACTCCAATTCAAAGGCTTCTGGGGTTGGAGGCAAGATATAACAGATAATAATAACACAGATTAATTAGAGTTCCACTCTCAGAACCTGAGATGTTGCAAGTGCTAGAATCCCTACCATTATTCACAAGGCCAGAATGACCGGCTCTGCCAGGAGGGCGCTGTGCCCGCCCGTTTCTCACCTGTTGTGCCAAGGCCTCTGCACATCTGGCCTCCAGTAACACGGTGATCAGGCAGTGGAACAGAGGGGCTTGGGACCCCCAGGGGCAGCGTGGCAAGGGTCTGCCTGTCAGGGGGCAGGGGGGACTCATGGAACGTGGCCTTGTCTTTGTCAGGCTCGTGCCATTTGATCTGGCCCAGGATGGCCAAGTGTAGGTGGGGTTTCTAACAATGGTCTCACCACATGCCAAGCCCTTTTCCGTTTAGTCTTCCGTGCATTGGCTGAACAAGCACTTTCCAAGGCACTCCTAGGAGGCAGGGAGGAGGCTGACTCGGACTGAAGACCCCTGCACCCTTTGTCACAAGACCCTGCAGTGGGGGGACAAAGCCATGAGGACAGGGTGCCTCTGAACCGAAGGTGCGCACCCCAGAGGCGAGGCAGCTGAGCGGCGTCACGGAAGCCACGATGCTTGATCAGCAGACGCAGTCATCAGGGAGGGACTGAGGTGCTCTCTGGAGCTGCAGAGCTGGGGACGACCAGGAGGGAGGAGGAGAAAGAGCCAAGGCACCAGAAGAATGCAGATGGGATGCCCATGGCATAGGGGCACCGTCTTGGCAGTGCTGGGGCAGGTTCCGGCACCTGGCAATCTCTGGCTGCGTCTCCCCTAGGAAGCTCCTCAGTTTTGCAAGTTCTTTTCCCAGAATGACTGGGCACAGAAGTCAGGAGCTGCACGTGCTGTAAGCACCCACGGCAATGCAGTGCATCACCAGTGAGAGCAGGAAATAACAACAGGTGGCAAAGACTTCCAGATAAAAGCATGCAAGGAGAACTCAGGGATTCCAAGTGTACGGCTAAAAGGGAGCTGGGTAGGGCAGTCCAGGTGGGGGACAGAGCCAAAAGCCCCATGAAGGCTCACTGCTAAGAGAGCTAACTGCATCTGCACGGGGAAACAGAGCTCAGGCGGAGTGCGGCTTTCCAGCCTTTGTCGTTAGGCGATGATCCTTCGTGGAAGGCCCCTTCTAAGTCTGCTTCTGTCAGTACCACACGTGCAGACCACGCTGCTGAGCAGCACGACCTATGCGGAGGAAACTAGCCTTCTGTCTCAGATGGAGCGCTCTGCTCTCCGCGAGTACTCGGGGGGCCAGAGTGGGACGGAGCTGACAGAGGGGAAACCCCGGACAATACTTCACACGGTTATTCCAGCGTAAGGAGCTCTATTTTTTAATAAAGTAAATTGAAACTCAGCATGAACGAATAATTTTGAGAGACTTCAAAATTCTCCTTGAAAATTCCCAAAGCTAATAATCCAAATTTGTTTCTATTCTATTCAGATTCTAAACAATATATTGTTTCATGTCCCCCAACGTGTAAGGCATAGGTTGTAGGCGTTCAGTAACACCTTTGTTCTCTTGGATAGATGCTGTGAGACTGGGGTCTGGTTACTCATCTTAGCACGTTGTTTCTAGAACAGTCAGTCAAGGTGCACTCAGCTCAGGAAGGCTCATGACACCCACACGCCTCACCGGGGGCCTTGCCGAAGGTCAAAGTGCAAGGTCAAAGTACCGCCGGTTTCGTGGGAAAATACAAGCAATTCATCTTTCGATGAATATGGAGACTGTTTTGGGGGCTACGTACAGAATTCAGTCCTTGCCACAAGACAGGTATTGGTCCCTTGAAAGCCCATAGGGGATTCCCCTGGTGACGAGAGACCACAAAGGTTGTGGGGTGCAGCCGGCAGGACCTTCCCTGTACTCAGTCATGCTGGAAGGACCCCTCTGTCTCTCAGAGACGCCCTCCTGGAGGCACTCGGGGAGCTGGGTGCAGACGGCCACTGGGGACAGCACTGGGCATACACGGGCAGCCGGGGGTCTGCTGTGAGGGATGAGAACTATCATCGCCCAGAGCAGCAGAGTGGGCTGTCCCGGGGAGGGCAGGGGGAAGTGTCAGGGCTTCTGGGAAGCGGAGCTCCAGGCTGACCGCTCAGCACGCTTGGGCAGTTTGCACCCTGAGCTCCAGTACCAAAACCCTGGGGAGTCACCGGCCTCCCTGGACAGAAGAGTGTCCATCCTCAAGATGAGAAAGGCAGGCAGGCAGGCGAGGGGACAGGCAGGGCTGTGGCCAACCCAACTCGGGCCGGCTGACCTGTAGTCCACCGTGGCACGGAGGGACTCACCACTCAGCTGTGGACAGAAGCGCAGGCCTGAGTTTTCTGTGTCCCTCTGGTCCCACCGTACATTCTGCTCCAAGACAGGAAACCGTTCTGTGCTGAGGCCAAGGTGCGCCAGGCACAGCCAGGCTGTGCTTGCCCGTTGCAACGCCGCCTCGCTGCAGAGCGCCATGGCCGAGGCTTGCAGCAGGGCGGCCTGCGACACGCTTGGTGCTCACGTGACAGCCTGGCTGGCCACCAGGTCCCTTTCCTCCTGGAGGGATCACTGTGGGCACGTGGAACCTGCTCCAGGCGCTCTGTGGCGCGATTTTACAGGAAGCCAAAGTGAGGCTCCCTGATCCCCGTGTATCTGACCTGCCCTTGGACTGAGGCATGCAGTCGGGGCCTGGGTACCCCAGAAAGAGAGCTGTGGGCTAGACGAACATGGAGGACACAGCTGTAGCGAAGGAAGCGCTCCAGCGGCCGGGAAAGACCCACGAGCCGTTCTGAAAGAGCGCGGACGACCACGGCTGTGGACAAGCCCTGGTCCCACCTATAGCTCAGTTACCGTCCAGGGCTTCTAATTCCAGCCACAGTCAGAAACGTCTCACCGCGGCATACCAGGAAAAGGGGGACAGTCCGAGGGTTAGTGTTACTGATCAGTCATCTATTGCTGATATTTTACACGTTATAAACATGGATTGTGATTGTGCAGCTACTGTGTGAAATAGTGGTGAGGGAAGCACATAAAATTATGGTGAATCATTTCCGTTTCAAGTGTTAAAAAGCTAATGATTACAGGTTACTAATATTTTGAAAGACTGGAACGGGACCCATGGATACAAAATGGGCCTGTAATCTATGCTGCTTGGGTATTGGCAATTATACGCACATTATGATTCCATAGAGGAAACACTAAATGGTTCAACACTTTATTTCAATCCAGTGGACAAACTGAGCATGCCCTGAGCCCAGCACTATGCTGACTGTACCACAGACAAAAGAACTGAACACAGTACCCTCCCTCCCCAAGTTCACAGCCCTGAGAAAACACAGCTGCCATCAACGTGAGACCTTCTGTCGTAAAAATACAGAGAACCGTGCCAAGCGTAGGGTGGGCTGACCTGGAGATTCTAGAAGCCCCCTGAACAAGTGGTGCCGGGTCACCTGGAGTTGCATGGACAGGACATGCTGAAATAAGACAATGGCCATGCCAGTTTCCTGAAGGTGACCCAGCAACTGGCAAGTAGAAGAAGAGGACCAAGACTCAGCTGACCAAGGGCCACGAGGACACTGAGTGCACCTGAAGGCGCAGGACACAGGAGCCTGCACTGCAGACAGGAGGGACAGGAGAGCTGGCCCCTCATCTGCTGCTGGACCAGCAGGAGGAGGAGGGGCCCCCAGTCATGCTTGGGAAGACAGAGGAGCAAGCTGCAGGCTCAGACGCCACAGGAGCTGTGCTCAGAAGAGCGGTGCCTACGCGGGTCCTGGTGCATCCACGTGTCTGATGGAGGCCCGGGACGAAGGGGCTTGCCTCAATGTGCCCAGTATGCAAAGGACAGCACGAGGTCTAGAATCTGAACCCTAACTTTCAGCTTCCCCTGGGTGACCCTGGGGTTGCTCTCAGTGCTAAAGCAAAGCCAGCCAGACAGTGGCCAAATTCTCCTGACATTTCAGTGCTGCACCGTGGGGACATCATTTGCCATAGCCAAAGCAACCTGGGAAGAGCCATCCCACACCGTGACACGCTGGGCCACCAGGGCCCGCACCACATTTCCTCCCACCTGCTGCCCAGTGGGAAGGAGCAGAGGGAGTTCAGGCCCCCACGTTCCCTCCCACCTGCTTCCCAGTGGGAAGGAGCCCAGGGAGTTCAGGCCCCCACGTTCCCTCCCACCTGCTGCCCAGTGGGAAGGAGCCCAGGGAGTTCAGGCCCCCACGTTCCCTCCCACCTGCTGCCCAGTGGGAAGGAGCCCAGGGAGTTCAGGCCCCCACGTTCCCTCCCACCTGCTGCCCAGTGGGAAGGAGCCCAGGGAGTTCAGGCCCCCACGTTCCCTCCCACCTGCTGCCCAGTGGGAAGGAGCCCAGGGAGTTCAGGCCCCCACGTTCCCTCCCACCTGCTGCCCAGTGGGAAGGAGCCCAGGGAGTTCAGGCCCCCACGTCCCCTCCCACCTGCTGCCCAGTGGGAAGGAGCCGAGGGAGTTCAGGCCCCCACGTTCCCTCCCACCTGCTGCCCAGTGGGAAGGAGCCACCCCCAGGGCGGGTTGATTTATCCTCAGTGGCAGAGCATGAGTCAGAACAGCCACAGCCAACAGGGGAACCCTTGATCTACTTCAAAGAGAATTATCCTCGGCGACCTAGGATCCACGTGGCACTGCTGGGGTTGCACACGACACAGACTCCAGGGGTGCTCAGGAGCCAAACTCACCTGCTGGTTTGTTTTTTTTTTTTTTTTTCCTTGACAGGCAGAGTAGACAGTGAGAGAGAGAGAGACAGAGAGAAAAGTCTTCCTTTTGCCGTTGGTTCACCCTCCAATGGCTGCCACAGCCGGTGCACTGCGGCCGGTGCACCGCACTGATCCAAAGCCAGGAGCCAGTTGCTTATCCTGGTCTCCTATGCGGGTGCAGGGCCCAAGCACCTGGGCCATCCTCCACTGCCCTCCCGAGCCACAGCAGAGAGCTGGCCTGGAAAAGGGGCGACAGGGACAGAATCCAGCACCCCGACCGGGACTAGAACCTGGGGTGCCGGTGCTGCAGGCGGAGGATTAGCCTAGTGAGCCGCGGCGCCGGCCACCTACTGGTTTTTATAAAGATTTTTCTGTTTACTTGAAATACAAAGTGACACACAGAGAGAGGAAGAGACAAAGGGAGATCTTCCATCCAATCCATGGGTTCACTCCCCAAATGCCCACAACAGCTGGGCCTGAGCCAGGCCAAAGCCAGGAGCCAGGAACTTCACCCAAGTCTCCCACGTGGGTGGCAGGGCCTCAAGCCATCACCCTCTGCCTCCCAGAGTGCACGTCAGCAAGAAGCTGGATGGGAAACAGATGAAACGCGATGTCAAGCTCTCCAGTGTGGGATGCAGGGGCCCAGGCTGCAGATGACCCTACCGCGCTACACCACCCAGCAGAACCCCCTGCTTTACCTCCCAACGACCGCACCCAGCAACTGGAGCGACTGCACTCAACGCGTTCCTCTCACATCCACAGGACGAGTGGGAGACAGCCTGCTGAGGAAACCAGCAGAGCCTAAGTATTCCTGGGAGCTTCAGAAAAAGGTAGAAGTGGAGACCGAAGAGGCCACTGCTGTGCAGCCACGTGAAGTGGTCAGGGGATGTGTTGACCGCACATGCTAGCATGTCTCCAGGAGAAAACGAAGTGAGAGCGGCCCGAGATTTCCAGAATAATGATCTTGTAAATCAGCCCCCATGCTTACAACTTAGTGAGAGACAGAGAGAAAGGAAAACTGAACAAAGGAACTGGATCTACCCTGGATGGTTTGAATCGTGCATCAGAAGGAGTCGCACAGTTAGGAGGGGTCTTCAGTAACTTCCAACTGCTTTGTACCGAAACAAACATCATTTTATTGCATTTTCCACAAGCGTTTTGAAAGGCCAGCACATGGGACACTGTGTCAGTGCAGACAGCCTCAGTGCTCTGGGCCTGCCAAGACAGCACGTGTGTGGCGGGAAAATGGGGACACGGGTGGAGAAAGAGCGCTACACAGGCAAACAGGAAGAGCCCTGGGCTGTCCATCTTGTGCACATCCGCAGCGGCCAGGCCTCTTTCCATCTCACGCAGCACAGCCCGCAGCCCACGTCTGACACCGTGATGAGGAGAGCGCACCTTGCACAAGCAAGGCCGGCTGGGCTCCAACCCACATTTCCCCTCTGAACACGGGAGACAGGACTTTCCCAGGCTGCTTGGCCTCTGCAAGAAAGCATCCAGCATGGTGTGCACAACCCCCAGCCCACGCAGCGCAAACACAGCCAGCAGCGTCCGCCTCCCGGGCTTCTGGGCAGTGAGACCAGGAGGTCAGGAGCCTGCACTTCCCGCCCGCCTGAGTGCATGCTGGCTTCAGTGCCAGTGCCAACACCACGAGGCAGCCATGCGCTCAGAACCTGCGTCGCTGGAGCAACGACAGGCTGGGCCTCAGCGCAGGCCCAGACCCTCCTCTGGCCCACGGGAGAAGTGAAGAGGAAAGACAAGGCCACACCCAGCGCCCCACACCCCTGCCCACTCCACCAACCCGGCCAGCTCTCGCAGCAGACCTGTGGCAAATAATCGGAAGTGGAGAACCGGACGCAGGAGCCGAGGCTCCATGTGTTCCTCTGGACACATTTCAGGATCTTCAGTTCACTTCTGATGCACCACTTGCAGCGGCTGCAGCGACAGAGCTGCCTCCAGGGGCAGCCCAGGTCGCTGTGTCCACAGGGGTCCATCCGGGGAGGAACAAGCCTACATATCTGACCTAAGCAGAGCAGTGCAGGCGCCAATGCAGAGGCAAGACTTGCCCTGGAAGGCTCTGATCCCATGCATTCCTTCTGGAAAACTTCTGAGGCAGCTGCCAAGAGGCAGGCCTTGCTCCGGGCACCGGCCACGGCACCCATGTGCACAAAGATGGAGGCAAAGTCCCACGGCAACAATAACTCTTCAGGGTTGGTGCAGAGATGGGAACGAGAGGGTTGCCAGGGGCGCTCTTTAGGAAGATGGCCACACACAGAGGAGCAGCTGTGTCCCTGTGGACCGCGGGATCAGGGATGGACCTTCCAGGCCGGGGACAAGTAACAGCCGGAGGAAGGAAGAAGTCTAGCCACCATCGATGGCAACCAGCACCTGTCACCCAGCTAGCTGTCACTGTCAGGGCCCCTGTAGATGTCCCAGAAAACGCGCTGCTGGTTTGTGGAACAGAAGTCACAATGCCCCCCAGAAGGTCCAACCCCTTTCCTCACCTGGGGAGTGGGCGTGGCTTTCCTCTGCCCACTCGGCTGTTACAACCTCAAGGTCAGCCAGACTTGGCCGGTCAGGCCTCTAACCTCTGACACCATCCTCAGCAGCCAGCTGCCTGCTTCACCTCACCCAGTGACCTTGAGCGCCCCCTCCCCAGGAAGAAAAGCCCCCAGGAGACAGCAGTCTTTAGCAGGTGCACGCCATCCCTCTGTCCTCACAGTGTGGCCGGCAGCACACCCATCACCCACAAGCAGGTCCACTACAAGTTCCAGGAGGCAGATGGGGGCTGGAGGGGGCGCAGCTCTCGGCCGCCTCAGTGGCCCCAGGGACAGGCACTGGCTCCCACACGCCTTCCACTGGGAAGCCTGCTCTGGGTCACAGCGTCTGGGGGAACAGGAGGAGGAGTCACCCCGACAGATAAAGTCGAGTCATTTTGTTAACAAGGTCTCAGATTAGATTACTCTGTGATTACATGGTTCCGCGGTGTGATAAATTGGTTAATAACAGGATTCCCAATGTAGCTGTTTAATGGGAATTCAATAATTACAGGTACCCAGAATTGAAGTGGTAGCCTAGGAAATGCACCACCTTCCTGCAGTCATAACTAAACCCGGCTGGGACCAGGGAGCCAGTCGTGAAACGGAGAGTGGGGGCGGCGGCACCAGCCCCTTTTGGTCCCTGACACACCACGCGCACAGGCCCAGCAGAGCAGCTCCCCGTCCCCTTGTTAGATGTCCAAGATGAAGAATCCCCCAACAGGCGTCTTTAGTACTTAGCGCTTGCTCCCAGGACAGAACTAGCGAGCTACAGAAAATAAGGACAAAGAGGGACAATGGCACTGGAACTGCCTCACATGGTTTCGAGTTCTTTCCTGCCTTGGTTGGGGGTGGGGGCAGGGAACCCTCCAGTTCTGCAAAACAAAAGGGCAATAGTACTGTCCCCCCTTGAACTGCACAGCCGACTCTGAGGGGGGCAGGGCACCCCACTGCTACCCCCAGCATCAGAGCAGCAGCACATTTTTCCGGCAGTTCCACACCACACAGCCAAGGCTCAAGTGCCCTAAATGCACCACATCCTTAGAACTGCGCTTTCTGTCCCTGACGAGGGACTGGGTCTGCTGATCTCATCTGCACTGGAGGACTCGAGCTCCATGATTCAAACAGGCCTTTAAGGAAGGAGAAAGAATCGCTCCTGCCTTGGGAGAGGGGGTAGCTAGCCATAAACTTGTCTGATATTTTTTCCCCTAATTTCTAGAGTAATATTATTGTCTGTGACAATAAGAAGAATGGAATGGAGGATTTGAGACATAAATCGGTCCATTAGGCGGGTCTTGAACTTGCTTTTAGAACTCAAGATAAGACAGCTTTGCTGTTCTGTCTTTCTAAAATGTCAAAATTTGGTGAGGATTAATGGTTCCCTAAATCAATAGGATTTCATGTTTATAAATGGTTTGCGGTTCCACTGTTATAAAATGTGACGAGCTCATGCATTAGCATCACTGCTGAGCCTTTACTGAGATCCGCTGACATTTATTTGAACCTCTAGACCCGACGCAGAAGCAAGGCCGAGAGAGTTCCCCGAGGCTGGCAGGTGCAGCAGCCTGGCCCGCGGTGCTGGGGACGGCGCCGCTGAGCAGGCAGGCGGCAGGGTTGCGCATCTTCACTGAGAGCCAACACAGGATCACGGGTTCCTGTTGCAAACGCCCCAGGGTCCTGGGAGAGGGCGCTGTTCAAAGCCACAGAGAGAAGGGGGGACTCAAGGCAGGTTGGCGCCATTCTTCGTGGCGATTTCCCAAGAAATAACATACGTGTAGGAGGTCCTCTTTAATGCCACGCCTCTGACACAGAGATTGTCGCCACTGGCAAATGCCCTACCTGGGAGCTCTGCGTCTGCACACTGCAATTTTGTGCTGCTCTGACTGAAGGCTATCTGTGTTTCTTCCTAAAAACTGATAGCAACTGAGTCACATTCAACGGTGTTGACCCAATAAACACAGGAGTTTCCCCAGCGCCAGGCACTGTGGCTCTTGCGAGCTTTTCAGACAGGTAAGGTTTTGCGAGGAAAATGGAAGCCGAGGTCATTTCCCTCCCCGATGGTTTCAGGTGGGCTAACAGGTGCTGTGACCTTGGGACAAGGCGCCCGGGACCTGGGCTGGTGGGTACCTGGTGCGCGTGCACTAGGACCTTTGCCCATTCCAGCTCTCAGTTCGTGGTCGTGACAACATACCATTCATGGGCAGCTGATGGACAAGCAGCAAAACGGTTCAGATTTCACTGTTTTCTCATCGAAGGAGACATGTGAGCCTCCAACACCAACTGCATACATTAACACAACTTTCAAAGATTCGCCCATGGAAGCAAATAACCGATTTTCCAGGGCAAATGAGACTATTTGAAATATTTCACAGTGACACACAAGTACAGTACAGCCGATGGCTTCCTACTCGGCGGCCGTGACACGGTAAGCACACTACGGACGAACGTGCCCTTGGCAGAGTATGGAATGGCGCCTTGGGCAGAGGGTTCTGTGTGTGGGGAGCCCGGCTCTAAACCCTGCCCCTTTGTCGTTCTAGTGTGGAGCTCGACTTTAAGCAGCAAGAAGACAAACTGCAGCCAGTGCTGAGGAAACTCCATCCCATTGAGGAAACTCAGGTCGCACCTTCGCCTTACTCTCAGGAGACCGCCTCCTCCACTCCCAAGCAAAAATCCAAAACCGAATCCAAAAAGCACGGAAGATGGAAACTCTGGTTCCTTTAGGACGCGTGGTGAGCGGAGTCCCACGGCCGACTCTGAACCCACTCGAGTGAAGTCAATCCTTTTTCCGAGACGGATCGGACGGAGGACACCGGGGTGCCGACGCGGGCGCCCCCCGCTTCTCGCCCTGCGTACCAAAAAAGGCCTTTGTACCAAGAGATCACCAACAGCAGCACGGTGTGCAGGGCCCCACCTTGCCGGCTGTTCGTCACAGCTCACTGGGGAGGGGAGCAAAACCGGAAACAGAACCTACACCGTCCAAGACGCTGTCAAACTCCGGTTCCCCTCCTCCGAGACCTGCAAGAATTATGTCAGCAGCCTGGGCCAGGGCAGGTTGTCACTCTGTACACAGCTAAAACTCATAGTTATTTTCAAGCCTTTATTTATTTTTTTTTAAATAATGAGAAGAAAATCGCAAGCCTTATGTTTGCAAAGGACCTCATTTTTATGTTTCATTTTGCAAATAAGCAGGGGGCGAGTGCAATTTTCAGCACATCAAATTCTGGAGAAAGCACAATTTTTTCAAATGGTCGGAGACCATGAATACTCTCTCAAATGTGACTACGTGTATATTTGCCTTCATGTGCTGTAGCGCTAAGCCAAGTGACCACATCTCCGTGTCACACGACACCTCCGACTCAGCACCCTCTTCATCTCCAGACCTCTGACGTGTTCGTTCACCGCTCATTTTCCAAACGGCCAGCAGCCAGGAGTCCCCCGAAGTCGGGATATGCCTTTTATCACTGCAAGTTGACAGGGTCAGAGCTATGGGACACTAAGCTTTCTTAGATCTCATTTTTAATCTTTTGGTACCCGAAGGCCAACTGATAAATTCTGGCAGGAATTTGGAGACACACACAATGGATAAATCCCAGGCGTCTGGACCGCAGCGGAAAAAGTGTTGTTGTAGCTCAGTCACTGGAGACACTGTTCGTCCCGTGAGCAAAGCCAGACGTCCTACACAATGTGTTCTGCCTCGTGACATCTGTGCAAGACCTGGCCATCTCAAAGAGAAACAGCGAGTCTCGTTTAGCTGCTAACCAATGGACAAACTTACTGTCACCCACATTTAACCTATTAGTAAGTTGTACTAAGGGACATACTTAGAGGAAAGCTGTGACTCAGATGTTTTTAGGTATTTTCTAAATCAACAGTACCACTTGGAGTTCTCTCCTGATTACATACACATCGCAATGGAAGTCTTAGTTCTTTATTTTTTCACGCATTCCTTTGCACCTTTGCAAGTATCTTTTTATAGAAATCAAAACCCCCTAGTCTAGTAATGACTTTGTCTATCAATTTTTTGCTTTTCACAATAGGATGTAGGGATCTTATTTTGCCTTTTTTTGTACAACTTAAATTTTGAAGAGTCTGTGAACATATAGAAAACCTAGTCTTCGAGTTTCTGTCCTGCAGTTTCATGTGTAATCGAGTGCAGACTTGCACACCTCACAGATTAGATGCCAAACACCAAGGGTCTTGGTGAAAAGGATCTTGACCTGCTTTGTTCAGAATGGAGCTACTTCTTGCCACGCGTTTTCCTCCTGCCAACAGCAAATCTATTTTAGTTCTAAGTGTGTTGGCTCTACAAGGCCTAGTGATCAGTAATGAGATCAGGACTTGAAAAAAGTGAGCAAACATTCCTTGGGGATTTCTCAAACAATACTACAGATACACACACACAGTCTCTCACATACACCCACCCACACAGTCTCTCACACACACTCAATACACAGTCGCACACATACACAGTCTAACACGCACACACACCCACTCGCGCACACACACACACACACACGCCTTTTGAAGACACAGTAGAAAGATTCAAACCCCCAAGTACCAGGAAGCAGAGTTGAGAAACATTTAGTGCCAGAAGAAAGATGACAGTGTATCCTGAACAGGAGAAAGTGCAATTGTTTCATGTAGACTAAAAAAATCTAAAAATGTGTCTCATGTTTTTTATACTGTTTTTAACTAATGTTGTAAAAATGTTTGCAACAAGTTATGCCTCCTTATGTTTTAAGAACCCCAACTATGTCAGTGAATTAAAATGAGGGTATTCGCAGCTTTCTAATTACTTCTACAAATCTGTCTAAACAAGAGGACATCTCAGCACACAAAATCACATTATTGTTTCACACGGTCTCAACTAAAACAAGATTACCACGTTCAGAGTTAAAAAAGGAATCCCTGGAGATACACTAACCCCTCCTTAAAAATAAAAGTCTCTTCAAAATAGAAAAGAAATACTTTCAAAATCATGTCATAGTTTCATTGCAACGTGTCACTAATAGATGGTGATCCTTCTCCTGGAAAGATTGAAGTCAAACTTTGATATAAAACCAAGATACAACGTACAATGTTCCCGCGTATGTAGATGTGCACACGGCATTACGTATAGAGATTAAATTATTATACCTGTCATTAAGTTCTTTAATAATTTTTAAATAAAACATAAAAGATAATATTTTGTGCGGCTACTGATTTCATGGCCTCTGTAACTTGGGAAAGTAAAAATCATGGAAGAAAATCATCATGCCGGAAGAACGGTCACCAGGTCGTCAGAAGAGGAGGCCACTGCTCAGCCTGGGCACTGCCCTCTGGGTGGCCTGGGGAGCCGGACACCGGCCTGGTCCTTAGCTGCCAGGAAGCCAGGATAACCCTGTAAGGTCACAGGGCACCACACAGGCTCCCTGCAGGGTGAGGTGAGGGACCTCGTGGGAGATGTCCAACCTGCCCAGTGTTGCCCTGCAACCATCCAGCAGCCGATGAAGCAGCTGCTCTCCGTATCATTCCCAGCCCCAGGGGATGGGCTGCCTTCCCCTGCCTTTCTTCTCCTCCTCCTCCTGGGTGGGAGGCAGGTGCACCTCCCACTCCCACGAACACCAGCCCAACAATACTGCCTCCGCGAGCACAGGCGAGCCAGTGGTGGCCTCTGCTGCTCACCCTGTTGGTGGAGAGGTCACCGTCCCCTTCCCTGGGCTCTGCAGGCTTGGCTAAGAGACTCCTGCTACCCTCTCACACGCTTCAGGGGACAGTATGGGGAGGATATAAGGGATGGGTACAGAGGGCAGGGACGGGTGGAGGGAGCTGTCCAGCCACATGATCAAGCTTCCTGCTGTGCTGCTCACAGGCCCTGGTCCACCAACACCCAGGAACACGGAAGGCCATCCTGCCCTCTCAGTAGCCTGCAGTCACCCTGCCAGTGTGCAGCTCATCTCCAAGGGGCTGGAGGCCCAGGGGCTCTGCACCTGCTCTCGGACCTCAGACCCCACCCAGCAACTGCAGTGAGGCAAATCTGGACAGGGAATCCAGGTGGGAGAACCTCCCCACGTCAGGCAAGGGTGGAACAGTGGCCTACATTTCCCAGGCCCCCTCGGAGCCTGCTGAGTTGTCTCGTGTTTGGAGACTGGGCTGTGGCAGCACACAAGGTACAGTGGCATCACAGTCGGAGCCCAGCTCAGACTGCCAGACTCCAGTCTCCAAACCACAACCAGACGATGCCACACAGCACTGGTTCCTTGGTGGGCCACCGGGGCTCATCACAACGAGATACACAGCTGTTCCCCAGCCCAAGAAGACACAGCACCAAGGAAAAGGGTTCTGCCTTTCACAGAAGAGAACGAGAACAAGGAAGGGGCCACAGACGTTTCCATCTGTGGTCAGCGTGTCCATCTGTGTTCATTCGTGACAGCGAGGCTCAGTGACACAACCCAGACTGCTGGACCAAATCCTTGACTGCAAGGATTTTTTTTTTTTTTATCAGAAAGTGAAATTTGCCTGATTGCTGACCGGACCAGGTTCACCGGCACGGCATCTCCCCAAGACCCCACTGGCCACGCCCCATGCCGTCACCTGCAAAGCCCTGTCACTCACACAGACAGCAAGGGCCTCGTGTGTCATCGACTCACGGAGCAGAGGTAAACAGCTGCAGGATGCAGAGACCAGAAACTGCACTGACTGGGGAATCAGCAGGCGCTGATCGTGCTGTCCTACGTGGCACACATTTTGCCAGATGACAAGGTCAGGGGCAAGCAGCCTATTACCGTTTCAGTAGCTCGGTAATTAAGGTATCTTTGCAGCGTGGTATCAACGTGCAGGAATTGCAGAGCAAAGATTACTCAGGCAACGACATGACTTTTATTCCCGGGACTCAACCCATGTTAGAGACCAGCCTTGGAGCACACAGCAGGGCCACAGGAAGACGTCCAGGCAGGGAAAACCGTCATTACCATCACCGACCAGGAAACGCCCTAGGGAGCCAGCACCGGTTGCACACACAGGGGAGTCAGGATGATTTCCTTAAACCGTACATTTTGTTAGTAGATTTATTGGCAAACAGTAGAGACACATTTAAGGATATTTTTAAATATAAAAGTCATACCCAGGTCCATTGGAATCACAACTTTTTTTTGTTGCTGCTACAATGAAGATTTTAAAATAGCAGTTTCTAAAAGCACACTCATACTTAAGCTCTGTTAGGATACACTTCTCAGAATAAATCTCATTCATGGAGACGGGACACCATGGTGAAAACACCTGGTTATGAGTCTTGGTGAAAAGGTGCTTTTAACTGGGAAACCAAACCTCACACTCTGTGTTTTGAATGCAGAAGCACACGAGGCTCGAGGAAGTAACTGGGTTTTCACTACAGCAAACTCCCCACGAATAACACTGCCATTGGGGAGAGACCCGCCATCCTATCCGTGCTCGGGGGCTGATGCTCAGAGCAGAAACCCAGTCACGCCCATTGCGACTGCAGCATGTCAGGATGCTCTGTCGGCACGGGAATGAGTCCGCTGCGACTCTGTGAATTTCCAAAGGAAGCTTCCCTTGGAAGAAGCCCGCATATTCGTTTGAGTGAAACAGTAATTCCCTGTCTTTGGTGTGGATCCAGGCCAGAGGAAAACCTGTAACAGTCCTTCTAACTCGATCACCGTTTTAAAGGGCCCATTAACAGAATGTGAATCTGATCAGCTGCAAGAAGCAATGGCAGCTAACACGGTGGGGGAAGGCGCCCTCCTGCATACTGATCACTTCGTCGGCTCCAATCCCAGCAAGTGTTCATTCCAGGACGGTCAGGCACCCGTGTGCAGGCCCCGGTCACCGGCCTAGTGGCTGCTCGGGCCACCTGCACATCACACAGAGCACCGACCCCAGGCCTGGCCACCTGCCCAGAACCGTGCACGGGCTGACCGAGGCTGCCCAGTGACTGGCATCCAGAAATCTTTCTGAAAAGGGAGCAAAAAACCGAATCTGAGATCTGACAATGCGGAAGTAGGTTTTCCACTTGCTTATTCTACAAAATCAGACTGCACAGGAGTAGAGATAGGATGACCTTGAACCCCGTGCAAGGTGCCTGCAACGCTGCCTGTTCACTGCCCGTTTTTGGCACCCACGTGCTTGATGGTTCCACAACGGCCACACAGTGTTCTACTGTTAACGGTAACATATACAACTTAGGACCACAGCATTTTATCCTATGCCTGACACACAGTCCTATACAATGCACTCAAACAAATGATACAGATGAAGGAAAAAAGCCTTGTACTGTATATCACAGCTTAATGTTAGGGCCGAGCTCCTCAGGGCTCTGGTCCATCCATATACTGGCAGGGGAGGAGTCAGGCCATAGCAACATTCCCACACAATCTCGAGTTCCAATGGGGGCAGGTCACATTTCTAGTATTATTGCTTACAACAGAATAAAACATTAAATGGAGGGCATCTATTACAATCCATTTCCACTGCATACTTAAAACTTTAAGCTAATTCAAACAATTTCCACTACATTTATAGAAACTGAGTAACACACAGAGGGTGGAGTCCCAGGAGACAATGGAATGGCACAGCTGACCCAGAACAGATCTACAAACTTCTTCCTGCACTTGCTACTCTAGAAGGCCTGTGGATTAAAGTTTTCGATCACCTGTTCAGGGATCTTTTGAGATTTATTTATTTATTTGAAAACCAGAGCAACAGAGACAAAGATACACACACACACACACACACATGCACACACGCACACATGCACACACACACAGGCATGAGTACATCTGCTGGTTCACTCCCCAAATGCTTGCAATGGCCCAGCTTGGGCCAGGCCTAAAGCCAGGAGCCTGGAACTCCAACTGGGTCCCCCCATATGGGTAGCAGGGGGCCAAGTACTTGGGCCGTCTTCCACTGCTTTCCCAGGTACTTTGTCAGGGAGCTGGATCCAAAGCAGAACAGCTGGGACTGGACCTGGCCCTCTGGTGTGGGATGGTGGCGTTGTAGGACCTGGCCCTCTGGTATGGGATGCTGGCGTTGTAGGACCTGGCCCTCTGGTGTGGGATGCTGGCGTTGTAGGACCTGGCCCTCTGGTGTGGGATGCTGGCGTTGTAGGACCTGGCCCTCTGGTGTGGGATGCTGGCGTTGTAGGACCTGGCCCTCTGGTATGGGATGCTGGCGCTGTAGGCAGCACCTCAACCCACTGGGCCACAGCACCAGCCCCTGTCAGGAATGGTCTTTGCCCTGATCTTCCTCTACGCTAACTTCACAGGGCAGGAACTGAGACATGAGAAGTTACTGCACAAATCTGTGCCAGATGCCAACAGGGAGGCCAGGCCGAGCCCCCCAGGCAGGGCGCCAGCCGAGAGGGGACTCACACAGGGCTGACGACTGAAAGATCCTCAAGTTTTAAATGGCAAACACCCTTCTTGAAAACATCTTGATGCTGTCATCGCTCATTAAATAATTATAGCTTATTCAGAATACTTCTTTTGGAGAATTCTTCCATGACAGCTTGATTTTACAAAAGAAATTCAAAGGAATTTGTGGACTCTTTTTATAGACATTGAATGTGTTACAATTGGGAGGTGTCAGCATGAGACATCAGTTCCGTTCCTGCTTCTAGAGACTTCCATCTGAGAAGGTCAAGGTTGTGGGGGATGGGCCCAGATGACACAATCCACTGTGCCTCCTCCATCCCCGAACCCCATCTTAGAGCCCAGCTACCATTAGCAGGACCTCGGCTATGGACGGTGAGCCGAAGGCCGGGCCCTCACGGTCACACCCCTCTTCTCTGAACATGCACAGGTTCCTTCCAGCAAAGCCACCTGCACGCCACCAAGCCCCAGTCCCAGTCCTGGCCACCTGCTCCCAGAGGTTCCTCTGGACAAGGAGAGGCATCATCCCAACCCCTTCAGGAACAGGGCGCCGTCTCTGCTCTGGCCCTCTCTGCAGAACACAGGAGACGGCAGAAAATGGGAAGGTGCTTCCCCCTCCCCCTGCCTCAGGCGCCCCCCCACACCTACATAACCGAAACAGAGACCTAGGACACTCCCTGGAATGGACCACAGCACCGGGTATCCTGGGTTTTGGACTTAACAGAGGCCACCGAGAGCAAGCCCTGGCACCACAGCCAGGACACGCACTGCGGCCCCCGCTGTGGGGTCCTGGCTGCTTCCTGGCACCTGTGGGGTTTTTCTGCGGCTCCTGTGCTGGAAGATGCTAAGGACCAGAGAGTCTCCCCATGGCCACACCGTGTGCCCAGCACAGAGCACTCAGTGCAGAGTGGCCGACACCTGGCCCACACTGGCCCTGCCCTGAGGCAGAGGGGTCCCCAACCCCTTCCTGGCCTAGGAGGAGACTCCACCCCCACACGCTCCATTCTACCTTTGCTCCAAGCTGCACGCACCTCTTGCAGTCTCCACATTCCTTGGGATCCATCCAAACTCCTATGGCCTTCCACCCTTCCCCCTCTCCGTAGGGGAACTGTCGGCCAGGGGCCATGAACCAGGTGACAAAGCACCCAGACTGAAGGCAGTAATGACCGGCAAGACCAAGTCCCACAACCGCAGTGCAGACCCTGTGAGCAGCAGGGCTGTGTCCCCTAACCACAGGCAGAACTGTAACCGCGTGAACACGGGTGGGACCATGATCTCACCACAGACGAGACCGAAACCCCCAACCACAGACAGCATCACGCTCCCTAACCGGAGTCAGGACCGTGCTTCTTAACCATAGATCAGAGTGTCGCCCTAGCCACGGATGGGACCTTGTCCCCTAGCCACGCATGGGACCTTGTACTCCCAGTCACAGATGAAATCGTATCCCTTAACCACAGACAGGACAGTCTCCCTCAACACAGATGAGAAAGTGTCCATCTAACACAGACAGGACAGTCTCAGCACAGATGCGAAAGTGTCCATCTAACCACAGACAGGACAGTCTCCCTCAGCACAGATGAGAAAGTGTCCATCTAACCACAGACAGGATCGTGGCCGCCTCACTACACACAGGACCACGTTCCCCTACCACAGGCGGGCCTGCCTGTGTCTCCGTATCCCAGAGGTACCTCCTGCCTGACCCATGCCCTGGGGACCCCCACATCACCCCCAGTGGCTCACCTCCATCCCATCTCGAGAGGCATTTCAGCAGCTTCTCATGTACCAGGTTTGTCTTCAAGCCACACGCCACCCCCTCTGCAGTCCCCTCCCACTTCCACACGCCAAGGGGCTAAGTGTGCCCATGCAGGACCACCAGGGGACAGCAGCAAGCCTCAGCCTCAGGAGTGGCCCTGGAGTCAGCCCATTCAACAGGACCTACGTGGGGATCTGTTGGCTACAGACCCAAACGTAAGACTGAAGGAACTCAGAGAAAGCAGGACTCTCACGAGAAAAGGCTCCATGGCCTGACCCTTGCAAGGCTGCCGCCAACGTTACCTACGTGTTCTTAAAAACCTAATACTTCTCCGGGCCTAACTATTCATATAAGAGGAACACCTACGATACATTAAAGCAGGCAATAAAATAGCTAAGTTGGAACACCTCAATTACTTTTTAAGGTCCTTCATAAAATTTTATTAATGGTAGCGTAAATATAAATAAAAGAAAGAAACTACCAGAAGAACGAAGACTTAGTTGGAAAATACAGGCCTGGTCTTCTGCTCCAAGGGATGCCAAACTTGCGCCAAGCGGTTCTACCTCTGAGCTCTCGGCTTGCTCACCCTACAACTTTGTTGCCGGCTTCTGGAGCCCGGGACAATGAGTGCATCTTACACGCCAGGCTGTGTCTCCCCTGCTCCCCCTGTTGTAACAAAATAAGCTCATCTGGAAAAGGACCAGATGGGAACTGGGGCCGAGAGTGAGCACCATCCTGAGGCAGGGACGCCCAGGCACGGCTCAGACACAAGCGTGTGTCCCAGGGCACTTACGATGAGCTCGGAATCCCGCCCCATGGAGATGACCGTCCGGTTCACCGTCCGCAGCAGCTTCTCCATGATGATCTGCACGTGCCTCTGGGTCGGCCCCTGGGGGAGACACACCAGTGCCATCGTTAGCATGCAAGCCCGGCCCTTGCCACCAGATCCATTTACCCTGCAAAGAGTAAATCAATTACAGCCCTTAACGAGATGAAAAATGGCCCTTGTCAAAGGCAAAGCCTTCTCAAAGAAAACTCAAGTCACTTTATTAATTATAGTCCATTAATGATAATTCGTTGTGTAATCATAGTAACTTAATTTAAGCAAACCTTAAAAATAAGGCAAATATGTTTTAACAATATAATGTTTATGATCCCTGATTAGCTAATTACTTCTCAAAGACACCAGGCCATCTGTAAAAAGGCGGCAGGCAGATCTCAACCCCACACTGCTCTGCCTGTCAAACACCAAGGATTCCAACTGTCACACAGGAGAGCTTAAATGTCAGGTTAGCAAATTATACACAATTCAGACTGCTGCAGTTCTCCACTGGTGGAAAACCACTCTTATTTACTGTGCAAAGGGACCGCTGACTCTTCCTCACGGAGCCGTGCACCTGATGAAAAGCGCCTTCCAGTTCCGTTCTTTCCCGTGGGGTCCCCCCGCCTCCTCCCTCTGATTTGACATAAAACTGTGTTACCCCAGACCTTTGTTCCAGTAAGAAAAGACCAGGCCTGGAAGGGGACCGCTGGAGCCTGGTCTTTGGGCCTCCATCAGCAGAGCTCTTCCGTCAAGAGCACCCAGCAGGCTCTGAGCACACCAGCCGGCGCTGGAGGCAGCAGGCGGCCAGGTGTGTGAGCTGAGCAGGCAGGTGGCCAGGTCACGCAGGAGGCCGCTAAGGACGAGCCCCACCCGCGGACTTGCGATCCTGGCCTCCCCGCCAGGAGCCCTGGTGCTGATGAGGCAGGCGGTGGTTCCACCCGCTCAGACGGAGACGGATGAGGAGCACAGACAAGGAGACGTGAGCAGGAAGGGAAGTTTTCGGAGCAAAGAGAGAAAGAAACTCCAAGTTCCACTGAAGCGCAGGCAAGCTCCCCCCGCGGGAGGTCTTCCTGGGCGGGGATCCACACAGGGAGGCTTCCGAGGGGTTACGTCTTTGGGCTGGGGGAAGTTGTGCAGGGTTTTGCAATCCTGTCAGTCACGGCTAACCTTCCCCTTGCTGGGGGTCAGCATCTGGACCGGTCCAGCCCTGACTGCATCCTGTTCTCAGCCTGCACACTGGGGCGCTGTGTTCCAGACGCGCCTTCTGTGTGCAGGCTCACGTCTTCTGCTGCCTGCAGTCAGGCCTGAAGTCACCTGGGCACTCTGTCCCCGGCTCTACCGAGCGTCTTAGACGTCTCCTGTCTCTATCACTCCCCTCTTTCCACACGCACCTGGAAAGGCAACGCCCTCACGTGTGTGCACGTGGAAACAAATGTGTCACGCTGGGGATGGGAGGCAGAGGGTGAGATTTTTCCACTTGTGCCTCTATCAGCTTCTGTCTAAAAAAATTAGTCACTTGAATAAGCATGCATTTATAAAAGCTAAAGGAAATACAGCCCAGGGTGCAGAGGCCACGCTAGGCAGGGACAGACAGTGTTACCGTGTTAGCCTGCGGGGGAGGAGCCGAGAGCTGCCCCCTCACTGTAACCTTAGCAACACGCTGGGCTTTGGGGGGGGGGGGGGCTGTGCATGTATTACTTAAATAAAAATAAGAATTAAAAGAAAGAATGCAGGTAATTGGCCAACCTTTAGCATCAATGCCTTTTTCTCTGAATTTAAGGATTAAAAACTAGGTCTTGGGATGCCTTGTGCATTGAGAAGATACAGGAAGTAACCTAATTTCAATGCAGAATAATAAACATTATGCTATGTTCTTAAATAAAAATAATCTAAGAGTGCAACTGCACAGAGGGAAAGAACCAGTGAACCTTCAAATGAAGGCCAGTGCTCTAGTGAGAGCAGGCCAGTGCTCCCTCGTGCAGAGCAGGCCAGACCTCTCTAGTGAGAGCAGCCCAGTGCTCCCTAGTGCAGAGCAGGCCAGTGCTCCTTCGTGCAGAGCAGCCCAGTGCTCCCTAGTGCAGAGCAGGCCAGTCCTCTCTAGTGAGAGCAGCCCAGTGCTCCCTAGTGCAGAGCAGGCCAGTGCTCCCTCGTGCAGAGCAGCCCAGTGCTCCCTCGTGCCAAGCGACCCAGTGTTCCCTAGTGAGAGCAGCCCAGTGCTCCCTAGTAAGAGCAGGCCAGTGCTCCCTAGTGCAGAGCAGGCCAGACCTCTCTAGTGAGAGCAGCCCAGTGCTCCCTCGTGCAGAGCAGCCCAGTGCTCCCTCGTGTCGAGCGGCCCAGTGCTCCCGAGTGACAGCAGCCCGGTGCTCCCTCGTGCAGAGCAGGCCAGTGCTCCCTCGTGCAGAGCAGGCCAGTGCTCCCTCGTGCAGAGCAGGCCGGTGCTCCCTCGTGAGAGCAGCCCAGTGCTCCCTCGTGCAGAGCAGGCCGGTGCTCCCTCGTGAGAGCAGCCCAGTGCTCCCTCGTGAGAGCAGGCCGGTGCTCCCTCGTGCAGAGCAGGCCGGTCCTCCCTTGTGCAGAGCAGGCCAGTGCTCCCTAGTGAGAGCAGCCCAGTGCTCCCTCGTGCAGAGCAGGCCGGTGCTCCCTCGTGCAGAGCAGGCCGGTCATCCCTCGTGCAGAGCAGGCCAGTGCTCCCTAGTGAGAGCAGCCCAGTGCTCCCTAGTGCCGAGCGGCCCAGTGCTCCCTCGTGAGAGCAGCCCAGTGCTCCCTCGTGAGAGCAGCCCAGTGCTCCCTCGTGCCGAGCGGCCCAGTGCCCCTCGCAGGCAGGACACGGCCCGCGCGGCCAGGCGGGCACTCACCACGTCCTCGCGGTACAGCACCTCCAGGATGTCGCTCAGCAGCTGGCAGCAGGCCTCCAGGTCTTCCTGTCTCTCCAGGTGGCGCTTGAGCTGATCGGTCATCATGGGGAGCAGGATCTCCCTGCAGTCTGCCGGGGACACAGGGCCAGTCAGTGACACCTACTGCCGCGGTGACAGCTGCCTGCCCCGCCGCACGGGAGCCCGGCCCGGGGAGAGGGCCGGAGTCCCCACCACAGGGGCCTCGTGTCTGTCGCCTTGTCAGTAATCGACACAAAAACACTGGCACGTCATGCATCTCTGCTGCACGTAGACACTTTGGACAGATCACGCAGGGGCAGGCAGTGGGTGCAGTGGTTACTTACGCTGCCGTCTGGGATGCCAGCAGCCCCTGGCAACGTGCCCGGGGTCAAGCCCTGCCTACGCTGTCCATCCAGCTTCCCGCAAACGCCCCTGGGAAGCAGATGAGCGTCCACGTACGTAGGTTGCTGCCACCCACAAGAGAGACCCAGACAGAGCTCCCGGCTTCAGCCTGGGCCAGCCCAGCTCTGGTGGGCACGTGGGGAGTGAACCCGAAGATGGAAGGCTGATTCTCTCTCCTTCTCTCCCTCCCTCTCTCAACCTTTCAAATAAATAAACAAATAAATCTGAAAAGAAAAATGTCCTAGAAAATGGAATTAAAAGGTAAGTTTACTTCGGGAGAAAAACTCTTGCAATCCATGCACAATTATTGAAATTTCATGAAAAAATGCATACTATGAAAAATTATACAAGGATTTCAAACTTTTCTGCACCCAAATAAGCTTATCTTTTAATTCCTCTCTCCATGAACACCTTGAAGTACCCTCACACATAAATATAAATTCACATAAACAATTCACAAGCATTCACAATACATGCAAACCCAGACACACATCCTACAGTGTGCACATGACACGAACACAGACACTCTTATTTGGTGCTTCTTGATTCTCCAGCTATAATTCGGTGATTTGCTATATGAAAAACGTCACACAACAAAGACGGGTGAACCGCAAATTCTTTCACCTACTCCTAGTTCCCTCAAGTCGGACGGCCCAGCCCTGGACTGTGGCACCGTGGGCTGAGGAAGACTGGGAAAACAGACATTAGGCAAAGTGACCGAGACAGGAAATGTGGCCGTAACAGCCGAGGACCCTGGAGCATGAGGGCCAGGTCCAAGAAAGCTCGGGGTTTCAGAGAGAAGCATGGATAAACGACGCTCAGAAAATGCAACAGCAATAAGGAAATGGCTACCAATAAGATTTAAAATGCAATTCCTGTCTCTCCCAACTGCAGACCCAATGCGACCCAAGCACCACCCACACTTGGGCTTGGCCCACGTGCTCACAGCACCGGCTCTGTATTTTGATCCCTACCCAGCCATTCTCCTTTAAAATGCAGAGCACGGGAGCAGAGACCTCAATGTTTGGGAACAGTAAATAATGTTTAGCTGGGTTTTAGGACTTACATCATTAATGATACATAAAAGTATGTTTTGCATTCCTGCCTCCTGGGCCTTTTATATATATGAAAAAATAAAATGAGCAAGCAACATCGGAGTGGTTCCTACAAGCATGCAAAACACCGGCAGAACTGTGCCCAAGACACCCTACAATGAACGACCAAGGGGAGGCAGGTGCACAGGGCAAACAGGGAGAAGGAAGAAATCAGGAAGAACAGGAACGCTTCTGGCCCAACATCTCCCTGGGGACCCAGGTAGGCGGTTCACGCCAACGTTTTTCAAATTCCATATGGATTTGCTCCCTAGGGAAGAAGGATAGCAACTCTGTTTTCTCAGGAAGAGCTGTGCTCAGTGAGTAGATGGTTCACTTGCCAACTTCAGAATCCCAGTAAAGATTCTTCAGCCAGATGTCATGCAGGAGATGCCGCCACCTGCTACACATATCCTGGGGAGAGGCCACCTCAGCCTTACTGGCAACGATGTCTGGAATCCATAGGGGTCAGGGAGGAGGCCCCAACGGTCCCTTCGCATCTGGGCCTCACATGGATTTCCTTATATTCCCACTCAACCCTTCTGAGATGCCAGAATAAGAACGGAGGCCTCACGGAAGGTGCCTCTCTACGGGGGCACTGCAAAAAGCCAAGACCTGCTGGGCCTGTGGGAGGCTGCACCCTGCACTAGCGCTGGGGCCACCCAAGGATGGAGCTGGTCCAAGGGTATGCACCAGGACATGACCTCCTGGGAGGGAATCCAACCCAAGAATAGGAACACACTGACATCATTTACATCATTTCTAACAACACCCCCAAGCCCCCACGTCCTTTTTACAGAATCCCAAAGTCCACAAACCACCTCTATCCTCAGGCATGTCTTACAGCTGCTGACCTGAACCACAGAGCTCCGTCCCACGCAGGGGCCTCCACAACCGGCCGAGAGGTTCCTGGGCAAAGTTTACTCAAGCCCCGCCTGCACAGGACCTTCTGTGTGTGCTCCTCCACCCCCACCATAACATCTCCGGGGCGTCCTCTTTCCCTTCGACTGGAAACACATGGCCAGTATGTCCACCCTCAACATGGGGCCACGCAGTCCTCACTAGAGCTGCCACCAAACTGGAGGAGAAGCCAAATTCCCAAGGCATCGAGAAGTCACAGCCACGAAGATGAAGCAGGTGAAGGCACTCGATGACAATGTGACTAACGGGAAAAGTGACTTAGCATGGATATACGTGGAAGCAACCATAGGAGAGACCCAAGGAGAGAAGATCTAGCAGACCAGTCCATATAGGAGAGGAAAAGGAGTGTGCCAAGAATGGTTCTAGAAAATCAGAGGAACAGGTCTGGACCCAGAGGACAGCAGAGCTGTGCCCTCAGGATCTGGTACCCAAATACCCTGGCCCTACTACCCCCCGCCCCATCAACTTGCACCTGTTGAATGGTGAGGACGGACCTGCAGCCTAGAGCAACCTCCTCCTTAGGAGACGTCAGAAGGAAAAACACGTGAGAAGATCTCTGACTGGAGACCCGGTTTCCATGGACGGTCTCCTGGCAGATGCAGACAACAGCACACAGACTTGTGTGTGCACATGCGGGCACGGGAGAGTGTGTTATGTGTGAGTGTTTGGTTTATCTGCAATCACATGGCTTTGGTATCAAAGAGTCAGTAGTCAAAGCAGGTCCACTTCCCAGTGCTGCTGCCAGTCCTCAAACAATGATAGGTATCGCACAAACCAGCTTTCTCAACTAACAGTACCCAGAGAAAACCAATGCCTCAGAACCACGCTGTCCAACACAGCAGCTACTCAGCTGCCCTCACCCAACGCAAAACCTAACAAACTGTTCCCAAAGCCTCATTTTTTAAGGGGCTTTCTTTATTCCGCATTCAAGGCTACAGACTGTATGGTCATTCAAGAATGGCTGGGGTGCAGGTTTTAAATAACAGTAAGACCCTCAGATTTCCCTGTGCATCTAAGGGGGAACCTGGGAGCACACCACACAGATGCACACACACACACACCTCTGCAAGGATGAGGGAAGCTTCAATGTGCAAGAAGCCGTACTGGCAACCAAAGAAGGGGACTCCCTGCCATGTCCTGGTTGTCCCCACCTGATGCCAGGACATGAGCATCATGTCCCCATGAGCCGAACGTCTTCTCTCGGCCAATCCAAAATAAGAAGGACATTTGAAATAATCTGCTTGCATGTAACTTCTTGAGAACTCTGAAACCAGGAGTCTCGTAGTGTAGACCACTCTGGAAAGTGTCTTGATCAGTTCACCCACACACACAATACAAGGGATGACATAATACAAATAATAATATAACAGGAGTCATAGAAGAAGCCACAAAACCTCTCCTACTCAGGAGTGACCTTTGGGTTGTGGGCAAGTTACTGAAACTCTGCACGTCTCAATTTTTCTCCATATCTGCACAGTGTGAAAGCTAGTGGGTACCTCTGGAATGTACTGTGGGCACTAACTGATCCAGTGTGTCTATTGTTAGACAGTGAGCACACACTAAATGGTGGCTATTTATAAATAATAATATTGTGCAAAGCCATCCTTTTCAACTAAACATACACAAAGGAAAACTAACGTCCCAGAGCTTGCTATCCAACATTGTGGTCACCAAGCACTTGGAATTTTACTATCACCACTGAGAAATGCACTTGTTGATTTTCTGAATTCTCAAAAATATTTATTTATTATTTATTTGAAAGGTAAATGAGAGAGAGGTGGAGAGACTGAGAGAGATCTATAAATTGCTTCACTCCACAAATGGCTGCACAGACACGGCTGAGCTACACTGAAGGAAGGAGCCAGGAGTTCCATGTGGGTCTCCCACGTAGCTGACAGGGACTCAAATACTTGAACAACCACGTGCTGCCTCCCAGGCACGTTAGCAGGGAGCTGGATCAAAAGCAGAGTAGCCAGGACTTAAACCAGCACTGGGCCACAGGAAGCTAGCATCCCCACTGCACCAGAATGCCTGCTATTTAAATTTTTAATTAACATAAATCCAAATGTAAAAAGTAATACTTGGTTTCATTATTGGAACCAATTATTTGGAACAACTTGAGTACATAAATACAGCTTTTCAATGCTGAATTTATCAAATGATAAAAATAAAGATCAAGTTTCTCTGATGAAAATTTAGCATCCAATTATGATGTGCTTTAAGTGTAAAACACACCCTGGACTCAGGGTGAGAAAAGAATATAAATTATGCCATTAGTTATTCATAGATTGAATTCACTTTGCAATGATATTTTAGACAAAATACATTACTGAAATGCATTGCATCAATTGCTTTGTGCTTTTATTTAATGTGGCAACGAGAAAATTCTAAATTGCGTGTGTGACTCAGAATGTGAGGACCTCTTTTTAATTGACAGGTGGTGTAAATCAATTCAAGGCCACGGCTTTCTCCTGCCAGATACCCCATCCCATGTATGTGGGTCCAGGACTCAGCAGTGCCCATAAGGATTGCCACAAGACATAACGGGGAGGGGCGGCGCTGTGGCGCACTAGGTTAATCCTCTGCCTGCAGCACCTGCATCCCTTATGGGCACCGGGTTTTAGTTCCGGTTGCTCCTCTTCCAGTCTAGCTCTCTGCTGTGGCCTGGGATAGCAGTACAAGATGGCCCAAGTCTGGGCCCCTGCACCCACATGGGAAACCAGGAAGGGACACCTGCTCCTGGCTTCGGATCTGCACAGCTCTGGCCGTTGCATCCATTTGGGGGATGAACCATCGGATGCAAGACCTTTCTCTCTGTCTCTCTGTCTCACCGTCTGTAACTCTACCTGTCAAATAAATAAATAAAATATTTAAAAAAAAAAAAAAAAGACATAACAGGGACCTAAGAGGAATCTAGGGTTTGCTTCCACAGCTCTGCTTCTTTGGCCATGCAGAGACATCAGTGAAGGCAGCTCAGGCCAGCCAGGGTGGGCGCAGACACCATGCGATGGGCTGTGGGCACCCAGCTGCACCTTCCTCACCCTTCCCCCAGGGGTGCGCCGTGACTACAGACTCCAGGCACTGGACGTCTGTTCATCCGCAGCTGCAAGGGCCAAAGCGAGGATGATTAATGCTCCGCTAATGGGCACAGAGTTAAAAATATTAATCTTTATAAAAGGTATTCAACAGGCATCATCAGCCTACAATGTCGAGGCAGAATATCCATCTGTAAGCCCATTACAGCACTACATTAAGGCAAGATGCAAATACAAGAATGAATTTGTCCATTTAAAACACTCATTTTTATGAACACTGAGTAATGTGCTTCTTAATTTTTAGTTTGGCCACATTAAACAAATGATCCATAAAGTGCATTTAATAACTTTGTATGTGCTACAGAGAACTGAAATCCAGAAAAACACTTTTCATGAGAATTAAACATTGTGAGCCATTTAGATGGGGACGCTTCCTTTTCATCTTTCATAGACAAACATCTTATGGTTCCATCATCCACAAATCCTGCACCACATGTTTCAAAGTGTTCACACGATTTATTTCCCACACACAAGTCTTCAAGCAACAAACACGCAAGATGATGGTGTCCGTAGCCACCTACTCATCTATACACTGTACAAACACGGGAACCAGGAGCCCAGCACCTGAGCCCAGATTAGTCTACCTCAGGGCAATGACTCATACATGTGCACATGTATGCAAACATGGAGGACTGGGGCATATTTTCATGCAAAATACAAAATAATCTCCAGTCCCAGGAGGAGAAATTGACATCAAGTCACCCTTGGTGGACACATCTCCTGCCTCAACGCTTGTTTCCCAGGTGTAGAATGAAGCCACCTAAGTACAGTGTTTCGTTGCCACAGGCGAGGCTGCACCTTAACCGTGCAGGTCAGAAACAGGGTAACCTGCACTTCAGCCGTCAGTGCCTGATGTCATCGAATCAGAACTCAGAGGGTGACAGAGCAGGTAAAAGGACAGTTGAAATCGGAAAAGCACGAGAGCATGCAGCTCACTGACCACTGGACAAGGAGCCGGCCAGTGACACGTCTTCAGAGTCAGCACGGGCCTGGCAAAGGGAGCCATCTCCAGGAAGATGGGACCGGGCAGTGGACACTTCGCAGCCTTTAGCTTGGAGAACTATAAGAATAGGGGTTAACTGTGTCCTGCGGTAGCAAATACTTTGTCAAAAGGAAGAAATGAAGGAAGCATCAATGGAGAAAAGTCTTAAATGAGTCCCATTTGTAGGTAGTTGGAAAAAAAATTTCTTCTTTGGGAAGAAGTGGCTAGGCTGGGAGACAGAAGTGGATCCAGGGGACTTGGGGAGTTCAGAAAGAATCCTAAGGGCCTGACCGTCCATGGGCTGCAGGTCGAGAAGACACAGGGGGAGACTACATGGAACTCTAGGGGCTGCACACTTTCTTGACCAGAATGAAGGTAACGAGGAACTGGGATCACGGTTGATGTTGAGAATTGAGTAACAGTCTGGATTGACCTGTGTCAGTCACAGACACACCTGGCTGCAGGTCAGGAAATCCCAGCGTCACCCCATGCACACAGGAGCTTAGCTCTATGTCTCTGTGTTACATTGCTTGTTCCCTACAGAGACCTGCCTGGCACAGTGGGAAGAGCCCCTGCTCAGCCTGCCGTCTCCTAAGCTCTGCTTTATGACCCCCTCTCCTGCTGCATAAATCTCTCCCTGAGTGCACACGGCTTCTCCCAAGATGAATTGAACCTGATCTCACATTACTCATATATGCATCTCATTGTCAGGACAACTGATGGGGCAGGGAAGTGCATGCAAAACCAGGCTGAACAGAAACAAAAGTCCAATCAGAGGTGAGTATGGAACAAAGTCATAGACCCTAACATGTTTACATGACAAACAGGGCTGTGAAAATCTGAACACAGATAAGAATCCCCACATAAAAGAGAAGAGAAAAAGCTCTAAAACCCCATGAACATAAAGCACAACATTATATGATTTATTTATATTTAATTTACATATGTGTTTGTTTATTCATTTATTTATTTTCTCTTATTTCACATGGCATTTGAAAGTGAATTGTGTTTTCAGAAGGCATTACTCATATAGTAGGTGTGAAATGGTTACAGAAAAGTGGGTGATGGCTTTGTAAGAAGTCAATTCCTGCATCAGCACCAGGGTGGTGGACAGCTCCCCACCCGGGATTTTTCTGGCTTCTGGCTTAACTAGATGCCCCATTTGTAAATGGAAATACTTACTCAGGGTCAGCGTTGTGGAGCAGCAGGGTAAGCCTCTGCTTGTGACACCAGAAACCCATAGAAGCACTGATTGGAACCCCAGCTACTCCACTTCCAATCCAGCTGCTCCCTGCTAATGCACCTGAGTGTGGAGGATCGATCCTCGCCACCCATGTGGGAGACTCAGATGGAGTGCTGGACTCCTGGCTTCATCCTGGCCCAACCCTGGCTGCTGTGGCCATCTGGGGAGTGAACCATCAGATGGAAGATCGCCCTCTCTCTGTAACTGTCCTTTTCAAATAAAACTTTTAAAATGTTTACTTGTTTCCACTTCTGCATTTTAACATCACAACTCTGAAGACTTCCAGAAGAACCCAACACACCAATAGTCCTGAGCCCATAGTAGGTGATCAGTAAGTTACGATGGAATTGATATAATTGTGTAGCTGGAAAGAGTTTCCCTGTAGCAGATCCAATAAGCCATTTCTAAAAGCCTGTCCTGTTCCAACAAATGGTCTTTCAAAAACATATATAACAAAATTATAGAATGATATGCAGAATGAGGGACGAGAAAGCACAGCAGATAAATGCTTCCCAAAGAAATGAAAAAACAGAAGAGAAACTGATGTTTATATTCCACGATTATTTAAAAGACTCCGTCTTCAGGGTTCACAGCTGGTAATGCTCATTAGAAGTCATCAGAACAACTATCTAATTAAAGTATTCCAGAATGCTGTGGGCGTGCTACACCGAGTGACTCTGGCAAAATTAGCCACAGCCCCAATTTTTCTTTCTGCACAACATCCATCAAGCTAACAAAAACTACTTCAGAGTAGCTCTGGGATTAGAATCTATTTTCCACACGGAGTAAGTTCAAGAGATATTATTTTGATTTGTTTTTGGGTTAAGGAACTAGTAAGGTTCCTCTGTGCTTAAAGCATAGGAAAATGAGGTACCAGGTAATTTTTAGAGATGTCAACTTTCTATCCCCTATCAGAGTGTGCCAGTTCATGTCCTGGCTGGTTGACTTCCAGTCCAGCTTCCTGCTAATGGAGGCAGGGGAGTGTCAGTTCAAGTGTAGGCTTTTGGGAAGTGAACCAGCGGATGGGTGGAAGATTCCCTCTCCCTCTCCCTCTCTCTCTCTCTCTCTCTCTCTCTGTGTGTCTACCTTTTAAAGATGACAAAAAATAATTTTTTAAATAGTCTAGAAATCTTTCAGATCTCACTGCAAGTCCCAAGTCCCTCCAGTTTCAAAGGCTTCTGTAATGCATGTCTCCACCACTACAAGGGAGCGTTTGACTCTGCTAGATAACTAGAAGAATCATTCACCTTGAAAACAGGAATGCAGAGAACAGCTTAGACTCTACAGATCTGTACTCTTCAGAAGCATGGTATTGTTCACTACTGGACACAAATGAAGTTCTTAGGGGCTGATGTCTTCCAGGAGCCTGTCTGTGATGGTGAGGGTGAGTGGCAAGGGATGGCAGGGTAAGAGACATGGCGGCCGGCGCCGTGGCTCACTAGGCTAATCCTCCACCTTGCAGCGCTGGCACACCGGGTTCTAGTCCCAGTCGGGGCGCTGGATTCTGTCCCGGTTGCCCCTCTTCCAGGCCAGCTCTCTGCTGTGGCCAGGGAGTGCAGTGGAGGATGGCCCAAGTGCTTGGGCCCTGCACCCCATGGGAGACCAGGAGAAGCACCTGGCTCCTGCCATCGGATCAGAGCGGTGCACCAGCCACAGCGCACCGGCCATGCTGGCCATTGGAGGGTGAACCAACGGCAAAAAGGAAGACCTTTCTCTCTCTCACTGTCCACTCTGCCTGTCAAAAAAAAAAAAAAAAAAGAGAGAGAGAGACATGGCACAATCCTCATGCTCACTCACTGCTGGGGACCCACATGGGAGAGGCCTGCCAGGACCCCTCGCTCTTCAAATCTGAAACATTCTCCAAAAACAGCAAACTCAAAGCAAGGAAAAAACACAGCAAGCCCCAAAATAAAATGCATGAATTGCTTTGGTCCCTTCCCAAATGGGGACATGGAAACAGCACATCAAGGAAGGTGAAGAAATGATTCAGCATTAAATGGGAAAAGCTGCCCCAAGGTCCCAGGCTTAGAAGTCAGGGGAACAGTGCCCACATGTGTCAGGACACGGTCACGCGTGTCAGAGGACACGTCCTGTGAGCTCCCCCACATCCCTTCTCAGGCATCTCACAAGTACAGCCACTGCTACTGACTGATATAAAAGTGAATACTAGCAAGGGTTGATTCATTTCATGGCAATTCCTATAATGTAAAACATTTCTATGGGCATAAATCCCAAACTTCAGTGTTCTGGCTTAATTTAATTACACTGAAACTTTTCATTTCTGTAACAGGCTTTAAGCTTTAATTTTCTTAGTTTTTGTCAGATATGTGGGCAACAATATAATCGCACAGAACAAAGCTACAAATGCATGAATTACGAAGGGTTGACCTTTCCCTCTCGTTGCGTCTTGCTTTGAAAATCTGCTCACTCCACACCACAGATTATATGCAGGAGTCATCGTTTTGTGAAGCACATAATCTATTTAGCCGGCTTTCAAGTAGTCAAGTCACATCGTGCGACAACGCTTGGAAGCCATTACAGCCCATTCATGGGCTATCGTGCCCAGCATGCTAACGAGCCCAAGCCCTTCACCTCAGCTGGGGAGCCGGGATGGGAACACCCAAGGTGGAGGCGAGACACCGGCGCAGGGACCAGTGCTGTGCATGCCGTGCCTTTAAGAATAATGCCATCCTGGGCTATCATCAGCATACATCCGAAAAAAGACCTGAATAAAACGCAGTGATGCTTAGGATTTGATTCAAAATATCTGGAGGAGGAAAAAGATGAACAACAGCCGGTAAGTTGTGAGGCCGGATGCTGGGCGCCTGGGCGCACGTTACACCTTTCTCTACACTTTTCTGCATGTTTGAAAATTTCCCCAATTTAAAGACAAAGCATCTTGAATCCTTAAGTAGAGCTGAACTAACCCTCACTCCTATCTCATGAAACTGGAGCCACTAGAGCAGCTCCAAGCAGAAGACAATGTTGATTTGGCAAGGGAGCTCACAGATGAGCCTCCAAGGTCCTCCTCAGAGGAAAACCGGCCCCTCCCCACCCCCCACTGTGCCAGGATCAAGCAACCCAAGCCAAGCCCAGGAGCACTGGGCAGCTTCCCCGTGAACCTCACCCTTCACCTCCCTTGGCTCAAGTGACCTGCACACGTGTGCTACTGCTCCCGCCTCCTTCTCTGCACCACCCCTGGAAGCCAAGTGCTGGACTAGAACATCCGTACATTTTCCATTTATTTAACGATCAGGCATCAGGGATGTGCCTGGAGCCAGGCGCTGCTGGAAGGGGCAGCATCAGAGGAACAAACAAGAGGAACAGGCCCCACTGGGAAAGCTCTCATTCCAGGGAGGGACCACAGACAACGGCGAGCACAAGGAAAGAGACCACATCACTTCTCGAAGTCACTTCTCCCGAGGGTAGTGCCTGGCGGGGAGGGGGTGGGGGCGGTGTGGGCAGGCATCATGCAATCCCTGAGGGCCCAGGGGGAACCAGCAGGTTGGACTCTCTGTGAGCACAGGGTGGCAATGACAGCAGTCACTGTGTCCTACTGCAGCCTGGTTCCACCCATGCTGGGGCCAAACAACTCCTTTTATCCCAAAAGACACAGCCCCTGTGGTAGCCCAATAAATGCAGCTGAGTGCATCCTGACTTTCCATGTCTTCAAAGTGAGAGAAAGCAGAAAAGCAGAGCTGAAAACAGCCAGGCCAAAGCCAGCAGGAACGGAGAGAGGAATGGCATCAGTATTGGGATTCATGGCTAGCCTCGTGCTAACCAGCTCTTTCCACTGGCTCTGAAGGGAGACTCTCAGAGCCAGGAAATGTAGTTGCGATCAATGTAGACAGAAAAAGATATTTACAGCAAAACCACTAGAGCATTTCTTGTGGTGAGTGCAGAAACACACATACACACACACACACACACGGACAAGTCACTTGGGAACCTCACCTGTACCCTGGACCCCCAGGGAGGAACCCAGAGGACCCACGTGGTGACAAGTCCTGACCAGAACCTCAACAGATGCTGGCTAAGGGCTGGCACACCCAGTGGCATGTGCAGCGAAACTCAGCCGAATCTACTTCTAAAGATGTGGACACACAGAGAGTTGGCGTGACAGATGCCACTGGGACAGGGGAACAGGACAAAGGGTGGCATTTCTTATAAATTAACAAGCAACAGAACAAAGCACGAGAAGCAGCCATCATATCTCACCAGAAAACAGTTTGGCTTTAAATATTTATACCCGGGTGACGCAGGACATTTTGCAAAAATAATGACATCTCTGTGAGAACAGACAGGGCAGAGGACCTCATCTGATGAGTCTTTTTTGACGGGGAGGTAAGAGCAGACGACGGCTCTGGAGGAGCAGAGAACTTCTTCTAAAGAAAAAACAATAAGGCTGTCTCGTCCGTCCTTGCCCAAAAAGGCACTTCACAGTCAGAGCCTGGAGCGGGGCCGTGTTCACGCTGGCCGATGCACCGTGCAACACTTCTAGGCGATCACTGAGTGTGCACGGGCCCATCTGGCCTGTCCATCAGGGCTCTGACAACGCCGACTGACTGTCAATTCTGCAGTGGCTTCTAAGGCATGCGCTTCCAACTAACTCAGGCTTATTTTGCCCAGGATAATTTAGGATTCATCTATTTCATACAATCTCACTTATTATGTTGGGGACAACTCGCTATTAGCACCAAGCAGCTTAAAGGTTTCAACACATCACAGTACCCAATGACTCCTTATGGAACACAGCTAAGTATATTTATTGACGTGCATGCTGTATATTTCCAAAGCACTACAAGACCGAAGTGAACACAGAAATGGGGCATAGTAAAAGAGGAAGCACCCACGCTGACATAATCGCCAACAAAAAAAAGTGCAAACTTTCCATCAGTTTGAAAAAGTTTCCGGGGCCGGCGCTGTGGCTCACTAGGCTAATCCTCCACCTGCGGTGTCGGCACCCCATATGGGCGCCGGGTTCTAGTCCCAGTTGGGGCGCCGGATTCTGTCCCAGTTGCTCCTCTTCCAGTCTAGCTCTCTGCTGTGGCTGAAGGCAGTGGAGGATGGCCCAAGTGCTTGGGCCCTGCACCCCATGGGAGACCAGGAGGAAGCACCTGGCGCCTGGCTTTGGATCAGTGCAGCGCCGGCTGTAGTGGCCATTTGGGGGGTGAACCAATGGAAGGAAGACCTTTCTCTCTGTCTCTCTCTCACTCTCTATAACTCTACCTTTCCAAAAAAAAGTTTCCACAACAAAAAAGTTTTCAATCAAATGTAATTTTGAAACATTCCCTTTTAATATTTTTCAAATGAACCTTTTATGTCTTAGATTCTTATTAAAGGGAATGAAATGACATGCAAAACCAAGCTGTCACAAAGGAATACTGAACAACTCATATATGTAAATATGTCCCCCAAAAAGTCTTCAGTGTAAAACCATTCAATAAAAGTGATTCAGAATTCATTTAAAATTTGCGGGATGTTACTATTCATTGACAGTTGATACCCGCTGGCAGCTGAACTCAATGAGATGATGATGGTGAGGACAGTGTGAGTGCATGTGTAATATGCATGCACATGTGTGTATGTATGCATGCATACATGTGTATATGTGTGTACATGCATGTGTAAGCATGTGTGCATGAACTGGGGTGCACACATATGCATGCACATGTGTATGTGTGCTTGCATGTATGTGTGCATGTGTGTACTTGTATGTGTGTGTGTGCATTGGCGTGCACACACATGCATGTACATGTGTATGTGTGCCTGCATATGTATGCACATGTGTGCATGTAAGTGTGCATGCATTGGTGTGCAAACATGTATGCATGCACATATGTGTACCTGCATGTGTGTGCACACGTGTGCACGTGTGTGGTTGTGTGTGCATGCATTGGTGTGCACACGTATATGTGTGTACCTGCATGCTTGTGTACATGTGTGTGTGCAATTATGTGTGTATGTGTGCCTGCATGTGTGTGCGCACGTGTGTATGTGTGCATGCGTTTGTGCATGTATGTGTGCATACATTGGCGTGCACACATATATGCATGCACACGTATATGTGTGTATCTGCATGCTTGTGTGCAATTATGTGTGTGAGTGTGTGCATACATTGGTGTGTGCACATATATGCATGCATACGTATATGTGTGTACCTGCATGCTTGTGTACATGTGTGTGCGATTATGTGTGTGTTTGTGTGTGCATGCATTGGTGTGCACACACACATATGCGTGCACGTGTGACATGGCACTGGATGACAGGGACACCTGTAACCAGGTAGGAAACTGCAGCAACTTCACTTCCCCTACCATGAAGTTCAGTGGACACGAGCCCCGAAACACCCCCATGCTTCGGAGGAGACCTGGGGAGTGGGCAAGGGAAGGCGGGCCCTCCAGAGAAAGCCCAGGCCAGGGACAGCCAGGAGCAATGGCTCCGGGGAGCTTCAGCTGACGTCTCTGGTGGAGGTGAGAAACCGACTTCTGCCAGGGAGGATTCTACTGGGGGAGCTACAGGAGGCCGCCCCCTTCCTGCCTTCAGTCCTCTCTCGGGAGCAGCCTCTCCACCCAATGTACACCCCGACATGTTCTCCAGCACGAGCCTCAGCAACAAGTGGACAATGCAGCAGTGCTTTCCGTAAAATGAAACCAAGAGGTAAGGACTGAGATCAGTGGGCAAATACAGAGCCCAGCAGCCCTTGGGGCTCAGCCAGACACTGGGTGCAGCCAGGAACTCACTGAGCCCCGACTTCTGCACCCTTGAGACAGCCCCGCAGACACACAACCCACGACGAGGACAAAGCAGATGAATGGCCGGGCCAAGGCAGTGTCTGGCCACAAATGGAACAGAATAAATCAGTGCCTCTCCGCTGGGGAGCCACGCAGCAGGCCTCACGTTTGCCTCAAATAAATGAGGGAGGCTGCGGAATTATGCAAAGGTTTTAAGCTTTCAATAAAACTGCTTGACAAGTGTAAAATATTAATTCAATCTGTCCAAATAGAAAGAAAATGATTAATAAAAAGGGTGGGGAGATAGCATGGGGAAATATAAGGTGTTCCACAGCATACAGGAGTTGAAGAATCATTAAAATTCTTATTATTTTGAGCAGGCTTTGATGAAAGCCTGTCAAAGAATGTGAAGTCAGAATAAGGCAGAACCATTATTTCTAAATTTAAAGAAAACTTGAATTCTTCCCTTGCAATCATCTCCTGGAAGTAGGGGACTGCCTCCCCAGGACAGAAGCCCACGATTCGCAGGGGACAATGGACACTGATTACCCCTGGGGTTGGCGCACCTGAATTACAGACAGCGCACTCTCACCTCCACTTTCCAGTGATCTATTACCTACACTGTATGTCAATTACCACTCTCTCTTGGAAGGGCTAAATCTTCCTGTCTTGCAATGAAACTGTTTTAATTAGTTGCAACCTCCACACCTTCCGGCCAGGAGGGGAGAAGGCAGGGGCGCCGAAGCCTGCAGACGACGAGAACGATGTGCGGCCACACTCACCGTGCTGGGTGAAGAGGTCGGTGTGCACGATCTCGATCAGGCAGCAGAGCTTCCGGAAGGTCAGCAGGCCCACGGGGACGTTCAGGATGAATTCCGTGAACATTTTGCTGCAGACAACACGAGAGGAGCATTTCAGGGTGTGCGGCACAAGGCTCCCAGGCTGCTACGAGACAAGGCCATTAAACGGCCACCAGCAGGTTGGACAAGTCCCACAATACAGGCCACGAATGTCAGCCCAAAAAAATTAATAAATGATGTTTCAAAACGCTGCTTTTCACTTCACAGCCACAGATGGCTCTAATCCAAAAGAGAGATCACAGCAAGTGCTGGGGAGGACGCAAGCAAACAGGAACAATGCAGCTGGGAACAGAAGCTGGGGTGGCCTCCTGGAGAAACAACTGGGCACTTCCCTTCCTCGAAACGTTCACCACGGATACCGTGTCCCCCAGCAGTTCACTCCCAGTTATACCAAAGAAGCATGAAAACACACATCCACACGGAAACCTGGACACGAACCCATGCGGCATCACTCAGTATTCAAATGGCAGAAATAATCCAAATAGCCACCAAATGGTGAACGGCTAATAAATAAAATGGAGTTTATCCATAGAGTTTATTCACAAAAGGAAGGGAGCGTGGACACGCCTACCTCTGTGACACTCAAACGCAAGGTAAAGCTACAGAGAAGGAAATCAGATCAGCAATGAGGCAGGAACGGAAAGGACTAGGAGGGGGCACACGGGTCTTAGCGGGGAATTAACAAGGTCGTAACACTGGACTCCGTGGTGACGGCTGCACATCTCTGCCAACACACTAGAAAGCACTGCACTGAACACTCTAAAGCCAGCGACTTTACACCACGTAAATAATAAACCAATACAGCTGTCGTAGAAAGTTTACTCTTACAGATGGAAAACAGACTGGTGAGAGAATATTCGATGAGAGGCTCTGGTTAGTCATTAAAGAAATGCAAATTAAGATGCTGAAACGCTGTTCAATCAATCACATCAACAAAATTCTACAAAGGGTAATTCTGGGGCCAGCGCTGTCCCCTGGGAGGCCAACATCCCCTCGTGGAGGGCAGCTGGAGTCCAGGCTGCTCTACCTCCCACCCGCTCCCTGCTAAGGCAGCTGGGAAACAGAAAATGAGGATGGCTTGGTTCCTGACCCCCTGCAGTCGTGTGGGATGCCTGGATGGAGCTCCTGCCCCTGGCTTCAGGCTGGTCAAACCCCAACTACTGTGTCCAACTGGGAAGTCAACCAGCATATAGAGGATTTCTCTCCCTCCCTCCCTCCCTCCCTCTCTCTCTCTCTTTCTGTGTATGTGTCTGTTAACCCAACTTTTAAATAAGTCTTTTAAAAAATGACACTTCTAAGGACCGCACTGTGGTGTAGCAGGTAAAGCCGCTGTCTGTGGTGCCAGCATCCCATATGGGTGCTTGTTGGAGTCCCGGCTGCTCCATTTCCAATCCAGCTCTCTGCCGTGGCCTGGGAAAGCAGTGGAAGACGGGCAAGTCCTTGAGCCCCTGCACCTGCATGGGAGACCTGGAGGAAGCACTTCCCGTGTTTACTCCATGGATCTTTACACCCGTGGGCTGATGTAGCATCTGTTATCAGGCTGGTCGCACTTGTCCGTAACGACTCTGCCGGTGAGTGGCAGTAATTCCAGGCGAACCTTGGCTTCTGGTGATGAAGAGGAGCCCTCTAACCTCATACTGCCCGATGCATGTGACGTTGTGTGCAGTTTTGTATTACCTAGGATGCTAGGATAAAATCCTCTGTACATGTATTGTCCCATGTGTCCTTATTTTATACTATCTGGATACACGGAGAAGTGGGATACTTGGTCTTGCATTTTCTTAAATATTTCCGGTAGACACCATCAGTTGCCCTAACAAGTTCCCAAGGGCTGAAGCTACAGACATTTTTCAGAGCACTTGGTAACAAACAAACGTCAAGGAGACGGCCCCACAAAGACCAAGTGGACAAACTCACTGCCCATGGCCCATTGCTTCCTCCTTTTCTTGTTGAAGGCCTGCGAAGTGCTAACAGCATTGCTGGGGCCCCAGGAGCAGACGATAAACGCTGGCCTGCGGGACACTAAGTCCTCGGGCACATCAGAGCCCAGTAACTGATGAGGGACGTGGCTCCCAGGAGAGGCAGCCCTGCAGTTCCAGGGCAAGAGTGACCTGGGCCGGCCGTGAAGCACGGGGTGAGGCGGTCACTCTATACTCAGCTTGACTCATGGGCAGCAAGTGACACTCATGGATCGCTAGGGGAGCTGCTCCCTGGGCTATGCAAACAGTGCCACCACCTGCAGCCAGCACCTTGTGTCGGATCAGAATCAAAACATACAGCGGATGCGGCTGAGCTGGCGCCGGACAGCTTTGCACGCCATCTTCCCACAGCAGTGCGTACAGAGTGCAGAGACGGCCACAGACGGAAGCTAACTGCCTGGGATGCTGGAAGGAGCAGTCCCCAGCCCAGCTCCTCTCAGTGCCTAGCAACCAGCCTCCTCATGGCTGGCCTGGTTTGGTTTTGTAATTATTTCCTTATACAACTACGTCAGGTTCTTCCTTCTGAGGGTCACAGCCCCTCACTGGGGATTTCACAGAGAACTCTCTCCTGCTGCAGAAGCAGTAGGCGGCACCCAATGAACATGCAAACATCTACACTAAGATGTTGGGGAGCTCAAAACCAAAGCAAAGCCAGCAACACTGAATTCAGGGGCAGGCGTTTGGCCCGGGAGTTACAACACCACTTCAGACACCTGTGTCCCCTGGCGGAGGGCACCTGACTCCAGCTCCAGCTCCTGACTCCAGCTTCCTGCCAATGCAGACTCGGAGGCAGCTGTGCTGGCGTAAGGGACTGCATGCCCAACACCCACGTGGGAAGCCCAGACTGGGTTCCCGGCTATCAACTTCCGTCCCTTCGCTGCAGGCATCTGGGAGCAAACCAGCAGATAGGAGCCCTTTTCTGTGTTTCTCTGAATCTGTTTCTCTCTCTCTCCCTCCCTCTGTCTGCTTCTCAAATAAATAATTTTTAAAAATGACTGCTTGATTAGAAAAAAGATTAAATTCAAACTCTAAAGAATGCAAAACAGCCAATTGGTATTACACACCTATGAGGCCATAAACAATGTTCGAAGGAAAATACTGTGATGGTTGACAGGTGCATTGTTGATGTACACTGCCACAGGTGCCACCAACATCACACACCGCAGAGCAAGGCAGGGCATGGCCGTGTGCAGACATGGGACAGAGCCCCAGGACCCCATCAGCTAAGCACACGGAGAGGAAGACGTGTCTCCCTTGCGTATACAATTACCTGAGCTCTTTGGGATCAAACACCAATTTCACATCATTGACGATCGTCGGCAAGTATTTCAATGCTGCCCCCTGCAAACCAAGAACAGAGAAGAAGGCTGAGCCAGTTGTTAACGCAGACTTGTAACTCCTCTGCAGAACCACAGGAAGTCCGAGACGAGGGCGGGCACTTCAGATGGAGGGCTGACCAAGAACACAATCCCTGATGCACAGAGAGCGGTCGCGTCTCGCATGGTGGACACGTGAGAGCACAGACGGGGCAGCCTCTTGGCACAGCGGTGGAAGGACCACCCGGGACGCCGGCATCCACGCTCCCAGTGCTCTGCCTATCCCAGCTTCCTGACAACGCAGGGCCCGGGAGGCAGCGGTGACGGCTCAAGCAGCCGAGCGTCTGCCCCGGACCGAGTGCCTGGCTCCCGCTTCAGCCTGGCCCAACCCGGGCTTTGCGGGACATCTGGAGAGTGAGCCGCCAGGCAGGAGGACTCCATCCGTCTCTCTCTCCACCACAGATACTTCGTTAGTACTATTGGAAAGTGACATTTATCTCCTGCCGCCCAGGTGCCCACACTGCCTGCTCAGTGTGTCCATGACTTTCACGTCTACATGGAAAGCTCTGTGAAAGCAAAAGGCAGGCCTGGCCCCTCCATTAAACCCACCATAGCTCTTCCAACCCAACGGCTGAAATGAAGGTCGCTTCCATTCCAAATATGGCTTCCTGTGTATCTGCTGCGTTTCCCCTAACAAGGAATCACTGTGGCCTTGAGGACGTTGTCATCCGGCTGCAGATTCTGCACCTTTGAGAAAACCTGCACCCTGAGAAAAAGTCACGGCGGTAACGATGGCTCCCACGGGTGCCACACACCGCACTAGAACTGCATGCTTTTGGCTGATGTTTTAAAGATTTATTTATTTATTTGAAAGGCAGAGATACAGAGAGGCAGAGGCAGAGGCAGAGAGATACAGAGAGGCAGAGGCAGAGAGATACAGAGAGGCAGAGGCAGAGAGAGAGAGAGAGAGAGGTCCTCCATCCGCTGGTTCACTTCTCAAATGGCCAAAATGGCTGGAGTTGCACCTATCCAAAGCCAGGAGCCAGGAGCTTCTTCCAGGTCTCCCACAAGGGTGCAGGGTCCCAAGGACTTGGGCCATCATCTACTGTTTTCCCTGGTCATAGCTGGGAGCCGGATCAGAAGCGGAGCAGCCGGGACTCAAACCAGCACCCATATGGGATGCTGGCACTGCAGGCGGCAGCTTTACCCGCTACGCCACAGCGCCGGCCCTGCATTTTATTGTTAATCCAAAGGCACCTCCTACAGGGAGTCAGTCGTTTTGGGAGGAATGGAAACTGCCTCTGCCCTAGTCACACAGCTAGTACTGAACCAACCTAGAATTACAGGGTGGACCAGAAGAGGCTGGGACTGGGTCCCTGTGGCTGTACCCTGTTGGGGAAAGATGCTGCATTTTAAACGCTTGCTTGTATTTGCGACTCGAAGGAATTCCGTGTACCAGAGTGGGCTCCACCTCCTCAATGAAATCGGAAACCAACGCATGTTGGGGGGTGCATGAGGGCTCAGACCAGAACTCAAAAGGAAGCCGGATGACACCAGCACCTCTGGAACAGGCAGACCCAGACCCAAAGCAGTGTGGTCAACGGACTGACAGCCCGGACACACTGTCCTGCCCAACATCACCAAATACACCCCAGTCCACACGTGCCCACGACACAGTAGCTCTGGGTGCACCAGACTTTCAATGAAGAACTTAAAACTACGAAACTTCGAGAAGAAAATGCTATGGCTCGGGGCTAAGCAAACAGGACCACCTATGAAAGGATAAGGTAACATGAAGATCTTCGGCCCTTTGAAGGCAATGCTTAGAAAACAAACACAAGCCACACCCAGGGAGAAAGTGATTGCAAACCACACACCTGGAAAATTTGTGCATGGAGACTACACCGGGAACTCTGAAAATTCAGGAACAAGAAACCCTAACCCTAACCCTAACCCTAACCCTAACCCTCCCCTCCAACCCTGCCGCCAAGTAAGACACAGGCCACAGACCGGAGCAGACACTGCTCCCAAGGAGATGTACCGTTGGCAAGTAAGCCCTTGCAAAGAGGGCAGCGCCATCGCTCACCAGGGAAAAGCAAACAAAACCCTCAAGGCGATGCCACTGACACCTCTCAGAACTGCTAAGAAACAAGAAGGAAGAAGAGCCTGCCCCTGCGCTGGGCTGGCCTGGGCTGCAGTATGAGAAACTCCAGAAGAGAGCTTGGAGGTTTCCGACAGCGACACGCACTCCAAGTACTGACCCCGGCAACTGCAGCCCTGGGCGTCAACTCACGTGAAAGGAGAACTCGAACGCACGCCAGCCCCGCACGCACCTGCTCCCAGCAGCCTTATCCGAAGGGCCCACGACCAGAAATGACTCAGAGTCCCTCAGGGGTGTCCCTAGAGGGAACACAACCAGTCGCATAAAAGGAGCAAACCCTGCTACACACAACCCGACGACCTCCACGCTCCCCGAGAAATGAAACAAATGAAATCAAATGCCACCTTCTGCGTGATCCCCTGGTCCTAACACTCGGGAAAAGGCCAGCGACCGGGGTAGGGAACACAGCAGTGGCTGCCCTGAGGTGGACATGGGGGGCGGAGGAGCTGGGAGTTGACCATACACTCCCAGAGCTAAAATGTGGACAAGAAGAAAAAGTGCATTTTACCGTAGGCAAACTTTACCTTCATTTAAAACCAACTGAAATCCTATCACCTGATCTACTCCCATACCTGGAAACTGTCTGAAAGGTTGGAGAGAACGGTGTCCCAGCCGCCAAGCAGAGCGTTTCAAACCACGTCAGCTGAATCCCAGTCACCTAATGCCAGAAACTGGAATACTCTCCACGTGCCTCCACGTGTGCAGGTCTCTGTGTGTGCTGCCATGGACACTTTAGTCCTGTGACATCCACAGGGGAAAGGCCTTTTATTAACCCCGTTTACAGGTGAGAAGTGGAGGCACACACACAAAAAAGGTGCAGCCATCTGCCCAGATTGGTACTGTCAGGACCTGGAGCTACTCTGTCCGCCTGCAAAGTCAGTCACGTACAACCCCAAGGCTCAACCCGCCACAGTCAGGATGACACGGACAAGGAGGCACCACCCGCCTGGGGAGGCACCCACCTGCCAGGGCTGCTGCTCTTCCAGGCCCGAACCCCTTGCTTCAGGGTCCACCAGATCAAGGGGTTCCAATCCCCTCCCTTGAGAAGCGCTGGCAAAGAGCTTTCAAGAGAAATAATTTCATTCTGATTTCAAATGTTCTGCTTCAACTACTTCAGAGTTGCTTTGAAAAACTGAAAAATATTTATCATGGCGTTCAGTAATGGGCATTTGCCCAGGCTGACCGCTCAGTCTCCTCAAATGTCTCATTGAGTCTGTGAGTGTCCAGAGGATAAGAGAGGCAGTGGCTTCCCGCGTTGTCTCCTGCGCCTGACAGCTTCACCCGCCTGCCGGGCCTTGCAAACACCACTTGCTGGGGACCGGGCAGATGGCAACAAACAGCTCAGGCCTGGCTGGCCGCCTTCCACTGGGCCCCTCCAGCCACCGGGCACTGCACAGGCCAGGACAGTGGGAGGGCGGGGCAGGTCTCCCAAGCCTTCCCCTGTGGGGCCTGCCCACACTCCTGGCACCCAGAGCCCGGTTAGCCAGAATTCTGCTTGACAGGCGTCACGTCTCACAGTGGGTGAGGTTTCGAGAGCAGTCATGGCCCACCCATCAGAGGGCAGACAGGGTGCAGGGAGGCGCCCACCTTGCCCCTCGGGTCCAGCCCTGTTCTCCAGGTGAGCTGGGTGTCTCTCCTTCCACCCCACTTTCCCTGTGGCCTGGCCCACCATTTCACCTCTGTCCAGAGACAGGAGCAGGAAACCAGCTCAGCCATCCACCAGCCAAGCCAAAACAGCTTCTCCCCCTCTCTCTTTCCTCCCGTCACAGGGACCTCACGCCAGCCTCCCACCTCCAAAGGGTTCCACAGCCCCCTGGCCCACCCTCCTCTTTATCCTTGAGGATTCCCCAAACTGTGGGCCTGCCTTCCTGCCACTTCCTGCAGCCTGACCAAGGCCACAACTGGGAGTCCATTCCTGCCATGGCCACAGGGGCCTCAGTCTGTTCTGTGCCACCTCCGCGGGACAAGGCTGCCCCTTCACTGCCATGGTACCCATGACCTAGCCCCCAGATGACCACCTTCGCCTTCTTCCCAGCATCCCATGTGTGGCCCTATCCCTGGGATTCCTCCACTTACCCCTCGGGGACCTCACCCCTGCCAAGCTCTGACTCCTTCTAGTCACCACGTGGAGCCCACACGTTCTCCCAGGCGACACCCCCACACCCTCAGTGGCCAGCCACTGGATGCTGGCAGGCTGCCCCAGGCCCTGAAAATGCGACTGTGTGGGCTGGGCACCATCTCCACACCCTCCGTCCCCCATGCTTACAGCTCAGAGCTGCACCATGGAGACCCCCAATCCCCAGGCTGCACGGCAGAGGCCGGTACATCATGCCAGGGGGGTCCTTCCTCCCCTTGGACCAGTTCTAAGCAACAGAAAGCTCCGTCTATTTTAAATCAAGCTCCTGGTCCTCCCATCTTCTCTCTTCCTGCAAACACCTGGTGCCGGCCGCTGTTAGCTCCCGCTGCTCGGCTGCCAAGGCCCTCGCTGGGTCTCCTACCAGGGCTCCCTGCATCCACACGGATAATCTCAGATCCTTGCCTCACTGGACATCAGAGGAGCCTTCCTAAGATGCAAGCCTCATGTAGAGACCTGGGTGATAACCTCGGCTCTGGGACTGCAAGGGAACCTGCTCTGTATCCTCAGAGGCCACTAGGTTCTGGCTCCACCTCCCTGGGCCACACCCACCACAGGACTCTCTCAGGCCACACGGAGTAACTTCCAGGTCGGCCAGCTCGGAGGCTGTCCACGTGCCATTCCCCCAACCCAGCACCTGCCCCAAACACAGCAGCTAACCCGGTCCTAAGTCTCCAAGTCATCTTCCCCAGGACGCACAGGGGCTGGGCTCCCAGACACATTTCCGCTGTGTATGAGGTGACACAGTGAGCCCATTCAGACGGCCCCATCTCTGCCCTTGCAGACACACAGTGGGCCTCTGCTGCCCACTGACCAGGAGCCCTGAGCCACAGGATTTGCCAGCCTTAGCCAATGGGGAAAACTGATGCCTCTCTCCAGTGTGGCGGGCAGGCCAGGATGCACGGAGCTCAGACTTCCAGCCAGCTGCCCTCCACAGCCCTGTGCCACTCACTGTGTGTTGCTAAGGATCACAGCCAGCTTTGCCTGCCTCCTCCCCTGGCGCTGGGTCGGGGATTCCCAGCATCTGGGATTCTGCTCATGCTGACAGCAAAAGGCTGCTGCTTTCTCTGCAGAGTGGACGATTTCAGGAAATGTGAGTCTCTTTCAAGTGGAAGGAGCCAGGCCTTCAAGGGCTAGGGGCCTGCCAAGCAGGAGAGCCCAGCAGAGAAAGCGGAGGCAGCGGAGCTGTGCAGACATAGTGCTGGGCAGAATCTCATCTGCAGAAAGACGCTTCCAGAAATAAAAACCAGGGAGTGCACCGTGGAGAAATGTGGCCGGCACAATGCACAGGAGGTGGTGCCGGATGGGGGCAGGGCTCTGGGCCCACACTGGGTGCAAAGTTTGCCTCCACCACGTGCTGTGTGACACCAAGAGGGAGGTACTTCCAGCCAGTGCTCCCCAAGGACAGAACAATGGGGATTAACTGGACCATCTCAACGGCTGCTGGGAACATGAGGTGACAAACTGCACACAGGACATCGGCTCCAGACGTCAATGTGGATCTGGAGCTGATGGCCGCTGCTGCCACCAGTGGTGGTGGCAGGACAGCACAGGACACTTGCAAACATTAACCAAGAAAACCCGGCTGAGCACACCTCTCACCCTGCTTTTCCTTCACTTAGGAAGTGGCCCACGTGGTGGCAAATACCGAGTGACATCGGCCACCAATCGCAGAAGTCATGGAGAAGTAAACTGAGCCCCATCAAGGTTTCTGTTTTCCACTTTTGCTAGATTTTTTTTAACCTTTAATCAGTCAGTCCTGTATTTCAGCAAGGGCTGGCTCAGCATGCATCTGGCTCTACTGGGTTGTGGGTGGGGAACCAGGAGGCCAACACGTCTGCTTGGCTGGGGCCCTGTGGCATGCTGGGATGGCATCCCGTCAGTCAACTCACTGGCAATGTGGGGTGGGAGATGAGCCCTGGGGGAAGTCCCCAAGAGACAGAGCTGAGTGGGGATGGGCTCCTACCACCCCCGGGGCTAGGGGCCAGCGCCCACACTCTGTGCACAAACACACCTCTCCACCTGGCCCACACAAGAACAGAAACCGTGACACATTCACTGGTTTTAGCTACGTTTTTTTCACCTACTGTTCTTTAAGTCATAAGTGAACTTTGTCAAGTGAATGCTTACCTTTTTTTTTAAGTTTTTTTTTAATTTGACAGGTAGAGTTATAGGCAGTGAGAGAGAGACACAGAGAGAAAGGTCTTCCCTCCGTTGGTTCACCCCAAAATGGCTATCACGGCTGGCGCTGCGTCGATCCGAAGCCAGGAGCCAGGTGCCTCCTCCTGTTCTCCCATGCAGGTGCAGAGGCCAAGCACTTGGGCCATCCTCCACTGCCCAGAGAACTAGACTAGAAGAGCAGCAACCAGGACTAGAACCCGGTGCCCATATGGGATGCCGGCACCGCAGGTGGAGGATTAACCAAGTGAGCCACCGTGCCGGCCCCTGAACGCTTACTTTTTAAGCAGGTTGTTCTTTAGGAAGCCTAGCTAAGTATGCTCGATGGCAGTGTAAGTGCTGGCTTCTGCTTTTCTATCAACTTGGTAAAGCTTCCCTCTGTCCACTGGAGGCTGGGCAGGGCCAATTCTAAATGGACTTGGGTGTCCGGACAACCAACACATAGGCACTGACCCACTGACATGCCGAGAACACACACATGGACACGTGAACGCCTTAGGCATTAGGCAAAAACTGACATTACCATCGACACAACAGGGCCCTGACCACTGAGTGTGGAACGGAAGCCACTGACCACTGAGTGTGGAACGGAAGCCACGCACCACGGGACGACACCGCAGCAACACCGGAGGGAACCAGCCAGCGGTGAAGCTGCCTCCATGCACACCAAAGGAAGAGCCGGCCCCTGAGCGGCCTTCTTACAGACGGGCTCAACTCTGAACTGCCAGGCGACCGAGAACTCGGGGTGTTTAGCAATCACCATCTTAAGGGAGGAAAAGTGAGGTCAAACCTGACTCACATGAACAAGAGACACGGAATGAAACCAAGTTTTAGCGGGGAAGAAAGGAAATGCATAAAAGAACTAAGAAAGAGCAGAAAACGTTCAAATACTTCAGGTTTTAAAAAACTAAATAAATTTACTTGTATTCTCTAAGCCAACTTCACTGTCATACATCTTGTGAAAATGCCAACTTAATCTAAACTGTAGAACAAAACCAAAAACTGCACTTTCTGTCTAATATCGGTTTAATGCCATAAGTGTCTCTCTGGCTAAAAATATTACTACTGATGATGATTAATCGACACTATTTTAGGGTAAAGTTCAGGCTACATTATTCAGCATAATTATTTTAATTAAACCCATTAGCATATCTTTATATAAGATTAGGAGAGCTATCAGTGATACAAAATAAGTTTTTCTTGAATAATGTATGAAGCAATTATTAATTTACATATTTCTCCAGAAAACGCATCTTAAAGCGGTTGCATTTGGAGGGTCTGAGCTCACACACATGTGGTCCCCAGATTTTCCTCTCAGACTTCAGGGTTCTGTGTCTGGAGATGTGAGGCAGAGCCCACCAGCCCCAGAAGGAGCAGGCGGTCCCGAGAGAGGCAGGTAGAGCAAGACCAGCGCCGCCCACAGGGCCCCGGGTCCACCAGGCAGAGGCCTGCACGGGGACTGGACAGAGAGGGACAGATGCTGGACAGGGCGGCCTCCTGTATGTCAGAACAGAAACACAGGACCCAGGGGCGACAGCAGTGCCCGTGCCACAGACGTCCAGAGAGGAAGAACCATGGCGACATGGCTGCTGCTGTGCCGTGGCTGCCCACGTCTGCAGCTGAATCTGAAAGCCGCTCTGCCCCGGTCCTCCAGCGCCCTGCAGCAGAGTCTGGCCATTAAACAGCCCTGCCCGCCCCAGCTCTTGCACCAGCATCCCGGGCCATTCAGTCCCCAGTGTCAACCCAGCTGCCGGAGCACACTGCTCCTAGGAGTACCTGCCTGTCAATCGGGCACAAAGCCCAACCCAGAAACGTAAGGGAGAAAGCACAGACTCCCTAAGATTCTCCCACGAGTTGTTCAAGCTCCCACATTGAAAGTCAAACAGTCGGGGCCGGCGCCGTGGCTCACTTGGTTAATCCTCCACCTGCAGCACAGGCATCCCATGTGGGCGCCGAGTTCTAGTCCGGGTTGTTCCTCTTCCAGTCCAGCTCTCTGCTGTGGCCCGGGAGGGTAGTGGAGGATGGCCCAGGTGCTTGGGCGCCTGCACCCCATGGGAGACCAGGAGGAAGCACCTGGCTCCAGGCTTTGCATTGGCACAGCGCTGGCCATTTGGGGGGTGAACCAATGGAAGGAAGACCTTTCTCTCTGTCTCTCTCTCACTGTCTAGCTCTGTCAAATTAAAAAAAAAAAAAGTCAAACAGGCCTACAGTGAGGAACAGCAACAATGGGAAAAGGGTTAGGGCTGGGTTAAACCACCCCTTGCCACATCATCATCCCACATGCGAGTGCTCAGCTTCCAATCCAGCTCCTGCTAATACACCTGGGAAGGCACGGGAAGGCGGCTCAAGTGCTTGTTTCCCATCCACCCCCATGGAGGAGCCAGATGGAGTTCCAGGCTCCTCCCTCAGCCTGGCCCAGCCCTGGCGGTCGCATCCATGGAAAGACCTCTTTCAGGGCCAGCACTGTGGCGCAGCGGGTTATCACCCGGCCTGAAGGGCCAGCATCCCATATGGGCGCCGGTTCTAGTCGCGGCTGCTCCTCTTCTGATCCAGCTCTCTGCTCTGGCCTGGGAAAGCAGTAGAAGATGGCCCAAGTCCTTGGACCCCTGCACCAGCGTGGGAGACCCAGAAGAAGCTCCTGGCTCCTGGCTTCAGATCGGCGCAGCTCTGGCCATTGCGGCCATCTGGGGAGTGAACCAGCAGATGGAAGACCTCTCTGTCTCTCCCTCTCTCTGCAACTCTGCCTGTCAAATACATAAAAAATAAATCTTTAAAAAAAAAAAAAGAAAAGACCTCTTTCTCTCTCTGCCTCTCCCTCTCTGACTCTGCCACTTTCTCTTTCAAATAAATAAGCAAATCTTTAAAAGAAAATGGGTAAAGTGCTTCAGAATATTCCCAAGGCTGTCACTGTACAGGACTGCAGTAAACATCATCGATCAGGTCCACCACATGTAACACGCATCCTGGACCCTGTCCATCACATGTGCACACACGCATCCTGATCCTGTCCACCACATGTGCACACACGCATCCTGGACCCTGTCCACCACATGTGCACACACGCATCCTGGACCCTGTCCACCACATGTGCACACGCATCCTGGACCCTGTCCATCACATGTGCACACGCATCCTGGACCCTGTCCATCACATGTGCACACGCATCCTGGACCCTGTCCACCACATGTACACACACACATCCTGGACCCTGTCCACCACATGTGCACACACGCATCCTGGACCTTGTCCATCACATGTGCACATACATCCTTGACCCGATCCATCACATATGCACACGCATCCTGGACCCTGTCCACCGCATGTACACACACACATCCTGGACTCTGTCCACCACATGCGCACACACACACATGTACACACACATGAGCTTTCTGACCCCCATGGCTTTGTCACAGATGGGTCCCCAGAGCACAGAAATCCAGCCCTTGGGTCAACCTTGCCACACATGGGCAGGCAGATCCAAGGGGCTGGCTGACTCTGGCCATGCACAGCTGTTCTGGACACGCTGACCATTTTCTCTGTGTCCAGCTCTGGCCTAAATAAACTACCAGCTCTTCTCTCTCTAACACCTTCCCACACAGTGGTCAGAATCACTGTTCACCCCCTCTTCCCAAATGCTGGGCACACAGGCAGCCACCAGGGGATTTGGCAGAGAAAGTGAAACGGGCTGGGCAGGCAGACACTGCTGTGACTAGGGGGTCAGGCTGGGGCCACAGTGACTCAGCACAGCCCAGATGCCCTGCAGGTGACGGCTCAGTGACAGAGAGTGGAGCAACACGCACGAGGCAGGACAAGTGGGCCTGTGAGCCGGCCACAGCACCAGCAGCATTGCCGCCGCTCCTTTGAAGCCAGGGCCCTCTCCTTAGCCCTCCAGGGCTGGGGGGGGGGTCCCTTAGCCCCACAATCCTCGTGCCAGGCACAGTGTCGCTGAAGAAGGGCAGTACCGCTGTCGGGCGGGAGCTACGTGATGCGACTATTAAACGGCCCACGGTCTCTTTCATTCTATTTGAACCTTACACCAGCACAGTCATGGGGATGCGTTGCAGGCCTCTGTCACCTCAAAATGGGAGAAAATTGGTTACCCGTCTACATAGCTTCCAGGAGGCAAAGCCTGGCTCCAAATGACGGAGATTTCCAGAAAGAAAAAGCACTTGAAGTTCAGACGTCCACAGACAGGAAAATGGCCCCGTTCCAGGGCACCTGAAGGGCCTGAACCACAGTGAGACAGCGGGGAAAACAGCAGAGAGCAGCAGGCAGCACAGTCCTGTTGTAGCCACAGCCTGAGCAGTCGGGCCAGCCAGGGCTCTCCAGGAACACAGCAGGGGAAGTAGCTGCCACACAGGGTGTGAGGTGGACAGGGAAGGAAGGCCATGGAAGGGGGTGAACCTACAGCTGGCCAGTGGGTCCTGATCCTGCAGGCCCCCTTCCAGCCACCTCCTCTCCAGCCTACTCCCCAGACCCTCAGAAGCCCCATTAGAGAGGACGGTCAGGGTGTGCAGCCACCAACAGGCACTGGTCGTGGAGCAGGATAGAGGGGGCCCATCCCTCGGAGTCCTCCTGGGAGCCCGCCCATTGTCACCCTGCCCCACTGCATCCCACACCAACTCCTACAGGGAGTGGGATCCTGCCCCACCCTCAAAACATGCTCAGTCTACAGTCTGCATGTCTGTCCCCCCAAAACATGTCTTCATTGAACATCTTGTTTTGTTGATTTGAAAGGCACAGTGGTACAGAGAGGAAGGGAGAGGCAAATAGAGAGGAGGAGAGAGGAAGCCATCTGTGATCCAACTGGGGCTGGGCCAGGCCAAGGCCAGGAACCTGGAACTGTACCCCGGTCTCCCATGTGAGTTGCAGGAGCCCACGCACTTGGGCCATCCTCCACTGTCTTCCCAGGCAGACCGCAGGGAGCTGGATCGGAAGTGGAGCAGCCAGGAGGGGAACCTGCACTCCAATATGGATGCCAGCATCCCAGACAACGGGATCCCAGCCTCGGGGATTCTATCACAGTGGTAGGGACAATGTCAAAGACACCTCAGTGCCTAGGCATGCCAAAGTACCCAGAAACAGTCCTCACACAAAAACCAGACTCAGATTCAGGGGGCCCCAGGTCCAAGGACGAGTGACCACATCAGAAAAGAAGGGGGTGCCGGGGCTCAGAGACACACAGGACAGAGGCCCTGTGAAGGCAGGGGCAGAGGCTGCAGCCAGGAGACTGAACGCCAGAGAACCCCAAGGCCGGCAGGACAGGCAGCACCGAGCTGCAGGGCACACCAGGAGGTCCCCCCAGCGAGCCTGCAGGGCCCGGCCGACGCCCTGGGCACGTACCCCGGATGCAGGACTGGGGGGACTGGGTTTCACACAGTGTGTGTGCACCCCTTAGAGCAGCCTGCGACCCAATGTCTCGGCCCCTCCCAAGACCATGCGGCCCCTCCCAGCAAGGAGGGGCCACAGCCACAGCCAAGGGTCTGCCTTCATTTTCATTCTGTTTCCAACCAGAATCTTTACAAAACCCAAGCAAATGAATTTCTACAGAACTAAAGTGCCACTTGAGCAGGCTCAACACTCAACACCTGTCCTCTTCTCCCCAGAGAGAAGCAGCCAACACCAGGCACCAGCACGACCCAGGCCCACCTGGCTCTGAGCAGCCCGGGGGGCAAGTGTGAGGCCCAGTTGACACACAGGGTCTGAGGCCCCAGGCTGGGAGTGTGCCCTGCTCCAGGACGGAGTCAGCGCCGTGTGCTGCCCTTCCAGGATCAACTCCTGACACCTGCCCGTCGTCCATCAGCTCCCCTCCCGCCCAGCACCTCCCCAGCGGTCAGCAGCTGCTGCGGGCACTCCTGCACCCACCATCTCTCCATCCCTGCCGCACAAAACTCTTGCCTGCCGGGAGGGAACACTCCACAGCTGCTCTGCTCAGTCCAACGGCCGCCAGGACTTGAAATACGATGAGGGTGACTGGGAACAGGAGCTCCTGCTTGATCCATGTGACTGGATCTGAATTAAAGACAGGGCAGCGGGAGCACAGACAAGGACCCCCGCCCCGGCAGCCTTTCTCAGCCTGCTGCTTTAGCCGCGGATTTACGCCGGTTCCCCACACCTCCCAGCCTGTCCACACGGAGAGCTGCAGGTGAGAGCCCTGGACATGTGACACTGACTTCTCTGAACAGGCCGATGGGTTACAGACGAATTCCTGCAGAAGGCACACGTCCACTGCGACTAAGACAGATCTGCTGGGGCCGGTGCTGCGGCGTAGCGGGTAAAGCTACTGCCTGTAGTACTGACATACCATATGGATGCCAGTTCAAGTCCCAGCTGCTCCACTTCTGATCCAGCTCTCTGCTGTGGCCTGAGAAAGCAGCAGAAGATGGCCCAAGTGCTTGGGCCCCTGCACCCACGTGGGAGAGCCAGAAGAAGCTCCTAGTCCTGGCTTCGGATTGACAGCTCCAGCTGTTGCAGCCAGTTAGCAAGTGAACCAGCGGATGCAAGACCTCTCTCCCTCTCTCTGCCTCCCTCTCCTTCTCTGTCTATGTAACTCTGATTTTCAAATAAAATAAGTAATTCTTAAAAAAAAAAAAAAAAATCTGCTGTCCTGTGAATCTGACCCAAGGACTCTCATCCTCTCCCACCTGACGCAGCCCCGTCCCGCTCTGGGATGCCTTGCGCCTCCACTCTGCGTGAAGGCCCTGAGCTTCTGCCGACATGAAAGGCAGCCCCCTGTTACCCCTCCAGAACAAATATAATTAATAAAAAAGAGGCCAGTCTTTCCAGACCAACCACTCCAGTCAGTGGCGTATCTCAGGAGGATTCCATCAAACAAAAACATAAAAAGAACTTCCTTTACTCAAGAAATCAAACAGAATCACTCTGCAAGTGAGGAGCTGCACACCCAGGTAGGTGATCACAGCCCCCAGAGCACGAAAAACAGGCGTCAAGCAAAACAAAAGCCTCACTCTCGAGTGGCCACAGCAGTGGTGTCCACAGCGGCAACCCAGGTGTCCATCAAGGAACAAAGAGGTGAGCACGCGTGCTGTGTCCATTCAATGGAACAGTTCTCAGCCTCAAAAAGGACGGCGGTGCTGGCACGCGCTCCAGCGCGGGTCAACCCTGAAAACACGCCAAGCAAAAGCAGCCAGAAAAAGTCACACACTCGAGATGCCATGTGCGTGAAATGCACAGAGCAGACCACCCTGTTGAGAGAGCAAGGATGCCTGGGAGGGGATGGAGGGAGTGTACCCGAGACGCTGGGGACCCCGGGGAAAGCGCTCGGAGCCGCTGACTGTTCACGGGAAGCTGGCTGGCACGCTGGACCTCAGGTTATTTGTATTTGAGCCATAAAAATAAAATACATTAAGAGAGGAAAAACGAGAATATCGTGCTGCCGAGTGACGCTTCTCATCCGGAGGTCACAGGGCGGCCTCCGCCTGGACTCCGGCATGGCCTCCAGTGGCAGCCGGGAAACACCTGGGAAACGCTGTGTGGTCACAGACTCTGCCAATGGCACAGAGCCACCCTCTTAACCACGAGCACCAGTGTAACCGCCTGCTACGCCGGCACAGCCAAGCCTCGCCCGAAGCAAATCGCCATCCACGGCACTGCTCCAATGAAGCTAGACGTGATCCGACCCACCCAGGTCCAAATCCAGGGAAACCGGAAGCAAGAGTCATCCCCATGTCCCCAGGACTGGGCTCATGTCCCAGCCCCCAAGCCAGCTCGCCCTCTCACAGCAGTTTTCACCACGCTTCCAACTTGAATCTCAGCAAATAATTTACATCAGGGGATGTAAAACACAAACATCCAAATCAGTAACTTTAAAAAACTGAACTCCAAGATATAGGACAGAAAGTGTATTTATTTGTTTGAAAGAGCTACAGAAAAGGAGAGACAGAGACAGAGAGAGAGAGACAGAGAGATTCCATTTGCTGGTTCACTCCCCAGATGGTTCCAACAGCTGGGGGGCTGAGCCAGGCCAAAGCCAAGAACTAGGAGCTTCTCGCAAGTCTCCGATGTGGGTTGCAGCCCAAACACTCGGGCCATCTTCCACTGCTTTTCCCAGGCCATTAGCAGGGAAATGGATAGGAAGTGGAGCAGCTGGGACAGAAACTGGTGCCCATACAGGATACTGGTGCCAAGGGTGGCAGCTTTACCTGCAACGCCAGCCCCAACAGGAAGTTTTTATCAATATGGCCAAGACAGACAAAGAAAAACTCAGGCTTAGGGAATTAAAAATACTGTCATAGGTCAGTCTCTTCTGCAAAGGAGAAGCCTGGGGGAGGCCTAAAGACACTGGTCCAGGGCCTCGGCCACCCGACTTCCCAGACACCACTGACCCAGGGCGCCTGAGCTCTTGCCTTCCTACCCCTACCCCAGGGGCTCGGGAAGGCAGAAGCCTGGGCAGGACGGCGCCCAGCAGGCAGATCCTGGCAAAAGTTCCTCACAAGCTCTTCGATGCGGTGGCCAGACTCCTCTGCTGCCTAGAGGTCCCTGGGAGGAGGTGAAAGTGAGTGCAGGCTGCCTGGGGCAGAAGCCGGAGGAGCAGAAGGAAACACAGTGGACATGCAGGGAAAGTGAGAGCTGAGCCAGCCAGGGCACCGGAGGGCCGCGGGCCTGCGCCAGGGATACAGAAGCCACCGGAAAGGCTCAAGAGCACACCGAGGCCAGGTGCACACAGAAGCCCACAGCGGGACTGCGACAGACCGACCACGAGAGGAGAGGAAGGATGGGGAAACCCTGTCGAGGGGAGCCCCAGCCACCCCTGGAGGTCCCTCTTGGTTGGATCCACCCTAGTGCAGGGGGAGGAGGAGGAGGAGTCAAAGGAGCAGCACCCAAGCTTAGGACACTCAGAGCTTTGTTTCCATGACTCACATTCGTCTTCCAGGGGCGACTCAGCAAAGAACCACTGTCTGAGCGTCACAGACAATGGAGGAGCAGTCTGAGCGTCACAGACAATGGACGAACAGTCTGAGAGTCACAGACAATGGACAAGTACTGCCCCACTCTTCTGCTGGACAGGAGCAAGAGACCGGACTGGCTGCTCCGTGACCTTATGCCGAATGGTCTGAGTCAGGATAAAGCTCAGCCGGCTACTAAGACAGCCCAGCCCACGGGCTCTGTCTCCACCCGCTCACCTGTGGCCGCCCAAGGTGGGGTACTTCCTCGGAAAGCAACCTTCCCAACACTGGGCCTTGCCGGCTCTGGCTTTTCTAGCAGAAGTTTTGGCCTCTGTGGGAGGTGCAGGCCCGGCATTCACGGTGCCTCGAGGGTTGGGTGCCCAGAAGCATGCAACGCAGTGCAAGCATCTTGGAACAGTCAACTTGAATGCATTTGCACAGACTTCTCCCAGCACCGGGCGTCCAGCTCATTCGTGTGGGGGACGCTAACAGACATAAAACGTATCTTTCACGCTCCCTTTTCCACACACAGTTCAGACAAACCATAAGTGATCTGGGAAGTGTCGCAGAGCACAGCTGTTTTCAGATGCAGTAACAGAAATCACAGACTGACTTCAACTACAACAAGAGTTGTCCAGCCAGGACAAACTGCAAACACGTCGAAATACTAAGCATTCCCAGTGTGCACATAACATCTCGTTGTTTGACAGCTTTTGATAGCGTCCCACTGACTTCAGGACAACTTCGCAGTTTGCAGTCCAGCAAGGAACAGTATTCGGATCCCAAACAACATCGTGGCTGCTACCAAAACTGACTGAAGGAAGAGAGAACGTCCATGGGAATGATGGAAATAGGGCAACGATCACTGGAAGGCACAACCGCGCACACGCCCAGTTTATAAGAGGCTCGGTGTTTGAGGACTTTGCAATGTGCCCAAACGCACGATAAGGAGAACTATGAGGCATGCGATGGCAGCTAACTGGTTATCAAGTTAAATAAGGTTTGGAATGAATTCTACAATGACACGTGAAATTGCCAACATTAGAGGAGCAAACCTGCTAGCTTTCACTCTGCATTTGTAAAGGGTGATTTAGAGCAAACCAAAGAAAACTTCAAAACTAAATACGAAAGCAAGGGCAAGAAAATAATTACATTTATTGGAAAATGAAATGACATGATCATCAGAGAAAATTGCATAAATTAGCTGTGCATCTTGGAAGGCCTAGAATTTGACAAACCCAATTGTATATAAAAAACTAAAGCTGGGAGGAAGAGAGCCCTGGAGACTCTGCATTGATTTCTGAGACTTGCGTTTGGAACCAACACATCATGTATCTTTCTAATGACCAAGTCTACCAAAATGAGTGGGGCTCTGCTTTCTATAGATGTCCCTAAATGAGGACAGTTCCTAGTTCTGCAATTCTACTTGCATTTCAGCAGTCGCCTCAGAAAGGCTGGGCTGCAGCCCACACCTCACGGAACACTGAGGCCGCAGGAGGTCTATGCGAGAACTTCCCAGGGTGCCCCTCGAGAGGCCGCCATCCGGCTCCCAACACCTGCTGAGAGCTCTTGACTGACATCTGCGAGGAAGGGCACCCAGGGTTTCTCGGGGCACCCAGGACCATAATCCATCCAAAAGGCTGTGGAGACGAAGTTTCTACTCCAGATTGTCCCCATGATGTCCCCACGGCAGCCCTCTGCCCGTCCCCTGCGCCGTCCCCATGAGCACCACGGTCTGAGCCCTGCGTGGGTCTCTGTGACGCGGGCGATGGCCAGGCTCAGTGTTACCTCGCACGATGCTCCGCACTCAGGGGAGGAGCTGATGGCTCCTGTGTTGCTGCAAGCATCGCAAGCCCAGCTCCTGAACACCCACGACTCTGGCTGGTGTGGCAACCATCCAGCACACACAGCGCCCAGGGGCTCCTGCTGGGGAGAGCCTCCAGGGAGACACGAACAGACACCCACGGGTGCTCTAACTCCAGGCTGCAGAGCGGTTTCGTCTCTACCCAGCCTGACCACGCTCACGACGTTCTGGAGCCAAGCGAACGTCTCCCATCACGTCCACTTCCACCCACCCAGCTGCAGGGAAAAGCTCTGTGTGTCCAAGAGCGAAGCAACCCTAGGATGTACTTCAAACTCCACATTACAGTGAGATGACCTCGCGTTTCGGCTACCTTGAACATACACACATCATGGATCTAGTTGAAAAACACTGTCTACTTTCCATATTTTACTAACAGAACTGGGCATTCCTATCTAGCGAGCGTCCGTGGTACGTGGGTATAAATTCTGAGATATTTTCCCACTACCCCATTTCAGAGAACACTTAACGTTAAAGCTACCGTCAGTGTCTTCAGCAGCACCAACACCCATCTTCTGTGCGCCCTTCAAACCAGTCTGAAGTGCTTAAGATTCCGCACTCCTTGTGAGCCACGGCCAATTTCCTCTCGAGCTAAAGGCTCTCACTTATACAATATCAACTGTAGGTTTTTAATTCATCACTTAGGCACATATTCATGGTCCTTCATGATCTCTGCAACGTAGCCAATTATTCTATTTTTAAAATGACCTTTAAAAGGTTGATTTGAAATGGCATCCGATGATTGCATTAGTGCCACAGGAAAATGCCTGGGACCCTCCCTGCTCCTCCTCTATCCATTCTGCAGGTGACTGCTAAAATCAAGCCAAGCCAGTATGTGGCTCCAGCCAACGTGAAACATGTTCTAGCATTTTCTTCCTGTGTTTTAACAAACCAGTAAGGAAAACGTTATAAGGACGCTGCCCAACTTTGGAGAACTGGCCTGGGCGAAGTGAGAAGGGTTGTCCCGTGTGGGTGGGTATCTTACGGAGACCAGGCTAGCTTGCTCTCCTGGACCAGCTGGCTTCTCCAGATCGAGCTCCTGGGGCTCCCAGACCCACTCCGTCCAGCTCCAGTCTGCATTCCATGCACTGGGTCCTTCTTGCACATCCTCCGTGCTGTCCCCACCTCTCCAGATGAGACTCTGCACTGCTGTCTGCCTCCCGGGCACCTCCCAAAGCTCCTGGCCTTGACATGGAGCTGGAAACCATCTAGCAAACGAATGGATTACGCTAAAACCACCAGCAAGCTTTGCTTGTTCAAAAGTTGTAAAAGGCACAATCACCAGAGGCAAGGCTGAGGAGTAAAAAGAAAGCCATGAGTTCAAAGAAGCTGTACATCAAATACTATGTGCACCCTGGGATGATCCAGCACAGGACTGGGATAAAGTGGGAAAAGTGGAGAAAAGAAAAGAAATTTATGGGAGAACAAAGCTTTCAGAATGTAGCTCCGTTTCCTATTAAGAGACGGGGCCCCTCCTGCTGTCGGAAGGTCAAACGATCTTATTAAACAAAGCGATGGCAAGTTTTGTCACTGGCTCTCTGACAGCTAATGCAGCTCCCAAGGTCCCTTGCCCTGACCAGAACATGGAGGGGCCCCTGTTACCATGCCCCCAGCCCCACCCCCTCTCTGCACTCCAGGCTGAGAATATTGCCTGGCACATCCCGCGGCTCAGAAGTACCTGGAAGACACACGCTTTTGTTCAACAGCAATGCTTTTTTAGTATTTGCTGGCTTGTGAAAGCCTGTGCTCTGTTACACAACAAAGATTCCGCAGCCACACCAGGAAGAAGGGGGCAGAGAGGCAGCACCATGGTGCAGGGGTGAGGCCCACGGCCTGCGGTGCCAGCATCCCATATGAGCGTCAGTTCTGCTGCCGGACGTTCACTTCCCATGCAGCTCCCTAATATCAGTGCCTTGGAAAGCAGCACAAGATGGCCCAAGTACTTGGGCCCTGGCATCCACGTGGGAGTCCTGGATGAAGCTCCTGGGTCCTGGCCCAGCCCCAGCCATCCTGGCCATTTGGGGAGTGAACCTGCAGATAGAAGATCGATCTCTCTCTCTCTCTCTCTCTCTCTCTCTTTCAAATAAATAAATCTAAAAAAGAAGAAGAAGAAGAAGATGATGATGATGATGATGAAGAAGACAAAGGGTTCAGAGGATTCCCAGCCTCCCTTCTTCCCCCAGTCCCTCTCTAGGCGTCAGGCCCGAGGCTTCTCCATCATTGCAGAACCAAGACAGGACTGAGAATCCTGCTCTGGGTGGACAGTGGGTGACGCCTCAATTAGAGGACAGCAAGCAAGTCAGGAGTAAAAGGGCCAAGGAATTCTGGTGCACCGACCCCAGGCCAAGGTGACCTCCGAGCCCTGAGCAGGTGCGCCAGGTCCAGTAACGTCTCCCTCCACCACTCCGAGGCCTCGGGTGGTGAGGACTCCCATCAGGCACCTTTCAACACACAGCACCCCTCGTCCCCCATCCTCTTCCTCACCTGTGCTTGGCTTGTGTGCCCCTGGTGCGGGCAACAGGTGGGCATGGGGAGACGAGGCCTCAGTAGGACACACCGTGCAGAGAACAGACTGCAACACTGAGCTCAAGGCCCTGAACACAAAACTCTCACAGAAACTCATCAGGAATGCGCGGCAGGCTCGCCTGAGGAATCGTGGAAGCTTCGCACAAAGTGGAATCAGAGTTTCTGCAGGTGCCAAAAACTCCTGAAATCCCTGTGTAGGAAGAAGACTACGATGCCTGGCTTCTAAAATCTGGGGGCGCCAAGATAAACTTCTTTTTAACAAAAAAAGATTTGTCCATTTATTTTGAAACTCAGTGTTCCATAGCAGAGAGAGATCTTCCATCTGCTGGTTCACTCCCCAGATGGCCGCAACAACCAGAGCTGGGCCAGGTGGAAGCCAGGAGCCAGGAGCTTCCTCCTGGTCTCCCTTGTGGGTGCAGGGGCCCAAGCACGCGGGCTGTCCTCCACTGCTTTCCCAGGCCACAGCAGAGAGCTGGATCGCAAGCAGAGTAGCCAGGACACAAACTGACACTCACGTGGGATGCCGGGGCCGCAGGCAGTGGCTTTACCCTCTATTCCACACCACAGCCCCCAAAACAAACTACTAAGTCTGTTTTCTATGAACTTCATGCAGTGCCCTGGTCCTGAGCTGGAATAACTCAATGACACAGGACGATGCCGAGGACAACGAGTGGCATCTCAGCCTCCCACCCCAGGCAGGCAGACCCCTCCCCACCGCCGCCACCCAGCTGGACAGACCCCTGCACCCACAGAGGCACTGCCGGCATTGACGTTTCTCCTTGGAGGCCAGCCCAGCCCCCACTGCTGCCCAGGGGGTAAGGAAAGGGCCTGCATGCTGAGGTCACACTCCTGTTCTCTGCCTGCTGGACACAGAGGGTCTCTGCCTAACAGAAGTGAGGTCAGAGGAAAACACAGCGTGGAACTAGAGGCCTCTCGAACCCAAGCCCAGTGGAGAATGCATACACGAGTGACTAAAAATGCTCTGATGGCAATGGGTACCAATCCCTCGCCAACGAAGGATTAATTAACTGCAACTCCTGAGACACCACCAATTATGGGCAGGAAATCACAGGGCGATGGGTTTACGACTGAAGGTGGAAAACAGCCCTCTTCAATCGCCACATCACAGGATGGTGTTAAACAACGGGAGGTAGGAGGATTTAGATCCATGTAGATTCATTTTTCAGTGGCAATACAGCAAAAAATGGAACATGGCAGGCATTTTTAAATCAGAGAAAGCCCTGTTACACTCACAACCAGGGTCGGCAGCACAGGAAGTTGGCCAGGACCACGCCTGGCGATGCAGATCTTGGTTAACAACCAGCAGAATTGTCTGCCGTGTGTTTTCACTCCTGTGCCTTAACATACTGAAGGGACGGAGAGATTACCCAGCTCAAAGGCTTTAAACAGCTTCTCAAAGATATAAGTAACTTTTAATGGGTTTTTCTTTTTCTCTTCTGTATCACAGGAATTTGCCTGGAAGATTAAGAAATCACCTTAGGAAAAAACAGAAGACAAAACTCACTAATCATCTTCCATTTAGTCGTTTATGAGTAAATAGGGAAATCATTTATAATCACATCTGCTATAAAGAATTCAAATTACTCCAGCACTCCATCTTATTATCTATCTACAGGAAGCACACCGCCTGACTCTGAGGTTCAGGCATGAGTTCACAGAGAAGGGGTTTCTCCATTCAAGGCAGCCAGGTCAGGAGCAAACACTAAGAGGGCAAGGAGAGCTGGGACCCCAGCCAGGTGCTGACTTGAGGCCGACACCGTGGCCAGGAGGCACCGCTCGGCCACTCTGGAGGCGCCCTGGAGAGGGACAGCCTAGGCGTTTGCCATTTCCTTGGATGCTAGGCAGGTGCATTTTCAGAGTGACTCTCCGACTTCCAGCTCGTTTGTTCATTTGTGAGTCAAGCGCTGGCTCCCATGGCAAGCCAGGGACATGGTACACCAGGGACAGTGCTCCCCGGAGCTTGGATCTGCTGAGGAGGAAGAGGCAAAAGGCAATCACCAGCCCACCTGCTTTGAGGCTTAATAACAACACGGTCTTGTGCAGAGACGTCGCTGAAGCCCACACAGAGTCCGTGGATCAGTGAGAACCGTCCACGTGCTGACACTCACAGGGCCACTGGCCACTGCCTCTGAGGAGCCACGAATCAGCCGACAGGTGCCTGCCGGATAGAACCGTGGCTTCTCGTCAAGAGAGGGCACGCAGATGGATGGCTTTTCAGTTCTCTGAAAATAGCATTTGTTTAGCCAGACAATAGCTAAGGGTTCAGGAATACTTCTAATAGCGAGGACATATTTAATTCATAGTGGAAGCAAAGCCTCACTTAACTGCCCTGAAGGGTGACGGGGGTCGAGAGCGAGATCACGCCCGACTCCGAGGAGGTTAGCAGTCAATGAGCAGGCGCCGGGAGGATGGGAGGCAGCGAGGCAAGTCGCAGGCTGCCTAACTCTGCCCTCGCTCACGACACACACAAGACCAGAGCTGTCACTTTAAAAATAGTAAATTATGGAATAGCAGAGTCCAAATGCAAACATACAATGAATAAAACTGACTTAGAGCAGCCCAGCATCCAAGAGAGGTTGATGCAGCCACTGTAAACTGTGATACAGAATTGGGGGACACATTTAGGGACCCCCTCCTTTCCCAGAAAGCACGTACAGCAAGGAGAGACGGCAGGAGCCGGGGGTGCCACCAGCTCCGGATGCTGTAACATTTCCTGTAGCCCACACCACGGAGCAGCAGCAGAGAGCCCCTGAGGCGGAGTGGACATCAACTCATAATTACAATGCAATGGCAACTATCAATCAGGCCCTGCAGGGTGTGACTGGGTGGGTGTGGCAGGAAGATCAGGGAAGAGTCTGATCCATTTCCCAGACAAGGTGCTATCACTCTCAAGATTTCAAAGGAATCGAACAACACAGTTTAGCAAGCAACTGGAAAGAACTCAAGAGTTTCTGAGGGACCAGCACTGCGGTGTAGCGGGTAAAGTTGCTGCCCTCAGTGCTGGCATCCCATATGGGCGCCGGTTCGAGTCCTGGCTGCCCCACTTCACATCCAGCTCCCTGCCATGGCCTGGGAAAGCAGTAGAAGATGGCCCAAGTCCTTGGGCTCCTGCACCTGCTTGGAAGACCTGGAGGAAGCTCCTGGCTTTGGATCAGCCCAGCTCCTGCTGTTGTAGCCATTTGGGGAGTGAACCAGAGAAAGGAAGATCTCTCTCTACCCCCCCGCCCCCCGCTCTGCTTCTCCTTCTCTCTGTAACGCTGATTTTCAAATAAATAAATCTTTAAAAACAAAACCAAAAAAGAGTTTCTGAGCTGCAGGGGGAACTGGAATCTACCAGCTCTGAGCTCCTCGTTGGGAGCTAAAGGTAAGAAGGCCTGGTCTCTCCTGGAAGGGGCCACGACCACATCTCCTGGAAGCAGAAGCACCACGATGGCCGAATCCCGCTTATGTGGTGATGTTCCTGGCACGCCCTCCCCTTGCTGGCTGCAGAGGTGAGTGGCAGCACACCATGACGTTAATTATCTCGAACAAAGTGAGGTGTGCAAGAGACTTGACTCCATTCCACAGAGGGTCACCAATATGAGCCAGGGAAAAGACTTCAAGTATCACACGACTGGCGTGCTAATGCTGGGAGCCCTGAGGAGTTTAAAACCCAAAGGCACAGCCCTTCTACAGACCGACTGCGGCATCACGCACTCATGGATTGAAAAAAAATCTGTCTCTACGCACACTTAAAAGAAATTACTTCCAAATGCAAGCGAACGATGGCTTTTGTCCTTCCAGCCTTTGCCAGGTGTTCTTTGATATTCATTAAGTAAAGCGGTGACCATTTCATTTCTAGGAAGATCGCTGAGGGTAAATTCAGAGGGACCTTGGAGCAGAGTTTAAACGGCGTCCCTCACTTTCCAGACGGAAGCAGGAGATGCGGAGGAGTAGACGGCTCGCATGTGAGGGAACCAGAGCTGCGGAGAGTAAGGGGGATGGAGGGCTGAGACCCCAGAGAGGAAGGAAGGGCAGTGTGTGGGGAGCAACTGGGAGCAACTCGGACTAGACTGAGTTACTGGAATTAAGACTTATTCTATGCATCTGCTCTCCCACAATATGGCGCTGAGAAGGGAGAAACAGCTTCTACACAGCTGCCTCCAGTTCAACCAATAAACAGCAGGACCTGCTCCTGATTGGAGGAGAGCAGCGTACTCGGCGTGTGGGTAGCAGAGTTGGGATTGGTGGAAGAGGACTATAAAGGAGGAGAGAGACAACATGCACCAGGAACATCTATCTGAAGGAACACCTGTGCAGCCCCCGAGAGAGCCGGCCGGCGGTGTGCCGCTCCCCCGCGGAAGTGGGGAAAGTGGCAGGGGGAACCGCCCTTCCACGGAGGTGGAAGGGTCAGTAGCCAACCCGGGAAGAACCAGCAGCAAACCCGGGGAGGGCCGAGCAGACGAAAGAACAGCGCAGGGTCCTGTGTCGTTCCTCCACGAAGAGGGGGAGCGACACAGCGGAGTTCCACCAGCAAACGCACGAAAGGCAGTCTCCACCGAATACCCGGCGCTGCCCGGACGCGCCACTTCACCTGCTCTCGACGCTGGGAGTCAGTAGCTGGGGTCTCCTCCTGCGCACACACCAGCTCCAGTGTTCACCGTAAATCCTCTGTCCCCTCTAGCCAGCAAGAGGCCACAGCTGGCACCAGATGAGCACGTACCACACCATGACATCAAGCGATCCAATCCACATCATCTCCGCGTACATGCTAAAAGGACACTCTTAGGCTTGTGCTGTGGGGCAGTGGGTGAAGCAGCCGTCTGCGGCACCAGCATCCCATACGGGTGCCAGTTCAAGTCCCGGCTGCCCCAGGTCCAATCCAGCTCCCTGTTAATCTGTTAGGAAGACAGCAGAGGATGGCACAAGTGCTTGGGCTCCTGTTCCCATGTGGGAGACCCACATGAAGCTCCTGGGTCCTGGCTCCTGGCTTCGGACCTGCTCGGCCCTGGCCATTGCAGCCATTTGGGGAGTGAACCAGCAGATGGAGGGTGTCTGTCTCTCTCTCTAGCTGTCTCTCCCTCTCTTGCTATAACTCTAACTTTCAAACAAATAACCAAGTCTTTAAAAAAATAAATAAAAGAAAAAGAAAACATAAGTTTTTAAAAGTACACCCATAGTAAATGCTCAGCCTTACAAATAGTGACCCCTTCAAGCTCAAGGTCGTAAGCTGACCCAGACAAGCACTTCACGTTGCTTTGTCACTAAGAACTTAACAAGCGGTGAGCACAGGAGGTGAGCACTGGGGTGCACAGACATGTAGGTCAGCCTATGGAATCATCTTCACAGCCATTCCCATGGGGCCAGCAGCCCCTACTCACCGTGGACACCCAGGCCCCCAGCACCTGCCCGTGTCCACTGAGGGCTGCAGAGTGCAGTGAAACCACAGGCGAGGCCTTGCAGAAGTCCTGTGTGCAAAGTCCCACGTGGAAATGCCACCAGCGAGCAAGAAAGAGGGCGTACGCCGTGGTAAGATGAAAAAGGCCGTCCATCAACAGTGGACAAAGATGAGGTAAGGGCCAGGCCAGGGGAGGGCCGCGGTGGAGATGGAGCCGACTCAAGTGGCAGCTCCCTGGGGAGCAAGAGGAGGGAAAGAAAAGGACCCGCAAGAGCCCAGTGCCGCAGGCGCAGCAGCCGCGCCACCTGCACTCCTGGGGACCCTCGCCACACCGTCAGCGCAGCCTGCCTGAGACCCTGACCCCCCAGCTTCCTGCCGAGCTTCCCATCACAAACCCTGCTTGTCGCTCCCCCTCTTCGTGGAGGAGCAACACTGAACCCTGCGCTGTTCTTTCGTCTGCTCGGCCTTCCCCGGGTTTGCTGCTGGTTCTTCCCGGGTTGGCTACTATCCCTTCCACCTCCGTGGAAGGGCAGTTCCCCCTGGCCGCATTCCCCACTTCCGCAGGGGAGCGGCACACCGCCGGCCGGTTCTCTCGGGGGCTGCACGGGTTCCCTTAGATGTTCCCCATAGATGTTCCCGGTGCATGCCGTCTCTCTCCTCCTTTATAGTCCTTCTCTGCCAATCCCGACTCGGCTGCCCACACGCCGAGTACGCTGCTCTCCTCCAATCAGGAGCAGGTCCTGCTGTTTATTGGTTGAACTGGAGGCAGCTGGGTAGAAGCTGTTTTCTCCTCTCCCAGCGCCATATTGTGGGAGAGCAGATGCATAGAATAAGTCTTAATTCCAGTAACTTAGTCTAGTCCGGATTGCTCCCCACACCTGCTCTCCGGTCCTGCCTTTCTTTAAGTCTATCATTTGCCCAAGGTTTGGGTTGAGGGTTTTGGTGTTGCCTACAGTCAGGTAGTTGTGTTACCAGCAAGATGTGGACTAGGTCTCTGTGTCTACAAGAAGGTAGCTACCCACACGGCAGGGGGCTGACACACGCTGAGGAGGGGCAGGGCAGAGAACAATGCTGGCCACGTGTGTACCATGGGCTCAAGAACACACGTGGGGCAGTGAGCGTTTGGTGCAGTGGGTAAGACCCCTTCCAGAGTACCTGGTTCAAGTCCCTGCTGCCGCAGCTGCTGTGGACACACATGCTGGAGGGCAAGGGAGAACTCACGTATCTGGACACCTGACATCCACATGGGAGTGTGAATGCGCTCCCAGCTCCTGGCCCTGTCCTGGCACAGCCCCAGCTGGGGGGGAACCAGGAGATCTTTCTTCCGCCCCCCCTCCCTTCCCTTTTCTTCCCCCTCACCTCTTCATCTCAAATAAGTCATTTTTTCTTAAAAAGAAAATGATCATAAAGGACCATAAGCGATGAGACCAGCTCGAGCAGTAATCCGAGAGGAGGATCTGCCTGTGTTGTTTCACAGTGCTTTACAGTTCAGTGTTTCTGTCTTTGAGAAGCAATCAAAATGAAGAAATGGAAATTTCACCTAAACATAGGCCTCCTGCAGTCTTCACTGTGTAAGACTGTGATAGACAAAGCTGTAACAACAAAGAGCATAAAAGGGCCCAGCGCACACCCACGCTTGCTGCCACCCACAGCCTCCTGCTTCCCTGTGACTCCTGTGGGTGCAGTGAGGTGAGCAATGGACACCCACAAACTAGGTAAGCCCCAAGGGAAGGCCTGGGAATCAGACAACCTGCAGCCACTCTCGGACAGCAGAACCCGGGGTCCTGTGTCCGCCCCACGGCCCTGGAGAAAGACGCTGGGGAGGCAGCCCAGGGCAGTCAGAACAGCTCTGCGGAGGACAGGGCTGGGTCTGCATGCCCAAAATGTCCACCAGCCACGAGCCGTCAGAGGGTGCCGGGTCTGCAAACCTCAAGTGCAGTGGCATTTCTCTCCACCTTAAAATAAAATGCATCATTTAAAAGAAATGCAATGCAGGTGCCCGTGGTCCCCTAATGTCTCAGACAGAGCAACTCCGCTTTTACCCTTCATGAAAAAGCAAACGTCAAAACGGGTACTTCCTAGCATCCTATGAAAATGCCCCTTTCCAAAACCATTTAACACTCTTACTACGCTGCACCTAATCAGAGGATGAGCACGGCTGCTCTTCCTTAATCATCTGACCAGACAGAAGACAATTTATGCTATTAAAAAAAATCAGCGCCTCTGACAATGAATCACTGTATTTAAAGGTTACACAGTCAGGAAGCAAATCTGCTTTGTTTAATAAGATACACCTTTATGGCCTTTTTTTTTTTTCTTTACTACCTCCTAATTCAATGTACCGTACTGAATGTATGGGATTTCCCAAGGGAAAAATAATTCTACTTGAATTATAAAAGTGTCACATTCACAGTTCATGGAGAATAATACTGCTCATACTCTCATCAAAGCTATGCTGCCTGGCAAAGGATTCTAAATAAAGCCAGTGTAATGTACAAATTTAAAATCTGATTCGGATGATGTCATGGAAAAAGCAATGGGCTGGAGAACAGGAAATTGGGGTCTGATCCTCCCACCCACAACCCCTGTCACTCAGGATATGACTTCCCAACTGCCCGCTGCCCTTGTCCCCAGTATCAACTACTTGGGAGCCAAAGAAATCCAACTTCACATAAATTCTGTGATTTCATCAGTACCTACACAAAAGTAATTTCTTCCCTCATAATGTTCTGCAAAATAGTTTTAATGAAATTTTGTAGGTATTCAGTTGAACTATCACAGAGCTGAGGGCTGTTTCAGCTCACATACGAAATATTCCCACTTCACACCTGCCAATGCCACAGCACCAGACGACACATTTCTCAAATTCTTCCTGGGCATAATATTTAAGGCCGGGTCCTCTCTCAGGTGTCAGCCCGGCGACTCCGCACGCGGGCCGAACACAAATCCCAAGTGAAAGCGCTAACTACGTTTTCCATCAGCCAGCAGACAGGTCAAAGAGCGGCAGAACCCACTTCGCTACACCCCAGGCTTGCATCGGCTGCTTCGTCCCAGGCTTGCATTGGCAGCTACGCCCCAGGCTTGCATCGGCTGGCTGCAGGGACAAGCGATGGCCAGCGCCCCCGCCAGGTCTCCCAGCTGTGCTGTCCGCTCTCTGCATTCCCTGAACTCCAGCCTCACCGTGTTTCCTTTCAGCGATGGCCCTTTCTTTCCTCAGGGGAAGCTTGGGGAGGGGTCTTCCAGAAGACTGGCGTGGCCGTGAAGAGAGAGGCAGTCACTCTCGTGTCCTCAAGGACTGGCAATAGTAAGAAAGACACGAGCTGCCCCTGGCGACTGTCTCCCTCAGGTGTAGACACTGACCACCACCATGCAACCCCGAGACACTCATGTCTGACTCCCTGGGCTCCAGCCACATCCGTCAGCCACTTCCCTCCTTTCTGAAGCAAACATCAGCTGGATTCCCAACTTAGGCGGCTGCAGGCTCACAGCAAGACCTGAAGTCTCCCAACTTCGTTCTGCAATGTTGTGCAGGCCTCTCTGGGTCTCCTCTCTACGTACAGAGTCAATGTGTCAATCAACAGAACAAAATGACTGGCTGAGATTTCACTGGGAATGCAGTGACAGAACCCATCAATTCGGGAAGAACTGGATCTTAGCAACACTGAGCCATCGCTAAACACGGGACACCAGCGTACATCTGCTTTGAGGTTCATTCAATTTGCAACAAAAACACCCTCAATGTCACAGAAACTTAAAATATGCAAAGAATTTAGAAACCACCCACAGCAAATGCACTGTAAGCCCTGGTCCATAACTGGGGTGCACATGAGGTTTGGTGTCCTGGTATCTTCACCCTGTGTAGACCTGTCTACACTAACCATAAGTCTCTCTGAAGGGCTCCAAGGACAGCTGCATTTAAGACCCCAGACGGGGGGATGCAGGACACAAGTCCATCAGGGACTCGGCTACTGAAACACGGCCTTCACTTGATTACGTCCCTGCCCATCTCTGCAGGACGCCTTCTCATGGTTATTTCTGACACCACGCTGGAGGAGCTGAGCGGGTCCAAAAGGCTCTGATGATGGCGCAGTCGCACAAACAGAAGGGATTAGGATTTCTGCGTGCTCCGCGACCCGTCAGGACCAGAGCAGCCGAGCACTGCTCCCCAGGCCATGGGGCAGTCTGGGCTCAGGATTCGTCCTCTGCTCTATTCTGGAACCAGTCATCAGCTGGAGACCAGCTCCAGATCTGCAGACACAACCAACCAACCAGGCCACAGCACCCACGAGGCAGACACCAGACAAGCGGTGCAGTAAGACACGGGCAAGAGACAAAATAAAACGAGGCTGTCGTCCTAAAACACAGCTTGGAACAGCAGGCCTCCTGAGGACAGGACACAGGATCTTTTTTTATTATTATGAATTTATTTGAAAGGGAGAGTTACAGAGAGGGGAAGACAGAAAAAGAGACCTTCCATCCACTGGTGCACTCCCCAGATGGCCACAACAGCCCGTGCTGCTGGGCCAGGCTGATGCCGGGAGCCTGGAAATCCATCTGGGCCTCCCACGTGGACGGCAAGGGCCCAAGTTCTTGGGCCGTCTTCTGCTGCTTTCTCAGGCACGTTAGCAAAGAGCCGGATTGGAAACAGAGCAGCTGGGACTTGAACCACAGATTGCCCATAAAGATGCTGGTGTTGCAGGCAGCGGCTTAACCTGCTACGTCGCAACCCGGGACGCGGGACATTTTCTTCACCTACTTTTCCTCTGCAGCTAATTCTTGTTCAACACAAGCCATGACTTCCCTTGCAAAGGTCTCAGGATCTGCCTGGAGGGGATGCGGGGAGGAAGCCCTGAAGGCAGCAGCTGCCCCAGCTCAGACCGCACGCCCTCCTGTGCTGGTGCTTACAGGGCCCTCCGTGCTGGGAGACCTGACCCCGTCCAGCTCGGGGTGCCCCGGCAGCAGGAGCAGCAGCGTCCCCTGGAGCCGACAGAAAGGAAACAGCCTGGGGCCCCAGACTTGGACTTGGAACCTGCAGGTTAACAAGCCGCCAGGGGATCTGCGTGTGCGTGAGGTCTGAGAGGGTCCTGTCACAAGCTCTGTGTGTGTCAAGATGACAGTGGGCACCTGGCCCAGGACCCACTTCCTCTGCAGCCCTTCCTCCACCAGGGGCCTGAGTGTCACTGGCATCTACACTGATGCCCTCAGTGACGTCTCTGGATTGCCTGTGTCCCCCAAAAGGGTACGTTCAAGTCCTAACCCCGGTACTGGGTGACTGTGACCCTGTTTAGAAACAGAATCATTCTCAGACATGACCAAATTAACATGAAATCACACATGACTAGAGTCCTGGGCAGAAGAGAGAGAACAACACAGGCAGGTGAGGGTGGAGCCCCAGCCCGGGATGTCGTGTCGGCGAGTCACGGAATGCCAGAGTCTGCCAGCAACCACCAGAAACGGGGGCGGGGCTGGAAAGGGGGAGACAGCTTCCTCAGAGCAGCCAGAGGGAACAGCCCCGCTGACACCCCGGCTGCCGACCTGTGATCCCCAGGGCTAAGAGGCAAGGCGACCCCACTGTACCTGTGATCCCCAGGGCTAAGAGGCAAGGCGACCCCACTGTACCTGTGATCCCCAGGGCTAAGAGGGAAGGCGACCCCACTGTACCTGTGATCCCCAGGGCTAAGAGGAGAGGCGACCCCACTGTACCTGTGATCCCCAGGGATAAGAGGAGAGGTGACCCCGCTGTCTGAAGCTGCCCCATCCACGGTGTTTTGTACAGGGTCCCAGGAGACTGATGGGACTAACGAGCTTGGCTGGTCCCAGTCCCTGCTGGACCCTGGGAGCTCCCTCTCCAGCAGTCTCCAAAGGTCTGGCCTGTTGCTGATTCTCAACCAAGTGGAGCTGTTCCTGTCACGGCCGGCTTCGCCTGAGCCGCCGGCTGGCTGGGGCAGCAGTCTGTCCCCATGTGGGGAACTTGACCTGGACGGTCCCCAGGCAAACCATCACTTCCCTGTCCATGCAGCTACAGCTCTGCCTCGTGTCCATGGCATCTCTGCTGACAGTCAGACCCGTCCCCCACTCAGAATACACAAAGCAGGGATGTTGCACTGCTTTTGCTCGTGTCACACTATCTGGTTCCTAACGCCCCCGTTTCTTTATGCTGCCTGCTGTCCATGATGGTTCTGGTATCTCATGGCCTGCTGTGCCCCAGGCCCAGAGCTCCGTTCTCATTACCTATTACGGCAACAACCCCAAGCCTAGAGAAGCAAAGGCTGCACCCCCGGGAGGCTCCTGAGAGGGGGGAAATGGACCCCAGGATAGACCATGGCCGCTGAACTCCGACCCCTCGGGGTGCAGAATGAAGTAGAGCCACAGAGCCAGGGCACTAGTGGAAAACCAAGGCCAGACAGTGGCACTGAATGCCAGCCGCCCAGGCGCAGGTGCAGGCTCATCCCTGGTGGGGAGGGGCAGTGAGCCCAGATCATGACACCACTGGGAAATCGGATGGAACGCGGTCTTTGAGGGTCAGCCAAGCAGAGCCGTTAAAGCAGTGCTGTGGGAATGACGACCACCTGAGCGCTCTCACATGCAAGACTGCATGAATACGGTACAGCAGAGCCAAGAGGTCCCAGGCAACCCTGGAAACCATCAGCGGGGCTGCTCCTGTGGGGCAATGGGTAAAGCTGATGGCTACGACGCCAGCATCCCAAATAAGCGCCCGTTCGTGTCCCAACTGCTCCACTTCTGATCCAGTTCCCTGCTAATGGCCAGGGAAAAGCAGTGGAAGATGTTCCAAAGGTCTGGGCCCCTGCCACCCATGTGGGAGACCCAGATGAAGCTCCTGGCTTCAGCCTGGCCCAGGGGTGGCCACCGCAGCCAACTGGGAAGTGAACCAACAGATGGAAGATGTCTCTCTCTCTCCCCTTAGTCTCTTCCTCTCTCTAATTCTGCCTTTCAAATAAATAAATAAATCTTTTAAAAAACATATTGATAAATATAGACAAAACGGGAAGTTGTCAAAGTGTGTGTGTGTCCACACAGGAAAATCTATCACACGTGCTGCACCTGTACGCAGGCCTCCGTGTTCCTGTTACTGTATCTGCAGATTTAACCAGCCATGTATCAAAAGCACGTGTGTTCAAAGACTGTCCCTGTACTGAGCACACACAAACCCTTCTTGACATTATTCCGGAACATTATAGTCTAACAACTACTTACGCAGCATTTACGTCACATTGGGCATCGTAAGTCATCTAGACATGATTTAAAACACTTGGGAGGATGTGCAGGGCTCGATGCAAACTCCAAGCCATTTTATTTAGGAGATTTGAGCATGTACACATTTTGGAATCTGCAAGCAGGCTTGGAACCAATCCCTACCAGATAACCAGGGATGACCACATGTGTACACACAAGTGTATGAATATACGTAAGATGACATTAAATGAGAAAAATGCATAGAATATATAAAATCAAAATGCTGTGAGCATCGTTTCAGAGGTGGAGTGATCAATGATTCTTTTTTTTTTTTTTTTTTGACAGGCAGAGTTAGACAGTGAAAGAGACAGTGAGACAGAGAGAAAGGTTTTCCATCCATTGGTTCGCCCCCCAAATGGCCGCTACGGCCAGCACACTGTGCTGATCCGAAGCCAGGAGCCAGGTGCTTCCTCCTGGTCTCCCATGTGGGTACAGGGCCCAAGCACTTGGGCATCCTCCACTGCCTTCCCGGGCCACAGCAGAGGGCTGGCCTGGAAGAGGGGCAACCGGGACAGAATCTGGTGCCCCAACCGGGACTAGAACCCGGGGTGCCGGCACCGCAGGCAGAGGATTAGTCTAGTGAGCCGTGGCACTGGCCCAATTATTATTTTTCTTATTAAACTTGTTGGTATTTTCTACTTTTCTAACACAATCACGTATTACATTTCAAACTGAGGCACAAGACATAACAAGTGCCTCTTTGCTGAACGCAGCTGAGAAGATGATGTGAAGACACCATCAAGGCACCCTGGACACAGCACAGGGGCCAGTGCCAGGGCCCTGGACACAGCACAGGAAGCTGCTGTTACCACAGGGAGTCCGCTGGGCCGGCCCAAAGCCACAGAGACAAGCCAAGTTCCTCGCCCACCACGACGCCCTGTCACGTCTGATTCTCTGATGCGTCACCCCCTCAGACTCCCAGAAGGTCTTTGGAGAGGACAGAAAACTCTCCACGTGTGAGAAACAGTGCAGACCACTTTTCCTAGCTTAGGAATAAATAGACAAATGGCAGAAATTCTTCTCATATGTTAGAATCTGGGCGAAGGTATAAGGCAAGTAAATGCAGTCTATTCCAAGTCAGGATATTGCTTTTAAGGAAATTAAAATTGTACCTCTTGGAGGGCAAAACTCACCCATCAACTGTATTTACTGCGATTACAGAGCAGCTTATTCCCGACACGGCTCCCTTCTAAGACAGCCAGACGGAAATGGCACCGGGAGAGGGTGAGGATGGGAAGCCTGCTCCCCAGGGGCAGTCCCCGGAAGGCAGACAAACCCTCATGCATCTGTGTGCCAAGCTCAGCTTGCCTCCAAGGCAGGGGCCTCAAATTCAATTAATCTTCACCCCAGTCTAAGCCACACGCCGGCAGGAAAAGTTGCTGGGTGCCAGAGGCCTGGGGCTCTACAAGACAACGGAAGGAACACAGAGAAGCAGTGACAGTCTTTTCATAATAAACTGCCCAGAAGAGACAGGGGAGGGCCCTGGAGAATGCAAAGCAGAGGATTTCAAATGTGGGCAGGAAATAAATTCAGTGCTTGTCCAGGAGCAAGTTTTTTAAAGATTTATTTATCAGACCAGCATTGTGGCATAGCGGGTAAAGCCACCACCGGGGATGCCGGCATCCCATATGGGTACCATTTGAACCCTGGCTACTTCATTTCCAATCCAGCTCCCTGCTAATGCTCCAGGAAAAGCAGCAGAAGATGGTCCAAGTACTTGGGCCCTGTACCCACATGGGAGACCTTGAAGAAGCTCCTGGCTCCCGGTTTCGGTCTGGCCCAGCCCTGGCCATCGCAGCCATCTGGGAAGTAAAGCAGCAGACGGAAGATCTCACTGTCTTTCCTTCTCTCTCTCTAACTCTGCCTTTCAAATAAATAAAATAAATCTTAGAAAAAAAGACTTTAAAATTTATTTATCTATCTGAAATGCAGAGTTACAAAGACACAGACACAGACAGAGACATCTCCCATCTGCTAGTTCACTCTCCAGATGGTTGCAATGGCCAGGGCTGGGCCAGGCTGAAGCCAGTAACTAGAAGCTTCTTCCAGGTCTCCCATGTGGGTTCAGGACCCAAGCCCATAGGCCATCTTCCACTGCTTTCCCAGGCACATTAGCAGGGAGCTGGATCAGAAGTGGAGCAGCCAGGACTCAAATCAGAACCCACATGACATGCTGGCACTGTGGGCAGTGGCTTTACCTGGTAAGCCACAGCTGCCAGCCCCAAGCAGCAATTTTTGTTGGTGAAATCTATAGTAGTCTAGAGGAGACTGGAATAGATGAGAAAATGAGAGAATGCTTCACATAGAATAAAGATATAAATTTTTCAAGAATCACTTTTCACCTGCATATGCACAATATATAAATGTGTACCCAGAGACATACGCAAACGCATACACATACATATACCCCAAGTCAGAGTCCATTTCTTACTGTGGATCATGGTTAAAGTTTCCTTCTCCAGAAAATTCTAGAATTCTCCAAGCTGGTACAACAGACAACGTCTAGGTCATGCATGGGGCCAGAGGGAAAGAAGTGAGTATAAATATCCACGTCGGTGATGACTCCGATCACAGAGGCCCAAACACCCCTATTTAGTGTCTCAACCCACGCGTGGTCAAGAAGCAGGACCACGCACTGCCAACACGGCACGGTCATCACCACGGCTTCCTGCTCCAAGAAGCCCTCCGGAGCAGTGCCACGCCTCCCCTCGACTCACGCGATGCTTGGGGCAGATTAAAGGTTTCTTCGTTGCTTTACACAGGAGACATCCACGTAGACAGAGCGCGTTATAAGGTAGGAGCCCAAAGCACCTGGGGCAGAGCCCGCGGTCCACACCGCTGGACAGCTGAGGCTGAGCCACGCGCACTCCAGAGGAGCCGGCTGAGTGTGGCTCTGGGGCGGCGCAGCCGGGCTCCACCATCACTCAGCCCCGGCCAGGATGTGTGGTCTTGGGAAGGTTAATCACGCCTCCCTGACGCAGGGGCTTCCCCGGGAAGCAAGGACAGCATGAACCTATTTAATGGGGTCTCTGTAAGGACCAGACACAAAGCTCGGCGAGCAGCAAGTGATCCATCAAACTCAGCTCCTGCCACTCCAGCAGGCACAGCCCACGCTGGCTTGGAGCATGCGTGCTCAGGGGCTTCCAAGCCTCTGGCTGTCTGGTGGTCCCGGGGAAGGCCCTGGAATTGTGCTCTGAGAGGCCAAAGGGTAGAAGCGCCAGCTGGGCTGACGATGAAGATGTCTGAACAGTAAGCGATAGCAGAATCCATCGGCTTTCTCCCAGCAGCTGGAGAACGCGAGCCTTAGGGAGACCCTGGCTAGACGCTGGGAGACGAGGAAAGGCGGGCACAGTGAGAGCGAGCAGGGAGCAGCAGCGCCTGCAGACAGAGAGACGGAGCCCAAGCCCACACCAGGCTTCATGTCGCCACTGCCCGGGAGAGATGGGGAAGGCGAGGTGACAAAGGGACCTCCCGGCTAGGCTGCTTGGAGGGACGCAGGCCACACCGGGAAGGGGCAGGACACCATCTCTGGGCAGAGCTGAGCCAGCGGACTGTGGCAACTGGCACTTTGGGGAGGGGAGGGGAGGGGAGGGGAGGGAAGGGGAAGAACGCCAACGCGGGATGCACACATCTGGTGGATTCCCCAAGCAACCAGGTCTGCCTGTGGGTAAGGGGAGGAGCGTCCTGAAGTGGGGTCGGAGAGGCCAGGGGGACGGATGGAGCAGATTAAATAGCCCTGGTGAGAGTTTGGCCACCAAATCAAACGAGCACCACTAATGCTGCAGTAATTACTAACCGAAGTCCATCTGCCCTCCATTCCCCAGGGAGAAAAATCCCAGAACTGACTCCAAACCACAAAGTGGAGGTGAGCACTGTGCTCAAGTCAGGAGGTGAGGATGGACGTGAGCTGTCACAGGAGGGGAGGTGAGCACTGTGCTCAGTTCAGGAGGTGAGGATGGGTGTGAGCTGTCACAGGAGGGGAGGTGAGCATTCCTGAGGTTAGGAGGTGAGCAGGCATGAGCTGTCACAGGAGGGGAGGTGAGCAGGCGTGAGCTCTCACAGGAGGGGAGGTGAGCAGTGCAGGGAATTATAATACAACACCAAACTGTCGGCAAGGAGTGAGTGGGTCAGTGCAGCCCGACATTCCCGTCCTGTGGACATAAGCTTTACATCACCGCATGGACAACAGTGTGTGGGCTGTGGCAAGGGCTTCCCCACGTCTGCTCTGTATACAACTGCCCCTCGCAGGAGGCAGGCAGACACAAGCCATGCCCGCTGGCTCTTGGCTCTTACATTTCATCACGTAAGAATATATTTAGCAATTCAGAATTACTTCTGGGGTCAAAGTCTCCCTTAACCTTTATCTATTTTACAGTACATACACCTGTTTTTCTAAAATGTCACTAAATGCAGTAGTAATTGTACCAAACACATTGCAAATTTTTTTTTTTTTTTTTTGACAGGCAGAGTTAGACAGTGAGAGAGAGAGAGACAGAGAGAAAGGTCTTCCTTCCATTGGTTCACCCCCCCAAATGGCCGCTACGGGCGGCGCGCTGCCCCAATCCGAAGCCAGGAGCCAGGTGCTTCCTCCTGGTCTCCCATGCGGGTGCAGGGCCCAAGCACTTGGGCCATCCTCCACTGCCTTCCGGGGCCACAGCAGAGAGCTGGCCTGGAAGAGGAGCAACCAGGACAGAATCCAGCGCCCCGACCAGGACTAGAACCCGGGGTGCTGGCGCCACAGGCGGAGGATTAGCCTAGTGAGCGCGGCACCGGCCGACACATTGGAAATTTTAACTATCACACAAAAAGGCAGCTATAGGCAACATCGAGCCACCATAATAGGGGATAAAAAAATCCTTAACACATGCACCAAGTAGCTTTCTCGACAGAGAAATCAATTTTTAGCACAAATCCATGCCAAGATCAGTAAGGGAGGCTGAGGAATTCAGTGGCTCAAGCAGACAGCCAGAACACGCAGAGATGACCGGGAACCTGCGACCGCGTCCTGCCTCCGTGTCCTGATCTCCGGGTGGCAGCAGCCGTGACCTGTGTCTCAGCACACGTATGTCTCTGCTGCGCAGCAGGCGGGCAAGGCTTGCAAGTCCCACCCCAAATTTTAAGAATAAGGGCCATAAGGACGCCTTCTGAAATTATAGATGTAAAGAAATTAAAAGAGAAAAGGCAGAGTCAGCTACAACGAGTTTCCAAGTGCAAGCTGTTGGTTAATCATCCGAAAGACTCTCATTCTCTGAAGGAATCAGTGCAGGGACGCCCTGCAAACTGACAGCTTCAGTCATAAATCAGCCCCCTGACTTCCCCAGAACTGGGGTCCGGGGTCCCGGGATGCCCCAGGGGCCCTGCCTACACTCTGCCTCCTGGGCACCCACACACCACTGCACGTCCTGGACAAAGCCATGTCTCCTCCAAAGGCCAACAGGGCAGAGTAAGGCCTCGAGCGGGCAGAAACAAGCTGGCAGAGGCTGAACCCCGGTTCTGCAGAGGCAGGAACCTGCTCAAGGACAGGGACGCACTGCCAGGGCACCGCAGGAGGCACCACCCGTCTCGCCCTCCACGGCAGGTCAGGCATCGCAGGTGTACATCCCCCTGCCCACGGTGGAACCCTTCAATCAAGGTGGACCGGGGCGTGGCCAGCACCCACCTCCACCCTGACCTTCATCTCAGGTTGACGTGGGCATGGCCAGCACCCAACTTCACCTTGACCATCTCAACATTGACCTGGGTGTGGCCAGCACCCACCTCCACCCTGATGTTCATCTCTGGTTGACCTGGGTGTGGCCACACCCACCTCCACCCTGATCATCTCAGGTTGACCTGGGCGTGGCCAGCACCCACCTCCACCCTGACCTTCATCTCAGGTTGACGTGGGCATGGCCAGCACCCAACTTCACCTTGACCATCTCAACATTGACCTGGGTGTGGCCAGCACCCACCTCCACCCTGACGTTCATCTCTGGTTGACCTGGGCGTGGCCAGCACCCACCTCCACCCTGATCATCTCAGGTTGACCTGGGTGTGGCCAGCACCCGCCTCCACCCTGATCATCTCAGGTTGACCTGGGTGTGGCCAGCACCCACCTCCACCCTGACATCCACCCCAGGTCCTTCACCTTGACCTTCATCTCCAGGTTGAGCTGAGTGTGGCCTGCACCCACCTCCACCCTGACATCCACCCCAGGTCCTTCACCTTGACCTTCATCTCAAGGTTGACCTGGGCGTGGCCCGCACCCACCTCCACCCTGATCATCTCTGGTTGACCTGGGTGTGGCCAGCACCCACGTCCACCCTGACGTCCACCCAGGTCCTTCACCTTGACCTTCATCTCAAGGTTGACCTGGGCGTGGCCAGCACCCACCTCCACCCTGATCATCTCAGGTTGACCTGGGTGTGGCCAGCACCCACCTCCACCCTGACATCCACCCCAGGTCCTTCACCTTGACCTTCATCTCCAGGTTGAGCTGAGTGTGGCCTGCACCCACCTCCACCCTGACATCCACCCCAGGTCCTTCACCTTGACCTTCATCTCAAGGTTGACCTGGGCGTGGCCAGCACCCACCTCCACCCTGATCATCTCAGGTTGACCTGGGTGTGGCCAGCACCCACCTCCACCCTGACATCCACCCCAGGTCCTTCACCTTGACCTTCATCTCCAGGTTGAGCTGAGTGTGGCCTGCACCCACCTCCACCCTGACATCCACCCCAGGTCCTTCACCTTGACCTTCATCTCAAGGTTGACCTGGGCGTGGCCAGCACCCACCTCCACCCTGATCATCTCTGGTTGACCTGGGTGTGGCCAGCACCCACGTCCACCCTGACGTCCACCCAGGTCCTTCACCTTGACCTTCATCTCCAGGTTGAGCTGAGCGTGGCCTGCACCCACCTTCACCCTGATCATCTCAGGTTGACCTGGGTGTGGCCCGCACCCACCTTCACCCTGACATCCACCCCAGGTCCTTCACCTTGACCTTCATCTCAAGGTTGACCTGGGCGTGGCCCGCACCCACCTCCACCCTGATCATCTCTGGTTGACCTGGGTGTGGCCAGCACCCACGTCCACCCTGACGTCCACCCAGGTCCTTCACCTTGACCTTCATCTCCAGGTTGAGCTGAGCGTGGCCTGCACCCACCTTCACCCTGATCATCTCAGGTTGACCTGGGTGTGGCCCGCACCCACCTTCACCCTGACATCCACCCCAGGTCCTTCACCTTGACCTTCATCTCTGGTTGACCTGGGCGTGGCCTGCACCCACCTTCACCCTGATCATCTCAGGTTGACCTGGGCGTGGCCTGCACCCACCTTCACCCTGACATCCACCCCAGGTCCTTCACCTTGACCTTCATCTCCAGGTTGACCTGGGCATGGCCAGCACCCACCTTCACCCTGATCATCTCAGGTTGACCTGGGTGTGGCCTGCACCCACCTTCACCCTGATCATCTCAGGTTGACCTGGGCGTGGCCTGCACCCACCTCCACCCTGACATCCACCCCAGGTCCTTCACCTTGACCTTCATCTCTGGTTGACCTGGGCATAGCCAGCACCCACCTTCACCCTGACCGTCTGGTCCGACAAGCTGCTCATCATGTCGTTGATGGACCGGAACAGCTGCAGCAGGGACTCCACGAAGTCGGCCTCTCCCTTGTTCTCATAGAGTCTGCAAGGAAACACGAGACACCATGAGCACCTGTGCAGAAGACCGCTGCCTCTGACTGGGCACCGACAGGCAGCTGCCTGGGACAGCTCAGAATGTGAGACAACTTCAAAATCCACCACAAAGAAGGCGACTGGGCAAGCAGATTACCCCAGAGCAGCCCATCATGCAGAGAGCAGCCAGGTGAAAGAAACTGAATCTTAATGAAACGTCTACTGCTATTTTCAGTGTAACGTAACGTACTTTGTAAATCTAAACAACACAAAATATGGGGCGTCTTAGAGTTCATGGAAAACACAGTATAAAAAAACTACACGTGGGGCCAGTGCCGCGGCTCACTAGGCTAATCTTCCGCCCGCGGTGCCGGCACACCGGGTTCTAGTGCCGGTCGGGGAGCCAGATTCTGTCCCGGTTTCTCCTCTTCCAGTCCAGCTCTCTGTGTGGCCCGGGAGTGCAGTGGAGGATGGCCCAGGTCCTTGGGCCCTGCACCCTCATGGGAGACCAGGAGAGGCACCTGGCTCCTGGCTTTGGATCAGCAGCGTGGTGCGCAGGTCGCAGTGGCCATTGGGGGTTGAACCAATGGAAAAAGGAAGACCTTTCTCTCTGTCTCTCTCTCTCTCACTGTCTACTCTGCCTGTCCAAAAAAAAACTACATGTGGGTTTCAATTTTTCAGATTGATTGACTTGAAAAGCAGAGTGAGAGAGAGGATTTTTCCATCTGCTGGTTCATTCCACATATGGCTACGAGGTCTGGGATTGGGACGGAACTCCATCCAGGGCGCCCCTGGCAGTGGCAGGGACCCAAGCACTGTGCTGCCTTCCGGGGCTTTCGGAGGCTGCTATTCTGGAGCCAGGCTGAAGGCAGAGCAGCCAGGACCTGGAGTTTGCACGTGGAAGCCAAAGTTGCAAGCGGCAGCTTAACCGAGCGCACAACATCGCCTGGTCCAGCTCTCAACATTTTTTGCACTAAGATAAAATATCACTTAATTCCATTCATCCACAATCTTTCTGAAGTGCTCCGGTTTACAGAAAGGAAGGATGGAGAAGGCAGGAACAGCGGGAAGGGGAGAGGAAGGAGGAGGAGGAAGAAATTCGGCGTTGATCCCACCCAACAGAAACCACCACATTCATATTTTGGTGTCTTTTCTCTGCCAGTATTTTTAAACTCAAAATGTCATGTAACTGACAATCACAAAGACACTTAATTACCTAAATTTGACATAATCTTGTCACCACTTGAAAATGACGTTATAATAGTACATTTAAAATTATCTTATTCCCGAATAAGGATGCTAACGACAAATCCATTCATCTTAAAGAGCTGCTGGTAACTGGAAACTGTTCTAGAGGCGGAGCCCATTCCATAAATGGATAATGAGATACCTGCACATCAGGTATGTGTGCACCAATACATGTTACAAATTATAAATAAGCTTCATCTATAAACTATTTGTACTTAATTCAAGCTGCTGTGTTAATAAAAAGCAACACATTTGCATTTTAAAATGTTGCAGCTCAAACGTTTTATTAATACTGAGTAGCTTTTGGCCTAATTAAAAGTATACCACACCTGAAAACTTGTGTACAACAGAAAATTTTGTAAACTAAGTGATAATGAATTACCCTAGAGGTAATCTTATATTTAAATCCATTCCACTGCAAAGCCAGGAATTCTGTGTAAGCCCAGAAGCTGCAATCCATCACAGCTGCTTCATGAAAGATCTGCCTAAATGGTGACTAAACAATGGAGATGGTGGACGCATGCGTGCTGGCCACAGGTGCCACCGCAGCTCCAGCTCCCCCCCTCCCCCCTCCCCCCCCAAGACTTCTGCCAGCGCCACACAGCCCAGGGTGGAAAGCAAGCCTCAAAAGGAAAACCTCTGCAGAGCAGGGTGGACTTGTTCTCAGATTACAGAGAAAGCGCCACGAGTCTGGAACTTGCCAGCGAGAAGAGTCCCAGAGAACTCTGTAGACTCTCGGGGGAAAACCCTGGAGAACCAGGGACAAAGCCACACAGGCTGCGCATCCCCAAGGCTACAGCATGAACCTGACCGAGTTCAGATATCTCTGATGAGCCCCACTTTCTCAGCCTAGAAGAGACAGGATGAGTCACCGTTGGGGGAAGAACCCATCATCTTGAGCTTTTACAGCTTGACATACACACAATCCTGCCTTCAACCAAAAATGATGAAAGGCAGCCAAAAGGCCAGACCAAAGGGCCAAAGAAGGTGAAAGAAATAGACCCACAGGTGATCCAGACACTGCCCGTAGCCAATAAAAAAATCAGATAATTATAATTTATAATATTTTAAAACCAATACAATACAGAACAGAGGCAAACAACACATTAGTAGATAAAATTTTGAAAAAAGAATTTAAAAAATTTAAAAAAAGAATCAGGGGAAGTCATGGTGACACAGGGGGTCAATCCCCCAATTAGGATGCCCAGATCCCCAGTCGGAGTGCTGGTTTCTGTCCTGGCTTCCCTGTTTCTCATTCAGCATCATGGCAGGCAGCAGGCGATGGCTTGAGTGTTTGGGATCCTGCCACCCACTGGGAGAGCGAGACGGAGTTCTGGGCACCTGGCTTCAACCTGGCCCAACCTGGCCGTTGTAGACATTTGAGGAATGAGACAGCAAACAGACGATGGATGGATCTCTCTATTTCTGTCTCTCTCCCCCTCTCTCTTGCTCTTTCAAGTAGATATAAATAAATAAAAAATGAACCCAGAGAAGAACATTTTTAAAAAGAATCAAATGGAAATCCTAAAACTACAACATTACAATCTGTTAAATTAAGAATCCAATCTATGAGTGTGAAAGCAGACACAACAAGAGACAAAATTAGTGAAAAGAAAGATAATCCTCAGAAACACAAGGAACAGAAGCACAGAGGAGGAACACGCAGAGAAGAGAGATGGGTGGGCACGGAGGACGGCGCGTGAACTGAGGGCCAAGGACAGCAGGGCGACAGGGCAATGCTACAGCAGCGAGATGACAAAGACACGCATCCAGAAATTCCAAAATCCAAGGAGGGTAAGTAAGAAGCAAAGCATTCCTATGCAATTCATAGCAAGACTGCCAACAACCACAGAGACAAAAAGCAATGAGAAGCAGAAAACAAATACAGTTCACCTTCAAAGACAAAACAACACGTACAAAACCTGACTTCTCCCCAGAAACGGAGGACCCTGAAGGGAGCGGAACTCCATCTGGAAGGGGGAGATACCTGCCAACCTCGAAGGCCGTGTTACTTGGAAACAGACTTAATTCACAAAGATGGGATAAAACACTTTAATCAAAGCAAACCCTGTAGCTGACTTAGACTACAAGGAATCCCACAGAGGGTTCTTGGGCCAGGGGAAAGTGATCCCAGAGGGCAACGTGGGATTGAAGGAAGGAAGAAAAACAACCATGAATATAAAACATATAAACTGAATATCAACTACACAGAACTGTCATGTCTTACTGAGTTTAAAATATGCAGACACACGACGATGACACAAAAGAGACAGGGAATACATGGAGTTTAAGAGCTCTATTTCCCAGCTGTATCCAGCATTACCAAGAGAGCCACAATCTGAATTATTGCATAACAAGTCCAACATACCTGTTTTCATTTCTAAGATCATCATTTAAAAAATACTAAGACAATGTCTAACTAACTTACTTAAAGAACAAAAAATGGGATGATAAAAAGAAAAGGATCTGGGGAGCCAGCACTGTGGTGTAGTAGGCTAAGCCTCCACCTGCGGTGCCGGCATCCCATACGGGCACTGGTTCGTGTCCCGGCTGCTCCTCTTCCCATCCAGCGCTCTGCTGGATCAAAGTGCTTGGGCCTCTGCACCCACGGGAGCCTGGAAGAAGCTCCTGGATCCTGGCTTCAGATCAGCCCAGCTCTGGCCATTGTGGCCATTTGGGGAGTGAATCAGTAGATGGAAGACCTTTCTCTCTATCTGTAATTGTCTCTCAAATAAATAAATAAATCTTTAAGGGGGGGGGCGGGGCAGAGCTTGGGAGCGGATGCTGTGGTGTAGCACGATAAGCAGCTGCTTATGATGCTGGTATCCCATACAGGAGTGAGTGCTGGTTCAAGTCCCGGCTGCTCCACTTCTGACCCAGCTCCCTGCTAACGGAACTGAGAAAGCAGCAGCAGGAGGCCCACGTGCTTGGGCTCCTATCACACAGGTGGGAGGAACGGGGGCAGTTCCAGAGCCCTGCCTTGAGCTCAGACCAGCCCCAGCTCTTCTGGGCATTTCAGGAGTGAGCCAGCAGGGGAAGCGTCTCTCTTCTATCAGATTTTCTCCCTGTCATTCTGCCTTTCAATTAAATTAACAAACCTTAAAAAAAATAAAAGTGTGGTTGATATTTTTTTAAAAAAGCAGAAAAGAAGGAAATGTTAAACATAACACAAGTGATTAAAAAAGAAATTTAGGAGCCAGCATTGTGGCATTGCAGGTAAACCTCTGCCTGTAGAGCCAGCACCCCGTATGGGAGCAGGTTCAGGTCCCAGTTGCTTCACTTCAGATCCAGCTCCCCACTGGGAAGACAGTGGAGGACGGCCCAACTGCTTGGGCCCCACACCCACATGGAAGACCCAGAAGAAGCCCCTGGCTCCTGGTTTTGGCCTGGCCCAGCCCCGGCCATTGCAGCCGTTTGGTGAGTGAACCAGCAGATGCAAGATCTCTCTCTTTCTCTCTGCAACTCTGCCTTTCATAAATAAAATAAATCTTAAAGAGAGAGTGTGTGTTAACAGGGGCTGGCATTGTGCACAACAGGTTAAGCCACCTCTTACAACACAGGCATCCCATTTGAGAGCATGGTTCCAAGTCCCAGCAGACGAGCCATTTCCAACCCTGCTTCCTGCTAACGCACAGGGGAGGCCGTGGGGATGAGCCAAGTTCTTGGGTTTCAGCACTCACACGGCAGACCAACACGGAGTTCCCAGCTCCTGGCTTTGACCTGACCCAGACCTGGACGTTGCAGCCATTTTGGAAATGAACCAGAAGATGGAAGAACTGTCTGTCTCTCTCGCTGTACGTTTGTGTGTGTGTGCATGTGTGTCTCCCCCTTTCTGTCACTCTGCCTTTCAAGTAAATAAGTGTAAAATTAATAGAAAATTAATAGAAATATAATAGATACAAACCCACCAACTCCTTAATTACATTATATGCTAAATGAATTAAATAGTTAAAGAATTCTTAGAATGGAGGAAATAAAAATATAGATTTCTGCTTATAGTGCATCTCAAACACAAAAGAACGGAAAGGTTAAAAACACAGAATGAAAATGGCATTCAATGCAAACAATAAACAACAGATAAACAGAAACATTTCATCTTGATTTAGACGTAGACTCACAAGAAAGACATCACAATGATAAGCCGGTATGCCCACAATAATGTGGCCCCAAAATCTATAAGGCATAACTCTTGAGTCTTCAACATATTTAAAATCCTATCAAGAACCTTTCAAGGAGGAATCTTAGTAATCAGTTTCTCTGCTGTCATCCAACATGTCTGGAACACAGGAATAATTAGGCAGTGAACCCTCCACAGCACCTCTACGGAATGAAATGTCACTACGTCTCTACAAGCTCCTCGTGGCTTTATCAAATAAAACAGGAGGAGCCACCAGCTCAGCTCAGCCTGAGGTGGAGGAAGAAGGCCTCAGAGACACTGACAGACAGACAAAGTCTACGCATCCTCTGCTGTCTGTAGGTAAGCATCCACTAACTAGGAACGACGGGATCTTGGCCTATTAACTACACTCTACCCTGTGGCCCGGAGAACGCAAGCAAGAAGACAGATCTGCACAACTTATGCATGATCAATAACTAATTATTCACAAAGCTAACACCAGGCAACAAGCCAAAACTCTACCGAGCACAGGAAAGACACAAAGTCAAGCGATAACCAGACTTAGTGATTTAATTCAGGTCTGAATCGAGATGTCTCTGTTTTCTTCCTGAGGAGTTAATGTGATCCGCCCACACAGAAAACAGACAAACAAAAGTCAGCAGAGCAGGACCCAGGCTGTCGGGAGTCTTCAGTGAGTTTCCCTAGAAACCAAACGTCTTTGGGCCAGAGCTTTTAAACTGCTGTTCTCATTTCAATGCAAAATGAGCTTTCTAAACACAACCAGAAATATGGAACTGCATGGCAAGAAAGACGGAAAAATAACCGTGACAAGCTTCAATATCTTCACCTCCCAAGTTTCACCTCTTTCTTCTCTGGGTGAGTAATTACTGTCAATTATCACGGAACTGAACAATGCTCCTGCACCGTGCACAGACACAGTGGACCACTTGGAAGGAGGAAGAAAAATAAAACATCACGAAAGTTTACTCCAACTGCAAAAGGAAAAACAACGTGTCAATTCCAGCTGTGAACACGATTGTTTTTCTCCCAAGGTAATAAATGTGTTGCAGGTAAGAAAATGAGTCCTGGTTTGTTTTCTTCCCCACAGCTGCAAACACCACACATGAGACCCGTTTAGAGCTTGTGAGGGACCAAATATTCTAGGCATCGGCGGGCCCCGGGACAGCTTTTCCTCTACATAGCCTACGGAACAACAAGAATGGGATTCATCCTGAACTACAGCCTTTGATATCACTGACGAATGCTCCCGGAGAATGGCTGGGGGTGAGATTACCAAGGGGCCTTAGCTCTATCATCCATGATTTTCAGATGATGAGCTGTTTCCTAAAATACAATCTGTAAGACCGTAAACCTCTTCCAATACTTCTAGTGCACAAATTTAAGTATTTCTCAGGGCCAGCCTTGTAGCACAGTAGGTTAAGCCACCACTTGTGACGCCGGCATCCCATAAGAGTTCCACTTTGAGTCCCAGCTGCTCTTCTTTTTTTTTTTTCTTTTATTGACAGGCAGAGTGGACAGTGAGAGAGAGAGAAAGGTCTTCCTTTTGCCGTTGGTTCACCCTCCAATGGCCGCCACGGCTGGCACACTTGCGGCCGGCACATCGCGCTGATCCGAAGGCAGGAGCCAGGTGCTTCCTCCTGGTCTCCCATGGGGTGCAGGGCCCAAGCACTTGGGCCATCCTCCACTGCCTTCCCGGGCCACAGCAGAGAGCTGGCCTGGAAGAGGGGCAACCGGGACAGAATCCGGCGCCCCGACCGGGACTAGAACCCGGTGTGCTGGCGCCGCAAGGCGGAGGATTAGCCTAGTGAGCCGCGGCGCCGGCCTGCTCCACTTCTAATCCAGCTCCCTGATAATGCAACCGAGAAAGCAGCGGAAGACAGCACAAGCACTTAGGCCCCTGCCGCCCACAGGGGAGAGCCGGAGGAGTTCCTGGCTCCCAGCTCAGCCTGGCCAAGCCCAGCTGTTGCAGTCATCTGGGGAGCAAAGCAGAGGATGGAAGATCTCTCCCTCTCTATCCCTCAGCCTTTCAAATAAGTCTTTAAAAAGAAGTGTTTATCATAGCCACACAACGTGGCTACAACTGTGCTCTCCATTTTGAAATAAATGTTCCATCATTCTCTTGCCTCAAGAACTGTAGTAAGCAGCTAGGATCCAATTTTTAAAAACATTTTGGGAAACAGAAGAACAACAATGAACTATTAAAGTCTAGGATATCATCAGCGGGTTCAAAAGCCCATGAAGTATTCATGGATGCAGGAAGGAACAAGGAGGGGAGGGGAAGAGAGGAAGAAGACAAGGCTCCTGACCACTACAGATGGCTGCAGAACCGGGAGGGACGAGGCCAGCGACGCCCGGACGGGAGCTCTGAGAGCACAGGAAGCCTCCCGATTCTTAGCAATGCTGCCACTCAGTGTTAACCACCTTGTGTCTTCAACGCTCTCAGCAGTTCTGACAGGCAAGTTCAAGATCAGGTGTGGTTTTCATCTGAGCCGAAGAGGACAGAGGCAGGCGGGGGATCGTCTCTGTGCCTGGCACTAGAGTGGAGGTACTGCCCGGGCAATCAGCCACAAAGCATTAGCTGGGCCACAGACAGAAGCCGGCTGGGTATTTCTCTTTTCTACATGATCCCACAGGATGGACTCACGCCTGCAGGTCACATACAACTCCGATTACAGAAACTCAGAGAGGCAGGCACCAGGAGTCTCAGACGCTGAGTCTTCTTTTTTTTAATGAAAAAATTTATTTATGTGGAAGGCAGATTTACAGAGAGACAGAGAGAAAAATCACCCATCTGCTGGTTCACTCCCCAATGCCCTCAATGGCCGGAGTTGGGCCAGGCTGAAGCCAGGAGCTTCCTCTGGGTCCCCAACATGGGTGCAGGGGCCCACGCATGAGGGCCATCCTCAGCTGGTTTCCCAGGTGCATGAGCAGGGAGCTGTGAAGTAGTCGGGACTCAAACTGATGCCCAAATGGGAGGACAGCACTGTAGGCAGCGGCTTAACCTAGTAGACCACAAAGCCAGCCCGAGATTGAGCCTTAACCTAACGGTGAAGAATGGCTCGACAGAGCCAAACTATCTAAAATTTAATGGCCTGAAATGAGTTAGGAAGTTCCATGCTCTCAGCAACAGACAGTGTGGGTTAAAAGCATGAAAGAGAGACTTTTACTTGCCTAATTCAATCTTTGGCTCGTCACTAACTCTGTTTTTGCTGAAAACATCACTCAGTCCATCTGAAAATCTTTTCTAACCTCCCTTGCAGCTAGTGTGGTCATGTGACCTAGTTCTGCCAATGAGATGAAAGCATAGTTTGCAATTCTGTAGGGATGCAGGGAACTCTTTGAAAAGCAAGTGTGTGGCAGAGCGATTTCCCCGTGTCTTTCCCCACCACGGCCTGGAGTACAGGGTGATGCCAAGCGGGGCAGGCAGCACCTTGGAACCAGGATACACAGTATGCTGGGGCAGCACGGGAAAAGGTGACAATGGCACAAACACCCCTTGGAGCAAAATGCAGAGCTCTGAACTCTTCCCTGTGTGCCAAGAGCGAATCTTCTCAAGTTAAATCAAATAAATCGGAGTTTTGGGCCAGTGCTGTGGCGCAGCTGGTTAATGCCTGGCCTGAAGCGCCGGCATCCCATATCGGTGACAAAACGAGACCCGGCTGCTCCACTTCTGATTCAGCTCTCTGCCATGGCCTGGGAAAGCAGTAGAAAATGGCCCAAGTCCTTGGGCCCCTGCACTCACATGGGAGACGCAAAAGAAGCTCCTCCTGACTTCAGACTGGCACAGCTCCGGCCACTGTGGTCAACTGGGGAATAAACCATTGGATGGAAGACCTCTCTTTCTCTCTCTGCGGAACTCTGACTTTCAAATAAATAAATAAATATTTTAAAAATAAAATAAAATAAATTGAAATTTTACATTGTACACAGCCAGTCATATTCCTAACTACTGTAAGACTGATCAAACTCAATAAACTTTATGGACCATGATTTTAAGATTTTAGGTCATGGAATTGAAAGAAAAGAGGTAACAAAATACTTTGTTACTGGTACATCTGGGTCACCTCACTCTTTCCCAGAGCAGCATTACCTGTAAGACTACACACTCGAGGTTAGCACTGTGGCACAGCTGGGTAAGCCACTACCTGTGATGCAGCATTCCATGTGGATGCCAGTTTGAGTCCTGGCTGCTCTTCTTCCGATCCAGCTCCCTGCTAATATGCCTGGGAAAGCAGTGGAGAATGAGCCAAGTCTTTGGGCTCTTGCTACCAAGTGGGAAACCCAGATGGAGTTCTAGGCACCTGGCTTCAGCCTGGCCCAGCCCTGGTCATCAGTCATTTGAGGAGTGAATCAGCAGATGGAAGATTCTCTCCTTCTATTTATCTCCCTCTTCTCTCTGTAATTCTGCCTTCCAAATAAATAAATAAATCTTAAAAAAACAATAGACTACATATTTGTGCATACGTATGTATCTAAATGTTCTCTGTAAAATAATAAAGTCATGAATAGCCGGATTTTTTTTAAAGTTCAAAAATAATTCCAAAGTCCATCCTGACAGTAAGTGAAAAATGTCACTAAGAGAAAGCAGCAGAACAGCTGCCCCAAGGAGGGTCCACGTGGAGAAACCCATGGCTGGAAGCAGAATCCCACGCAGGCGGGGGAGAGGGAAGCGAGCAAGGCGATTTCACTTGACGTTGGCTCTTCATTAGCGTCTCTTGTGTTTCACTAGTTTGTTCTTGTGGGGCGTTCGGCTCTAGGAAGACAAACTGAACAGACCACAGTGCATGTGGGGTAGACGGGATGGATGGGCAGCCACGCATTTCCCACTCAGGGACCGGGTCCCACCAGACTTCCCAGGAGGCAATGGAGGCAGACACGGTAACCCCGCCCCAGGACTGCGCTCTGTGTGTCGGTCAAGCTAGGAAGCTAGGAAAGGGAGGGGGAAGGGACGGGGAGAGCCAGTGAGACGGCAGGAGAGGGGGCAGTAACGGGTGTCTGGAGAGCCTGCACAGGGCCACCTACTGGTTGAACAGGATCCGTGAGCGCACGATGAACTTGAAGATGTACTCTAAAGCTTTCATAGCTTTGTACAGCTGGTCGTTGATTCCTGGCTTCTCTGCATTGTCCACGTAGTTCCTCAACACTTTTGTCAGCTTCCTGTGTGCAATGGAAACACAGTAAGGAGAAGCGCAGGCGACTACAATACCTCAATCCCTAACTCAGAAAGAAATTTGCAGTTATTTTTAGCTTGGTTCCCACTTGGTACATGCATATTCATAAAATGTTTTCTAATCACATGAATCGAGTGATAAAACATTGCTCAGAAGTGCAAGGTCTGGGCAAACAGTAGGCACGTGCTGCACATTCGCTGTTGTTCGGAGCATTTAATGTAACATCGGAGCTAACGTCTGCAGCCACAGGACGCCGGAGTGGGAGGAGGCCGGAACTCCAGGAGGTGAGCTGGCTTTCCCGATGCTAAAGAACAAAACCAAAGGGACTTGCAAGGGAGCTCAACAGAACCACAAACTGTTTACTCAAAAATGCTCTCTGGCAAAGATGACCTGGAATCAGGTAGGTGATGGGTTTTCAGCACCGTGGATGTGGTAGATGTGAGTGACCACACACCGCAAACACGTGAGCAAACTGTCCATGTGGTACCACAATAGAAAAGGACAAGTTCTCGCAAAGAACCTCAGCCATCCATGTTCATTTTACTTGATTTTCCATATCTAGTTTGCTAAGACAAGTTCTTACACAGCATATAGAAATTTTTGAGGGAATTTTTTGAACAGAAAACGTTCTCATATTTCAAAGAATTATGTAAGACTCTTTATATAAAAAGGTAGAAACAATAAACGAGGATACTTAAAGGATTTAGAAACATTTTTTATACTTCCTAGAATTCCCCAAAAAGATTATGCATTGAAAGCATAATGATCATACTCCTCTTAGTTTGCATGATTCTAAGTTGTGATCAAAAAACAAGCAACTCTCTAACTTGAAAACATTTGAAACATTCCTCATAATAAATAACTTTTCACAATGTATAACACACAGAAACTCATCAGAATTATATTTAAAATTTTCCATTCCACACGGACATAATAGGCAGTTCATACAAATAGATTTTATATTAGATACCAAAATTAAGTGCTGAGTTCATAGATACATTTTTTTAACATTTTGGGGAAAAATGACAATGATTAATATTTTTCTATTTTGCTATAAGTCAAATGATAAGAAAGTTGCAATGATAAATAATTACTCAAACCTTCAGGATACATGAGAAAGTTAACTTAAATGAAAAAACTAGAAACATCTTTAAAAACAATCAATTTCATTAACAAAAAACATGGCAATTAAAATAACAAGAAGTCAAATGTTTGCTTCATCAACTGGGGGGATGTCATTTTTGCCTCATGATTGGGGAAGTCAAGACTGCTGATGGGAAAACAGGTATGATACTTTGTAAGAGTATAAACCAGCCATGTGGGTTACAAAATCAGCTGGCAACATGTTAGGATGCAAACTTCAAATCCTCTGAGACCAGCAGTTCCATTCCAAGTTACCTGTCCTAGAGAAACTATTGCAAATGCATTACATTATCTTAATTGCAGCATTTTCTCCAGTGGTAAAGACATATAAACAAAAACATGCCATCATGTGAGACTGGCTACGTAAACTATGATCCAGCCCTAAAATGGATTATTGCACAGTTGGAAAAGGCAGAGGTTAGAGGAGAGACTGTCATCATTGACATCGGAGGGAAGGCCATTTATGCTGCAAGAACCGTGGTTATAAAACAGAAGGTTTGAGGCTGGCGCTGTGGCGCACCAAGTTAAGCCGCCACCATCCCATAAAGGAACTGGTTTGAGATTTGGCTGCTCCATTTCTGATCCAGCTACCTGCTAATGTGCCTGGGACAGCTGCAAAAGATGGCCCAAGTCCCTGGGACTCTGCACCCATGTGGGAAACCCAGAAGAAGCTCCTGGCTTCAGTCTGGCATAGACCCAGCAGTTGAGCCATTTGGGGAGTGAACCTGTGGATGAAAGATCTATCTCTCTCTCTCTCTCTCTCTCTCTCTCTCTGTCTCTTCATCTCTCTGTAACCCTGACTTTCAAATAAATAAATAAATAAAAAGAAGGTGGTTTAAAGTGGGTAATTCTATATACGATATTCTCTGCCATTGATCTTTTTATCTCCCGTTATTCCACTGCCATACTACCTTGGTTACTGAAGTTTTATAGTAAGCCTTGAAGTTTGGTGCTTCTGAAAAACTGGGCAATTGTAAATATTTTGTATTTTCATAAACTATAGATGTTTTTGTTAGAAAAACATGGTAGGGGGAGCCTAGCATTGTGGTGTAGCAGGTAAAGCAATGCTTGTCATGCCAGCATGCCAAATCGGCTCGAGTTCTGTCTGCTCCATTTCTGATCCAGCTTTCTGCTAATGGCCTGAGAAAGTAGCAGAAGATGGCCCATGTGCTTGGTCCCTTGTTCCCACAGGGGAGATCTAGAGCAAACTCCTGGCTCCTGGCGCCAACCTGGCTCAGTCCCAGCTGCTGCAGCCACTTGGGGAGGGATTTCTTTCTGTGGGAAGATCTTTCTGTGACTTTGTAACTCTGCATTTCAAATAAATAAAATAAATCCTTTTTTAAAAATGCTAGGATTTATGGGGCCGGTGCTGTGGTGCAGTGGGTTAAAGCCCTGGCCTGAGGCACCGGCATCCCATATGGGTGCCGGTTCTAGTCCCGGCTGCTCCTCTTCCCATCCAGCTCTCTGTTGTGGCCTGGGAGGGCGGTGAAGGATGACCCATGTCCTTGGGCCCCTGCACCCGCATGGGAGACCTGGAGGAGGCTCCTGGCTCCTGGCTTCAGATTGGCACAGCTCCAGCCGTTGAGGCCATTTGGGGAGTGAACCAGTGGATGGAAGACCTCTCTCTCTGTCTCTACCTCTCTAACTCTTTCAAATAAATAAAATAAATCTTAAAAAGAAATGCTGGGATTTTTTTTATTGAGATTGCACTGAAAAGACTGACTAACTTGGAGAAAATAGATATTCAAGCAGTATCTTGTTTTTTGGTCCATGAACATATCTCTCGGGTTATTCTTTTTTTAATGTCGCCTAGCAATGTTTTTGAATTTTTAGAAGTTTCACCCATCTATCTCTAAATCCATTCCATAAAAATTGATTTTTTTAAAGATTTATTTTATTTATTTGAAAATCAGAGTTAGAGAGAGAGGTAGAGAGAGAGAGAGAAAGGTCTTTCATCCACTGGCTCACTCCCCAGATGGCTGCAACAGCTGGAGCTGAGCTGATCCAAAGTCAAGAGCTTCTTCCAGGTCTCCCACGTGGGTGCAGGGGCCCAAGGACTTGGGCCATCTTCTACTGCATCTTCCCAGGCCACAGCAGAGAGCTGGATCAGAAGAGGAGCAGCTGGGACTAGAACCGGTGCCCATGTGGGATGCCAGTGCTTCAGGCCAGGGCTTTAACCTGCTGCGCCACAGTGCTGGGCCTCAAATTGATGACTTTTGATAATGCAATCAACTGTTCTATACTTTCAATTTAATTTCCCAATTTTATACACACACACACACAGAGTTGATTTTTTTCTCTTTTATCTTAATGTTTTCCTATTAACAAGTAATAATTATTTATACTTACAAAACACACTGTGGTGTTTTGATCTATGCTTGCACTGTGGAATGATTAAGACTTGTATCTTAGTTTTCCCCAGTTTTTTATTTGGTTGGTTGGTTTCTGGCTTATTTAAAACTCCTCAGCATTTTCTATGTACATAGTCATATTGTGTGAAAATGGTTTTACTTCTTTCTTTCCCTTTTTTAAGATCTTTCCTTACTTTCCCTTCCTTTATTGCACACTTGCAGGACAGTAAACAGATACGTAGAGAAGAGACACACCTGCCTCACTGCAGACTCAAAGGACAGCTTTCAACGTTCCAGTGTCAAAGACGATGTCAGCGACAACCTTTCTCAAGTCTTTATCAGACTGTGGACGCCCTGTCTATTCCGAGCGTGCGGAGAGATTTCATCATAAATGGATGCTGAATTTTGGCAAATGCATGTTCTGCATTACTGAGGCTCAAAGCTAAAAGCATAAACCTACTTCAGAAAGTGAGCTACAGCAGGACTTTCTGCAGGGATGGAATCCTCTCTGAGCCACCCAGTGGGGCAGCCGCTCACCTGTGGCAACCAGGCAATTGAAATGCAACCAATGCAACTGAAAATGTGATTATCAAATTTGATTTTACCTAAACACCAAATGGAGCTGGTGCCGTTACAATGGACAATGGAGGCAATGTTGTGAAATTTGGTTAGGCAAAGCATTTTAGCTTCAAAATTCGAATGCATAACTATTTTTTAAAAATGATACATTAGGCTTCAACAAAATTAAAAATGTCTGGTTATCAAAAGACACCACTAGGAAAAATTGTAAGCAAAGCACAGTCAGAGGCAAAAAGTTTCAAATTAATGCATTACAAATCAAAAGCATACTCTAAAGATTAATAAAAAGAACAGAAAGTAAAAATATACTGAAGGAAGCATTTCACAAGTGGCAAGTATCAAAATAAGTAGGAACTCAATTTCCTTTGTGATAAGGTAACTAAAAATTAAAATCACAAAGAGAGATCCTTTTACCCTTAATACAGAAGCCCAACAACGCTAAATGTTGAGTAGGATGCAGACCCAGAGGACCAACGATGGTGAAGAAAAGTGGTGCAACGCTTTGGAGAGCTATTTGGCAGTTTCTGATACCATAAATCACACACATGCCCACTGGCCCAGAAATTCTAATTGCTTATCTGAGGGAAAATGAAAATTACGTCCACAAAAGTCTTGGACAAAAATATTCATAGAAGCGTGACTGCCGGGGCCGGCACTGTGGCGCAGCGGGTTAAGGCCCCGACCTGCAATGCCTGCATCCCATATGGGTGCTTGTTCTAGTCCCAGCTACTCCAATTCCGATCCAGCTCTCTGCTGTGGCCTGTAGAAGAAGGCCCAAGTCCCTGGGCCTCTGCACCAACATGGGAGACCCAAGAGACGCTCCTGACTCCTGGCTTCAGATCAGCGCAGCTCCGGCCATCGCAGCCAATTAGGGAGTGAACCAGCAGATGGAAGACCTCTCTCTCTCTCTCTCTCTCTCTATTTCTCTCTGCCTCTCCTTCTCTCTCTGTGTAACTCTGACTTTCAAAAATAAATAAATCTTAAAAAAAAAAAAAAAAAGAAGGGTGGGTGCTGTGGCACAGAGGGTTCAGCCTCCACCTGCAGTGCCATCACCCCCACATGAGCACCAGTTCGAGTCCTGGCTGCTCCACTTCTGATCCAGCTCCCTGCTGATGGCTGTGGAAAGCAGCAGAAGATGGCCAAGTGCCTGGGCCCCTGCACCCACATGGGAGACTCAGAAGAAGCTCCTGAATCCTGGCTTACAAGCACTGACTACTGCAACCACTTGGGAAGTGAACCAGCAGATGGATGCCTCTCTCTCTCTCTCTCTCTCTCTCTCCCTCCCTCCCTCCCTCCCTCTCCCTCTCTCCCTCTCCCTCTCCCTCCCTCCCTCTCTCCCTCTCTCTCTCCTCCCCTCCCTCCCTCTGTCTGTAACTGGCTTCTCAGATAAATAAATCTTAAAACAATTTAAAAAGAATATTCATAAAGGTGGGCATGGTGACACGGAAGGTGAAGCCACAGCTTGGGACACTGGTATCCTACATGCGAGTACCAGGTTTGAGTCTTGGCTGCTCCCTGCTTAGTGTCAATGCACCTGGGAGTCAGCAGATGATGACCCAAGTATTTGGGTTCTTGCCACCCACACTGGAGCCTGGAGATGGAGCTCCTGGCTCCTGGCTTTTGCCTGGCCATAAAACACCATTGAAGGCATCTGGAGAATGAACCAAGGGATGGAAAACTGACATATTTGGTATTTACAAAATCAAATAGATTCAAATTACTGAGAAGGTACATGAGGTGGTTAGGTATCAAAGCACAGTATTAGAATACTAATTTTTTAAAACAAAAACCTCTTTTTCATTAGATTTCAGAGCCTAAGTGGAAGATGCTAATTCTTATCTTGGTCCCATCAAAGCTTAAAGATAAAATGGTATTTTTGTTTCTCCTACGGTGTAATATTAAAAACTCCCCATTGGCCGGCGCTGTGGCACAGTGGGTGAATGCCCAGGCCTGGAGCACCGGCATCCCATATGGGCACCGGTTCGAGACCCAGCTGCTCCTCTTCTGATCCAGCTCTCTGCTGTGGCCAGGGAAAACAGTGGAGGATGGCCCAAGTCCTTGGGCCCCTGCACCCGTGTGGGAGACCTGGGAGAGGCTGCTGGCTCCTGGCTTCAGATTGGCACAGCACCAGCTGTTGCAGCCAATTGGGGAGTGAACCAATGGAGTAAATAAAGGGGAGAGTGATCCAACATGGGAAGTGAGATACTCAGCAGACTCATAGAATGGCAGATGTCCTAAATAGCACTCTGGCCTCAGAATCAGCCCTAAAGGCATTCGGAGCTGGCTGAAAAGCTCATGAGAGTATTTCAGGCATGGAAAGCCAAGACACTCTGGCAAAAGATCTCTGTGAGTGAGATCCCAGTGGAAAGAACAGGTCATCAAAGAAGGAGGTACCTTTCTCTGAAGGGAGGAGAGAACCTCCACTTTGACTATGACCTTGTCTAAATAAGATAAGAGTCAGAGAACTCAAAAGGCTTGCATAGCCTTGGAAACTCATGACTGGAGCATAGGGAGATTACTGATGCCATAAACAGGAGTGTCAATTGGTAAAGTCAACAACAGGAGTCACTGTGCACTTACTCCTCATGTAGGATCTCTGTCCTTAATGTGCTGTACATTGAGATTTAATAATATAACGAGTACTCAAACACTATATTTCACTTTGTGTTTCTATGTGGGTGCAAACTGTTGAAATCTTTACTTAATGTATGCTAAACTGATCTTCTGTATATATAGAAAATTGAAAATGAATCTTGATATGAATGGAAGGGGAGAGAGAGCGGGAGAGGGGAGGGTTGCGGGTGGGAGGGAAGTCATCAGGAGGGGGGGTTGGGGAAGCCAATGTGGTCCATAAGCTGTACTTTGGAAATCTATATTCATTAAATAAAAGTTAAAAAAAAATTGCAAGTGGATGCATGCATAGATCTGGGCACATCCCTGGCAGTCGCAGGCCCCTTGCATGTACCTGTGTAGCCAAGTTTTGGTTTCTAGACCGCAGAGCAAGGAGGTACCGCCTGATCCGCCTTCCCAGGGCTGGTAAAGAGCTGTACCTCCTGCTAACGAACTGCGCATCGCTCTGGTGAACCACACGTTTTATTTATTTATTTATTTATTTTTGACAGGCAGAGTTAGACAGAGGGAGACAGAGAAAAAGGTCTTCCTTTTCCGTTGGTTCACCCCCCAAATGGCCACTACAGCTGGCGCCGATCTGAAGCCAGGAGCCAGGTGCTTCCTTCTGGTCTCCCATGTGGTGCAAGGCCCAGGTATTTGGGCCATCCTCCACTGCACTCCTGCGCCACAGCAGAGAGCTGGCCTGGAAGAGGAGCAACCGGAACAGAATCCGGCGCCCCTACCGGTACAAGAACCCGGGGTGCCAGCGCCACAGAGGAGGATTAGCCTAGTGAGCCGCAGCGCCAGCCCTAACCACACCTTTTAAAGCAACATTTATCCCCAAGCAAGCAAGGGGACTCGGCGGACTCTGTACACTGGAGGACACCAGCAATCTCCACCCAGCCAGGGGCTCCACACCCCCCTCCCCCCGCCGGAACAAACACAAGGCACAGAGAACGCAGGCACAGGACTGGTTACACCAGACGGGGCTCCAGCAGCCAGAATCCCCCGACCTTGACTTCACGGCTGCACACAGGCAGAGAACGCGGGTTTTCCCTGAAGTTCAGGACACAGATGGGAGCTCTGACTCCATTTACAGACACTGAAGGGAATCGCTGCTAATGATCTAAGTGTGATGTTCTCAGATTATGCGAATCTCTTTCTTTTTTTTTTTTATTGCAACTAGTACAATAAGAAGTTTGAGTAAATGCCAATAAATCCTATCAGGAGAGAGCAAGTAACTCATAACAGTACATCTAATAAGAATAAAACCTAACAGTTAGTGCTTCCCAAGTGCCCATAAGGGTTCCCAGCACGCTACCCACAATGCACTTAGCACAGCCCTCGCCCCCACCTGCAACCACAGCTCTCACAGATGGGTGGCAACTCACCCACCTGACAGGGCTTGTGAGGAGCATGGGTACCTGCTCCAGGACCATGCACCTAAACACACAGCAAGCTCCTGTGTGGGCCAGGCAGCCCACAATCCCATCCAAGGTTGCATCAGTTCCATGGGGTAACATAAGGAGAGGGGCTGGCTGCGCAGAGAGACCCCTCGTTGGTCACAGCTCTCTTTAAAGAGCAAGGAGAGACACTGCAAAGCACAAAGCTGGATTCTATTCACGCGACACAAGCAGCATCCTTAGAACGGGAGCACATCCACTCATTCATCCACACACTTGCGGGGACGCTGTGGCATGCTGGGCACTCACTCCCATACATCGGTTTCATTGAACATAAAGTGAAATTTCCCGAGAACAATGGAAGGTGTGGGGGAGAACAAGAATTTATTCCACAATGTCATGATAATTTATCCCACGTCTCTTCCAACAAGATCTCTAGGTCTGTTAAGAGGGTAACAATGATAAAAATTATCCAAGGAAATTCAGGGTTTTGAAGGGGGAGCAGGATTGGTTTGAAAACAACATAGAACTTACGTGTAGGCTAATGTGGCACTAAAATGCTTCTTGATGTAGGTTTCCAAAACCGGATTAAAATGCTGAAATTTTCTATCAGCAATGAGTCCAATGATGAAGACCTGTCAAAGTAATCAATAACGTTTCCAATGGCAGCACAGAAACCTACGTGCAGACTACAACGAACTGGAATATTTTCAGATGGAGGCTGGCCCCTGGGTCTTCTCATCCCAGAATGACATTCGCCTCAGCACAGTGTTACATGGGAAGGCAACTTCTACCTCTCCCACTCAGCTCCGAGGATCCCATTTACGACGGAAAAGCCTTTCAAGGTCACTGTGCTGAATCCCCTCCCAGGCTTCAAAGGCTGCAGCTTGAAAGAGCAGCTCCTATCAGAGCAGATGAAAGGGACAGGGCTCTCACCAGCGCATCAAACACGAGCGTATCAAAAGTCTCGCTCTCCGAGTTCTCCATCATGATGTTGAACAGGGCATCCAGGGTGTCCTGCAGGAACTGAGCACACACAGGTCAGTCAGCAAAGCCCACGCGCTGGCCTCCCCCAGATCACAGTAAGGGTCCTCGCTGGCAATACCCCAGGTGCCCACGGCCCCCACGGCTGCCTATAAAGACCTGAAGTTCTGGGGTGCTCTCCCGGCATCAGACACACGACACAAACGCTGGATGACTGCATTCCCAACAAAGAAAGGCCAGCCTGAGTGCAGCACACCCTCTGCCCCAGCAGAGAGAAACCCTCCTCTCCCTCCCGGAGATCCTTCCCACCCCACTTGCTGCTCTTCAGAGCATAGGGACAGAGAGCAGAGGGCTCCTGGGGAAGACCAGAGTGGCCTCCTCCTGTTTTCCCCGGGTGCGGGGCTGGAGCCAGTGAGCAGGCAGGAGGCACCCATGGGGAAGCTTCCAGCTGAGTCCAACAAGGGACCTCCTACCGACCACCCAGGGATGGAAGAGGAGTGTAACTCTGAAACGGGGTGCATGGCAGTGTGCCACCAAGAGCTGACTTGACTCTACAGAAACTCACAAACTGCTTGTATCGTCTGCTAGGACTTGTCAAATAGATGCAACCACAAAGACTGACTTAATTAAAAAAGCAGCAGGTGACTTCAGAGTCACGTCACTCCAGACTTCGGCCCCCAGTGCACGGCCTTCCTCTCCTGAAACGAGCCTGAGGGGAACGGAGAAGACTGCATTGGAAGAACTGAGATCGCTGGTAGCTGGAGAGTTCGAGAGCAGGTGCAATGCAGGAAGGGACGTCCGGAGCCGCTGGGACCCAAACGGACCCACAGGGAGTGACACTTCCCACCCACTGCAGTGGCCATGACTGAAAGGACAACAGCAAGTGCAGGCGAGGGCGGGCAGCAGCGGCAGCCTGGTGAACTCGCTGCTGGGAGAAGCAGGCACGGCTCAACGGCCCTGGAAAACAGGCGGGGGCTCCTCCGAAAGGCAGAGACTCACTTTGTGACTCAACACATTCACTCAAGAGAAGGAATAACCATGTCCACACAGCAACATGGACGCAAACGTGAACGGCAGCCATCATGCCTACTTATTACCAAAATGCAGCACAAAAACCACGAATATTCATCCATTGAGGGATAAAAACACTGTGGTCTATGAAGATATTTCTAAAAGTCCACTGGGGCAAAAAAACTGAAATCCACGCACATAAAGCATCATCAAAAGACGTATTAAAAGTGCTTCGCGGGCCGGTGTTGGGGGACAGCAGGTTAAGTCACTGCCTGTGACGCCAGCATCCTACACAGGCACTGGATCAAGTCCCAGCTGCTCCAGTTCTGACCCAGCTCCCTGCTAATGCACCTAAAGCAGTGGAGGGCGACCCAAGTGCTTGGGCCCCTGCACCCGCATGGGAGACCTGGATGAAGCTCCTGGCTCCTGGCTTCAGCCTGGCCCAGCCCTGACCACTGCAGCCATTTGAGGAGTGAGCCAATAGAAAGAAGATATCTCTCTTGCTCTCTTGCTCTCTCTCTCTCTCTTTCTCTCTCTTCCCTTGCTCTCTTTCTCTGTAACTCTGCCTTTCAAATCAACAAAATAAATCTTTAAAAAGAAGTGTTTTATGACAAAACCACTCACAGATTTCAAAACTTTTGGCACCAAAATAAACTTATCATTTCATTTCATGAACTTCCTACAGGCCCTGCATCTACAGCCTGGAGTATGATCCAGGTGCACAAAGCAGTGAAGAGCTGAATCAAGCCGCAGCACGGATGCCAACAGCAGGCTAAGTGACGGGAGGCAGACAGCGAAGACCACGCACAGACGACCGCCCTGCATCCAATATCCTCAGCAGGTAAACTGCAGAGACAGGACGCAGACGAGAGGCTGCAGAACAGTGCAACTGACCACTGCTCGGCCTGGGCTTTCTTTGGGGATGACGAGAAGTCTGACATCACAGCTGGTGGCTGAGCCACCTGTGAGTGTGGTAAAATCTCCCGACCTGCACCGAGTAAAGGGTACACTATACGGTGCCCGTCCAGGCCCCTCAAGCGAAACACGTGGGACCAGCGTGATTTTCACTTTCACTGGTCTCTGATCCTGCAGTGTGCGTGTGCATCGTGAGACACCTCGGGGAGGGGACCCAGGTCCCCACGTGAAATCCTTTACATCTCAGGGACACCTTGCACACTCAGCCTGGACATGACGTCACACGACACTCTCAGTTCCACCGTACCCATCTCGTGGGCACTCGGGAGGTCTCCCGTTTGGTGGCATTTTCTATTTTTGCATGAGGGATGCTCAATCTATATGTGAATTGCAATCCAGCGAGGAGTGGGTGACGCGGCCACACAGCAAAGATGTCAGAGGCCTGGCTGAAGCTGCCAGCGGTGCCCCTGTCCCCACATGGACCTCATACCACCAACACAGCCCTGCGGCTGGGAACCTGCTCACAAAGCCCTGTGGCTCCCTCCGCTCCGGCTTTGCCATGGAACCGGCACCAGCCACGAACGCCTTTCAGATCTCCCATGTGTCAAAACCCTCCCTGCGTTCCAGCATGCTACAGCCAAAAATGTCACATACAGAGCGTCAGGTGACGTGACCGAGGGCTTCATCCACTCCATCTCATCTAGATCTGCACCACCTCCTGGATTTGGCCCCACTTCCACCATTTCCAGGTTGGAAAATATTTGCAAAGATCGAAACCTGATGCCATCTGCTAACAGCCGGATGTTCCTGCCAACTGGCTCTGTGGAGCCAAGCCCTGGACTGTCGTGGGCATGGCTCACACAGAGGCCCTGGGGTAGGCCCAACGGCCCCACCCAGAGGGAGCTGCGGATAGCCAGAGCCTCCTCCACAGGGCTGTAGAACGGCAGGTGCAGGGCTGAGCACCTGCACAGAGACCCCTCCCACAAAGCCAGGAGGGGGCTCCTTCCATACTCCACGCTCTCATCCAGTAGAGGAGGGAACCACTTCACTTCGCATCTCCATCGAAAGCCCCACCTTGGACTAATTATGCAAATACTTTTCCCAGTTTATCAAGCAATGCCTTCAGTCATTACCAGTTAGAACTGTGCAGAAAGAAGGTTCTGGAAAAATGTCCTTAAATATTGTCCTTAAATACTCGGAGAGAAAAGGGGCTCCGTACAGGCTAGGGATCGCCCAAGTCCTGGCTCACCAGGACCAGCTGAGCAGCCTTAGCCACATCAGTGCACTCCCTAGGCACACAGAGCAGGCAGGAGGTACTGACAAAGGTAAGAAGACAGGGAGGCACCCTAGGAACAGGGCACCCAGGTCACCCAGGCCCCAGGCGGCGGCAGTGGACACAGAAAGGAGGGACAGATGTGAGAATCATTTCCAGGGATGAAAAAGAGGATGTGGTAAGATGCCAGGTTCGAGGAGTAGGGGACACGGTGATTCCAGAGTTCTCTGGGTAAGTGTGACAGCGGGTCAACAGGAACGCACGCCTTCCCAAAGTGATCCAGCGACTTCGGAATGAGAGAGGACAAGACTCGTCACTGGTGTCTTCCAAAGTGCGTTCACCTGTTCATTCAGTTGCCAACTGAATTGGGGAATTTACAGAAGTTTAAAAGGCAATTAACATTGTCCGAGCCACCAGGAGAAGAGCAGCACAGAAAAGATGATTACAGTCTTGAGACTGGTCTCAATGACGAGGCCAGCCTTCTAGGAAGGCCCACAAGCAAATTAATTTACACTGAAGTCAAGCACACGTCTGGGTAACGAAGCCATTTTGAGTAATTAATTTTGCAGAGATGAGGGAGCCCCTTTCTGCGGCAGCTCTCAGAGGGTGAGGAACAGAAGCAGAGACACACGCACACCTGGCTGGCCCAGCGGGAACACACCAACACACCAGGCAGGCTGCACGGGGCCCACGAGAGGGCAGAAGGTTCAAGCCCAAGGGAGAAACTCAAGGGACAGCTGACTACAGAAGAAGGAAGTGCACACTCTGACGGCTCGAAGCTGTCTCAGCTGACCCTGTCCACTGCCCTGGCCCACAGATGAAGACATGGAGGTCGAGAGACCTTGAATGAATGATACAACAGACATTTCTTCAGAGCCAGCCATGGGCAAGACCAAGAGTGAGTCATGCAGAGAGAATGGCCAAGCCAAGACTCCCTGTGCTGTGACCTAGCACAGCCCAGATTTGTAGAGGCTTTGGGTAGAGCTAGAGTTACGGACAATGACAGCCAGATGGTCATGTCAAAGCCACGGAACTCACTGGATACTTCCCATGTATCCCACACCCCTTCCAGGCACTGCTGTCTTCTACCTACGGCACAGGTTTAAAGATGTTGCTTAACCAGAGTCACCTGCAGCCAGGAACCATCTGAAGAGGAGCTGGGGGCTGGTAGTGTGGCACAGAGGCTAAGTCACAACCTGCGATGCCAGGAGAGCCAGTCCTGTGCCTAGGGAGGCAGTGCCTGGGCCCCTGCCATCCATGTGGAAGACCCAGATAGAGTTCTAGGACCTTGGATTCAGCCTGGCCCAGCCCCAGCCCCAGCAGTAGCCATTGTGGCCATTTGGGGAATGAAACAGTAGATGAAGACCTCTCTCTGTGTGTCATGCTGCCTTCCAAATAAATTCATTATTTAAAAAAAAAAAAAAAAAAAAAAAGACCAGAACCCAAAGTCATCCCCACAGCCAGAACCCAAGGAATGCCCTGTCCATGCAGAGGGGTGGGTGACTATTTGTTTAAGGATAATAGCCAGGGTCCTACGGACCTCTGAGTTTTGGAGCCTGCACCTGTTAATACATGCAAAGAAAATAAAGTTCAAGGCACGACGTCCCTCTGGGCCCCGGGCTACCTTGACCACTTCACCACCGTCGACTTTCATCAGCTGCCTCAGGTTCTGCTGCAGCAGGCTGGTGTTCGAACGCCACTTCAGAAGCCCCAGGAGGTCCACTGGAAGCAGAGAAGAGAAGTCAGCGCCGGCTGCCAGCTCCCGGGCTCCTCTGCTCCGGCATCGGCATCGGCATCGGCATCGCGTGAGGTTCTCGCTAAAAGCCCTTGACCACAAAAATCAACCTTATCTTGAAAGCTTCACCTGCGAAACATGTCATTACTTTGTAGCAACAGAATTAACACCTGGTGCAGCTGAATTCATCCATTTCAACGGCTTTCCCATGAAACAATTGCCAGGGAGAGGCTTCAAGAAGGCATTCGGGAACCGCTAAGAAAGGACGAGTTCACCTTCATGCAGGCAGGTGCAGAGCACGGCCGGGCCCGGAGCCGAGCTCACCCTCACAGGCATGCCCGCCCCCTTTCTACCCCGGGGGCTCTGCCAGCTCAGGAGCAACACTTCATTATGTTTTACGTAAAATATTACAAACTAACTAACATAAACTGACCCCTCAGGAAGTCAGTCCTGCAGGGAACACTCCTCCCAGGGGACACTTCTGCAGCCACAGGACGCCTGGACAGCTGAGCCCACCCCTGCCCGGGCTTCCTCCTGCCCAGGTCTGGGCTTCCGTGGCTCACTGCTGTTCTTCCGTACCTTCGTCTGCTGCTTTTTCCAACAGGAAAATTAAGGACCAAACACAATCAGTTTAAAGGCTGTTTGCGGAAGGCAGTGTCCAGAAATCACTTGGTTTAGGGCACTGGGATGTTCTTTAGGGCAGCAGACAAAGCCAAGACCTCTCCAGGAAAGGACAAGCAGCTGCACGTTGTCCCATGAAGTTACACGAATATCCCAGTCCTCGAAAAACATGGAAGTGGCAGTAAGCATCTGGAGCAGCTGTGGAAACTGCAACCCCAGAAATGGGAGGGGAGTGCAGACTGGCCTGGTGGTTAGGATGCTCACATCCCATATCGGAGTGCCTGGCTTCGACTCTGGCTCTGCTCCCGATTTCCCCTTCCTGCTAATGCAGATCCTGGGAGGTAAGAGATGATGGCTTGGGGCCGGTGCTGTGGCGTAGCAGGTAAAGCCTCAGCCTGCGGTGCCGGCGTCCCCTATGGGCACCTGTTCAAGTCCCGGCTACTTCACTTTCCATCCAGCTCTCTGCTGTGGCCTGGGAAATCAGTAGAAGATGCCCAAGTCCTTGGGCCCCTGCACCCACGTGGGAGACCTGGAAGAAGCTCCAGCCATCGCAGCCTATTGGGGAGTGAACCAGCGGATGGAAGACTTCTCTCTCTACCACTCCTTTTCTCTGTGTGTAACTCTGACTTTCAAATAAATAAATAAATCTTGGAGGAAAAAAAAAAAAAAAAAAAACCAGAGAGAGATGATGACTCACGGAATTGGGTCCCTGCCACCCACGTGAAAACCCTGGCCCAAGTCCCAGCTCTCAGGTTCGTCCTGGCCCAGGCCCCGCCTCTGCTGGCCCGCGCGCCTCAGTCCTGGAGCTGCATTAATAACCGATGCCACCAGGTCCAAACTGGCAGCCCCTGGATGTGACGCAGGGCAAAGGGCAGCATTCATGTCCTCTCTCTCTCTCTTCACATATGTGGAGAGATAAAACCCTCGCTAATACTGAAAATATGACTTTGCGGCCGGCGCCGTGGCTCACTAGGCTAATCCTCCGCCTTGCGGCACCGGCACACCGGGTTCTAGTCCTGGTCGGGGCGCCGGATTCTGTCCCGGTTGCCCCTCTTCCAGGCCAGCTCTCTGCTGTGGCCCGGGAGTGCAGTGGAGGATGGCCCAGGTGCTTGGGCCCTGCACCCCATGGGAGACCAGGAAAAGCACCTGGCTCCTGGCTCCTGCCATCGGATCAGCGCGGTGCGCCGGCCGCAGCGCGCCGGCCGCGGCAGCCATTGGAGGGTGAACCAACGGCAAAGGAAGACCTTTCTCTCTGTCTCTCTCTCTCACTGTCCACTCTGCCTGTCAAAAAAAAAAAAAAAGTAAAAAAAAAAAAAAGAAAATATGACTTTGCTATGGGGAGAAGTTTGGTGCACACCTATTACAAGATCAAACACACGAGGACACAAAGCATACATGTAATGAACAACAAAGCATGCGTTTCCATTTATCTGACCTCACCCCCAAGTATCGCTAGCAAGAGGAGTTTTAACAAAAGGGAACAGCGCACAGAAGTGTGGGATGTTAAGAGTGAGTAAAGCTTCCAAGCCAGCCGGCTCACTCCAGACTTCGGACGAGTGGCTTCACTCAGTATTCTTCTCTGCACAATGGGTACAGTGCTGCCCACAGCACAGGGTTGCGACAAGGACTAAACGCTGTGACAGACAGGAGTGCGCAGCACGAAGCACTAAGAGCAGCAGACACTGCAAGGACGACCTGGGAATGGGGGCTCTCCCCAGTCCCCGTGGAGGCCAGAGGTCTTCACTCTAACTGGAAGCAAAGAGATGGCGAAGGCTCCGCTCCTGGTCCCAGGGCTGGGGAGACACCCATCTCAGAAGAACCGGTGCCTCATTAATAATCGATGCCACCAGGTCCAAACTGGCAGCCCCTGGATGTGACCTCTGTAACTGTCACCCTGAGAGAGGTATGTCTGGGCACATCAGGATAGGGCCACCCAGGAGGAGGGGCAGCACACAGCCGGCCCAGTCTCGAGGCTCCCCAGACAGAAGCTGTCCTCCCTCCCCTGCCCTCACCCCCAGGGAAGCACCGCCACTGGCCCATGGCTTAACCATCTTTCGCTTGGTGCCTCCTTTCCCTCTGATCGCACGTCAAGTCCCCTGGGAAGAGGACGCTGGCTTGGACCTCTCTCCGTAGCCCCCATAGCATCCAGCAGAATGCTGACGACACAGAAGTGTAATGCAAACCTCGATGAATAATTCAGCCGCTGCTTTTGCCTAAGTAAGGGGACCTCATGGCAACAAATGATGGCGTCCCTCTGATGAGAGTCTGAGACGCAACATTCAGGGGGCAGCTGGGGCGTCTCCATCGGTAGCCACCTGACAGGCCGCCAGCCCGCAGAGAGGCCTCACGGCTGCTGAGAAAGCCAAAGCCCCACCCCCTCCTCGCTGGCAGCATCACAGCGGCTGTGCCCGTTGCCCAGCAACAGCGAGGCTCAGTCCCAGGGAGGGGATTACCCGGCTGCCCGTGAGACTCCAAGCACTGCAAGGTGAAGAGAGGGTTTGACTTCAACCCCCGAGTCCTCTTCTCCAGGGATAGGTGGGTTAAGTAGGATTCTGTGCTACTCCAAACACTGGAGGGGAAAATCTGTCCAAGTTCCAGAGAACAGTTCCCAGACATGCTTTCAGAACACACCCCGTGCACCAGACGGTGGGCTTCCTACAGAGTGAAACACAGCAGGCAGCAGCTCCTGTACACCCAGCACCCAGTGCCCAGAGCCGGGGAGGTGACCACTGAACAGGTTACCTCGCCCTGGGTTAACAAGGCCCCAGTGCTGAGCACTGCCAGGTGGCTGGAACTCCTGGGCCACATGCAGAGGGTGACCTCTGCCATGCTGGGCGTCCTTTCCAGAAACCGGTCCCAAACCAGAGCCCACCTGCTGGCCCTACGTTCCCTGAGCACTAAACTCGCAAACTCCCCAAGCACCCGCTACTCTCCGTCCCCATACAGCCACAGACGCAATCCCCTGGTAAGGCTTTGCTTTTGCTCATGGAGACAGAGACACACCCACCAGCCAGCACCCGTCATGCATGCCCCAGGCAACACAGAATCATCAGGCAACAGCAGGGAAAGTGTCTGAGTGGCCTTTCGCATCTGGACCCAGGTGGCCTTAAGGCTGTTGTAACCATGTGTGGCCAGGCGGCCTTAGAGCGTCTGTATCCAGATGGATGTGACAGCAGTAAAGGTCTGCGTGATTGACAACCGCCCAGCAAGCAGCGTCTCACTCTCGCAGGAAAGCCTGCCTCGTCCGATGTGGAACAGAGGGAAACGCTTCAGGACCGCCCAGCCCAGGGCACCTACACACCCACCACGAATGATGAATTTCCTCCTGCCCTGTATTCAACCTGTTAAAGCCGAACCAATGATTGTCCCTCGGGCAAACCCAAAACTGCTGCCATGGTTTCTGGACAATCTCCAGACACATAACTCTTGATGGCAACACGCACTGATAATCAAAATTCATATCGGGCAGTGAGGAAGACAAAAGCTGGGTGTTGAAGCTCAATTTAAAAACAGCGCAATGTCGCTCTGCACAGCTGTGATCCAGTGGGGTTTGGGAGATGCAAGTGTTAAATGCAGGACTGTGTACAGGCGCCCCCACCACCTCCAGACACAGCTGGGGAAGAAAGTCTCCTGGCCGGACAGCGCCGTCGCCGGGAGGCAGCAGGTGGGGGTGGAGGGCAGGCGGGCCAGCGGCAGCCTGGGGCGCTAGGCGGCTGCTGGAGCCGGCTCTGCTGTGTTAAGTCCCGGCCATGATGTGAAGAAATCTGCAAGGGGTGCTTATCTCACACCACGAGGGAGGCTAGAAAAATATTATTCAACCAACTTTCCAAAGGGGAGATAACTGGGAATTATCTCAACAGCAGCTGAGAGAGGGAGGACATGGAGAGGCGGGCCCCTGGCACCCTGCCCTCCCTGAAGCCCTCACAAAGCCCAGGGAGGCGGACGCTGGGCCCCTGTCTGCAGTCAAGGAAAACAGGGTTCAGAAATGAAGGCGGTCAAGTTCACTCCCAGGGTTATCACAGGGCTAGGGTTCAAGCCCAGGTCTCAGATCCGACTCCAAAACTCATGCGCTGTAGCACAGCAGGTAAAACTGCTAGCTGCAGCGCCGGCATCCCACATGGGTGCCGGTTCAGGTCCCGTCTGCTCCACTTCCCATCCAGCTCTCTGCTATGGCCTGGAAAAGCAGTAGAAGATGGCCAAGTCCTTGGGCCCCTGCAGCCACATGGGAGATCTGCAGGAAGCTCCTGGCTCCTGACTGCGGATCAGTGGAGCTCAGGCCTTGCGGCCAATTCGGGGGTGAACCAGCAGACAGAAGACTCTCTCTCTCTCTCTCTCTCTACTTCTCTTCTCTCTGTGTAACTCTTTCAAGTAAAAAAAGAAATCTTAAAAAAAAAAAATCTCCTGCATTTTCCCTTCAGCCACACTACCCTCCTTTGGCCAAAAAGTATTTTAAGGAGTATAACCCCATGGCCTTATTCTCCTGTAAGGTTAGACCTTAGGCCAAACCACAGGTGGGAAGCTCAGTTTATGATGGGAGCCACCCCTCTCACTAGTCCACCGATGGACACCCCCACAGGTCACTCCAGAGAGACGCCACAAATGAGGAACGGGTGTCCTTCAGGCACCTGCACAGGTGCCTCAACCTGCCCAGAGCACAGACAGGACAAGGCTGACGGACAGGAACGCTGGGGTGAGTGTGCTCTGACTCCCAAACTCACCGTTCTGCGTCAGCTTGGTTGAGCACACCAGGGTGGAGATCTGGAAGGAGTCCTTGCTGATGGTGCAGCTGCCGAGGCTCTGCAGGCTCTTGCCCGTGACCGCGTGGCCCTTCTCTTCCAACTCTGCTTTCGTGGAGGGCAGACTCAAGTAGGTTGCAGCATCTTCCAGTTTCTTGGCCTCGGCCTGTGGGTTTAGACCGGTGATGTGTCAGACCCAGTCGCAAAGATACGATTCCACACGCTGCATCATTTTAACCACCGTTTTACTGATTGATTGATTGATTGACTGATTTAAAAAGCAGAGGAACAGAGACACATGGAGAGACAGAGAGAGAGAAGGATCTTCCATTCACTGGTTGACTCCTCAAATGGCTGCAACAGCCAGGGTTGGGTCAGGTCAAAGTCAGGAACCTGCACTCCACCTGGGTGTCCTACTTAAACGGCAGGGGCCCAAGTACTTGGGCCATCATCTGCTGCCCTCCCGGATGCATTAGCAGGGAGCTGGGTAGGCAGAAGAGCAGCCAAGACACAAACCAGAACTCTATTATGGGATGCCGACGCTGCAAACAGCAGCTTAAGCCACGGAGTCACAGTGCCAGACCCTATAGCCACTTCTTATATTGTGCTCCATTAAGTGTTTCAATAATTCCCCTTATTTCTGTAGGTAATTCATGTCTACGACATTTTCACAGGCTATCTAATGCGTGGATGGATATCCTCTTTTCTCATTAGGAACAGCCAAAGGGCTGGTCACCAGCAATGTGTATTCACACTGTAGCCAGCTGCACCTCACAGTGACAGGACAGCAGAGCTCAGGGAAGGCCCAGGAGGGTGGCGACACTGAGAGGTGGCGATGGCCCTGCAGCGGAGCCGCGCACCTTGTAGACGATGAGGTCGTGCTCCCCGTCTCTCAGCGTGGTTCCGTCATACCGCATGAGTTTCACAAACGCCAGGGCGAAGATCTTCTCGGATTTATCCTTGGCTGCAACAAAAACCAGTGATCACCTTCAACGACGATCGCGACCAAACGGCACGCGACACGCTCCAAAGTCCACCTCGACAAAAACAACGACAAAACGGCATCGACAGATGTTGAAACCATGGAAACCCATGGGCAATGCTCATCAGCACACAGACCCCTCCCACAAAGGGACCGGGTGCCCCCAATAAACCCGTGGACTCAGAGCAATCCCAACAGGAATTCCATGGAAACGCATTTTCACGGAATTTGAAAACTGACTTCAGGAAGAAACACGAAAGTCGAGAAGAGCAGGACGGCGTGGCAGAGGAACGGGCAGCAGACGGCCGTAACGGACACGAGAGCAACGGAGAGGACGGCGGCAGCAGTGCCCTTTCTTCTTTTTTGTAAGATTTTATTTATATATTTGAGAGGCAGAGTTAGAGAGAGAGGGAGAGACGGAGAAAAAGATCTGCCATCCACTTGTTCACTCCCCAAATGGCTGCAATGGCCGGGGCTGGGCTGATCTGAAGCCAGGAGCCAGGAGCTTCCTCTGGGTCTCCCACGTGGGTGCAGGGGCTCAAGCACATGGGCCATCTGCTACTGCTTTCCCAGGCCATTAGCCAGGAGCTGGATTGGAAGTGGAGCAGGTGGGACTCAAACCAGCGTCCAAATGGCATGCCAGTGACGCAGGTGGAGGCTTAGCCTAATTCCCCACTGCACCTGTCCCGACAGCAGTTTCTTTCTTTTTTTTCTTTTTCTTTTGTTTTCTTTTTTTTTTCTTTTTTTTTTTTTCTTTTTTTTTGACAGGCAGAGTGGACATTGAGAGAGAGACAGAGAGAAAGGTCTTCCTTTGCCGTTGGTTCACCCTCCAATGGCCGCCGCGGCCAGCGCACTGCAGCCGGCGTACCGCGCTGATCCGATGGCAGGAGCCAGGTACTTCTCCTGGTCTCCCATGTGGGTGCAGGGCCCAAGCACTTGGGCCATCCTCCACTGCCTTCCTGGGCCACAGCAGAGAGCTGGCCTGGAAGAGGGGTAACCGGGACAGAATCCGGCACCCCAACCGGGACTAGAACCCGGTGTGCCGGCGCCGCAAGGTGGAGGATTAGCCTAGTGAGCCGCAGCACCAGCCCCAACAGCAGTTTCAACACAGGCACCCACGGGCCACAGAAATGAGCAGGGTCTGGTACACGAGGTCCTGGCTAATACCAGGGGCAGGGAGGGGCACATCACACCAAGAGGGATCCCTGCTTATCGACACAGAAGAATCAAGTAGCTCCCTATCGCCAACATCTACTCAGAAACACTACAGGACTGAAGGGCGGAGTGTGAAACTGTTCCCTGGAGCAAGGAAGAGCAGACAGCTGCACACAGGGCTCGTGCCTCCCTCCGTCCCAGGTCTGCTGAAATGTCACCCCCTCCACAGAGTGACCGCACGCTGTCTGACACACGATGTCCCTTCACTCAGCACCCTGGTGATGGCCAGACAATGCTTGTGAGAGGCACACACACACACACACAGGTGACAGCCAGATTGTGTGTATGATACACACACACACACACACACACCAGTGATTGCCAGATTGCATGTGTGAGACAGACACACACACCAGTGATTGCCAGATTGTGTATGTGACACACACACACACACACACACACACACACACACACACACTTGTTGGTATTTATTGACCCTGGGATGTAAAGGCGCTTGGCTGTTGTTTGGCTGCCATCTCCCAGTGCATGAAAGAGTGCCTGGCATACAACAGGCTCAGTAAGTATCTGTGCTAGTTGGGGAGGCGGGGGGGATGGCCAAACAAATCCTAACAGGCAATAAAGAAGCAAAACTGGGTGGTTCGCAAGGGGCGATGGAGGGAACGCGGGCCATGCACCCAGATGGGCAGGAAAGAGTTCTCAGAAGAGAGCTGGCCAAACGCAGAGCCCTGCCCCAAAGGGCCTGGCTCCCATGGGGACACGCGAGGGGGACAGGTGAGGGTCCCAGGCAGGCAGCGGAGCCGGGTGGGCTGAGGACCCAGATGCACCATGAGCTCCTCAGGGGGCAACCTGCTCCAGCGCCAGAAAACAGCTCTGGAACTCCAGACTGAAAATCCTCCTTTTAGAGATGAAGGACGCACGTCAGGGAGAGAAGCACCACACAACATCCTCCGTGAGTCAGGGCACAAAATGCACACCCGACCGCTCCCCCAGCCCCACCAGCCTGAAACCACAGCCCAGTCGGTCAATGCCGCCACTGCTCACGGCCAGCAGTACCTCGCCCACGGCAGGAGCTCGACAATGCGGTCAATCAGGGTGAATGAATGAGCAACCAAGGACAAATAAAGGCAGGAATGCAAGTGAGGTATCTGTGTCCTAGAAATCTAAAACACCTCGGTACAAAGCTATCAGAGCACGGGAAACAGCAAAGAACAGTCCCTCCACAGTTTGCACTGACACCAGATAAAGACACGATGCCACGAGAAGGACAGGCGGCCACGACTGTCCACAGACGGCACCCTACGTCAAGTGCCATGAAAGCAGCACACCCGCTGGTGATAACCGGCATCCTCACGTCCAAGCCCGAGACTGCGCTTTGCCACAGACTCACTAGCAGGCATTACAAGGTGGACAGGTTTTCTCTGACAACCGATTTCCAGAACCTTAGAAACCAGAGGAGGTGGCCACACGTTCCTGAGAGTGGACAGAGCCTCACCCAGCCGAGCCTACACATTCCAGGCTGGACCTGGAAACCCTACATCTGCCTGAACTCATGGAAAACATTATCCCGTAAGTGTGGACTTGCCACCAGGTTGCCAGAGAGGTGTCCCCTTGTCACGTCACCCCAGAAGCAGTCGCTGTGCACGTGTCCCTTAGCCCGTGGCAGACACAGCTTGTTTGTGTCCGCTAGCAGGGGTGCGAGGTGGCCTCAGCCCTCTCTCCCTGTCTGTGACGCCCGGGCTCTGCACCCAGGACCGGCTGAGAGGCCCCAGCGCCGTCACTGCCAGCAGCAGGCAGCTGGGATTCCGTCAGCACTGCACTTGCGATGCTCAACATGTTTCCAAAACCCACAAGCTGTGGCCGTGGAGACTTCATTAATTATGCAAATGTGTCTTGGTGTGCGGAGTGATAGCATCTTGTCTGTAATGAGTACTTGAAACTGACAAGAAAAACAAGGATTGTGAACATTCAAATGCTGAGAAGATACCCCTCTTGCCCTAGTGTAATTTATTAATTAGGGGAATGAGGCTGTACACGGGGAGTGTGATGCTGAGATGCGCCCGCTGTGGACGCCGGCAGCCTCTCCTCGCCTGCTTCCTCCCGGGCCCTGGGAGACCCGCCCTCCTGTGTCCTCGTGGGCAGCAGGCCCAGCCCATCCTCTGGCTCAGCCTCCCGCTCCTCAGAGGACCCTGCAGCCACTTGGGCCGCGCGTGTGCTGGCTGATGCCCGGCCCCTGCTATTGCCCTTGCGCAGGTGCCAAACCCAGCAGCCGTCCTGAGAACACACCTGTGCCCAGAGCCCCTGGCTCTCTGCTTACACCACAGCTCCGCCCGGCACGCGACCCACGCCAACAGCCATTCCAGAAGTGGGTCTTGTATCATGACTTCTGACCTCATACCCCTGCTCGACAGGAGACCCTCCAGCCACTGTGTATGCAGCAGGTGCTACACATAGCCCAGGTGATAGGAGTGGCCCGGCCACCCACCCCAGGGCCCTGGAGTCCACGAGAAGGCCACCGGCCTGGGTACCAACCAAAGCTCTTCTGCTGACTGCACGACTGGGAAGAAGGGGAGTGATGTCCACAATGTTGCAAGCTAGGGAGTTCCTGGGAGGACAGATGCTACCCCTGGGTAGCAGGCACAAAGTAGGAACCACGAACATGGGCCAGCACTGACGATGAGTTATCTTACCCTGCAGCTCCAGCCAGCAGGAGCACCCCCCGCCCCCAGTCAGAGACCCAGACCTGCATTTGGCTCTAAGACAAGCATTCGACGTTGGAGCACTGCCTTCCGAGCTGGCCAGCCTTGGCGTCCACACCTCTCCTACCCCGTGTGACCCTGGGGCCCCGACCTGCCTGGACTGTGAGGACTCCCGGGGCCTATGATGACACTCCAGAGGCTCCCAACCCTGCCCCTGGCCCCACACTGCACCCCAACCCCACACTGCTTCAGAGCCAGTGCCTCCACCACCTGCCAGGCTGACGTCCACAGTCTTGGCACACCAGCCCGGCAGGCCTCGTGCACCGCGCCTCCCTGGCTCTCCCCTAAGTGATGGCAGGGCCCGGCCTCTCGGGGGTCCTGCACAGCAGGCTCCACACTCCTGCACCAGCCTTGGTCCCTGTGTTCAGTCCCCCCTCTACGCCACACACCACGTGGAAACCACTTGGAGGGCCCGGGCAGGCCATACCATAATATAGCAAGGCATACAGAAGTGCTGGCACAGCAACAGGGGCGTCTGCAGAGCCCTGACACCAGGCCCTGCAGGTGCAGGTGGCTCGCGGTCCCCACGCCCCTGACCTCATCCTGAGGTCAAGATGTGGGAAGAGGGTCAGGTGTTGGGCATGTGCAGGAGCAGATGGAGCCAGGGACCGTGGCCCCCACTGTGTGGCCCCACAGGGTCCTCAGTGACAGGCCACCCACTTCCACTGGCACCTGCAGCGCCCACGACCACAGTCAGCCCTTGCTGCCGAGTGGAACTGACCACGAAGGGCAGGGGCCGGGTCTTCCTCCCGGGACGACGTCCAGCACAGGGCTGCCTCTCAGCAGGCAATCAGTTCCGCAAACAGGACGAGACAGACGCAGCCATCAACAGTGACTTGTTTTTAAAACTGAGCGATTCAAATACGAGATTTCCTCCTGAATGCTGGCATCATAGCCAACACTGCACCAACATCGATGAGGAAAGCCTCGCCAGTCCCAGACACCAGGAGCCACCAAGACAGAAACACCTCGAGGCTCTCAGTTCAAGACAAAGAACGTAAGAATCGGCTTTCGTACTCTGCCGGGGCTCAGTGATTTTCTAGGATGACGATGATGGTGATGATGACGATGATGGTAACTGAATGGCAGAGAGAGACAGCTGGAAAGACAAAGAGCTCACAGCCACTCTTCTGGGCTGGAGGCAGAAGCCAGGAACTGGGAGCTTAACCCACGTCTCCCAGGTCGGGGGCAGGGACCCCAGTACTTGAGCCACCACTGCTGTCTCCTAGAGCGCACATTAGCAGGAAGCTGGAGTCGGGCGTGGACTCGGGAATCGAACACAGGCCCTCAGCTGTGGGGTGAGGCAGCGTCACCACTAGGCCAAATGCTCACGTGTCAGGACCGACCAGTGTCACAGACGGAAGCGAGGAAGTGAGAGCACAGAACCGACCAGTGTCACAGACGGGAGCGAGGAAGTCAGAGCATGGAGTGGTAGGTAAGACTAAGACTTCCGAGACCTGCTGAAAGCAGGAGAGGAGAGAACACCCGGGAACAGGTGGAGGCAGAAACCCTGCCCGCATCGAGCCCTGGCTGTGCCACAGGAACTAAGTGCTGGAACAGCCCAGAAGCAGGGCAGCCATGAGCCTCCCCCGGTCTCCCCCTGCAAACACCCGAGCAGCGAGCACGCCGTGACTCACAGTCCTGCGAAGACCTGTGGCGGAAGGTGAAGCGGAGGTGGCTGCGGTTCACGTCCTCGATGGGGATGGCCACCTGCGGACACCAACAAGGGGAGGTCAGCGCTGGCCTGAGCAGCTGTGTGCAACGGGGCCACGGGGCCACCACAGGACCTCCATCCCCTACGTGTTCTTCAGAAGGAAGGCAAAATGCCTTTTTTTTTTTTTTGACAGGCAGAGTGGACAGTGAGAGAGAGAGACAGAGAGAAAGGTCTTCCTTTGCCGTTGGTTCACCCTCCAATGGCCGCCGCGGCCGGCGCACCGCGCTGATCCGAAGGCAGGAGCCAGGTGCTTCTCCTGGTCTCCCATGCAGGTGCAGGGCCCAAGCACTTGGGCCATCCTCCACTGCACTCCCTGGCCACAGCAGAGAGCTGGCCTGGAAGAGGGGCAACCGGGACAGAATCCGGCGCCCCAACCGGGACAGAATCCGGCGCCCCAACCGGGAATAGAACCAGGGGTGCCGGCACCGCAGGCGGAGGATTAGCCTATTGAGCCGCGGCGCTGGCACAAAATGCCTCTTGAAAACCCAAACAAGGTAAGAATGCCAAGCCCACTCTGCGAGACGGCTGGATCTTCCTCCTTCACTGTCCTAATCCTCGCAGCTGAGATTCTGCTCTTAGAAGTCGCTCTTTTTGTTTGCAGCCCCAACACGGAGGTGTCTACCCTCCCTCGGCGGCTGCCGTGAGACCTGCCCACAGCTGCAGCAAGAAGAGTGATCTCGTCTTCACATTAGAGCGGCAGAAAGAACACTGCCCGTGGGCAAGGATTCTCCCTAATCCCCACATCCAACATCCAGATCCCAGGGCCACCCCCAACCTGCTTCCCGCAGGTTCCTGTCTTAAGAGTGGCAGGTGCACTGCGTTATGAAAACCCATGGCATCAAGGCCGCTGGACAGAACCCATCTGCTCAGCGGTAACCTCCATGCACTGACCTCTCCATTCTTCTCTATTTGGCGTATAACAGACCCAGGACGAGCGCGGGAAGCGCTGCCTATAAAACACTGTCATTTGTCTCCATGAACAGCCTATTTTTACGTCCAAAAGGAGGTCAGAGTAGCACAGGCCAAGGAATGCCCGAGCGGTTGCTCAGTGACCTTGAACGACTCCGTGGGGAGGGCAGCTGCTGGGCGGGGGGGAGGGGGGGATTTCCTTGGGACACAAATGAGCAGCTCATAACGAATCCCACATGAGGAGATGACCACGAAAATGATACCTTAACGGTCTCAAACCAGCGTGGCTGCTTCACTTGGTAGTAAATCACGGACTTGTACTCTGAAATCGCTTCATCGCCGGCCCCGGGGAAGATCACGTGCTTCGAGAGAAAGCAGAGTCCACGTAAGCGCTCACGGAGCTGGACAGGGCACCCATCTGAGCCCACACGTCCCCTCCCCAGGAGGAAGAGGGCGGGAGCTCCAGCAGCACCAGCAAACCTACCACAAACGCCATGGGCTCCGGCAGCCTGCCCGACCCCTGCTCCCAGACAGGAAGCACCCAACAGCCACGAGACACGGGACCGCGAAGTCCCCGGGCCCCTGATCCTCACCCTAACCCTTTAACATGAGGAGCTGCAGGAAGTCGGCCGGTTCACTCAGTAAAGCCGGAATGTAAGGCAGGAGATCAAACAGAAGGTGGTCACTCTTCTCTCCCTCCCTCCCTCCACCCGTGAGTACCGGCCAATGGACACCAAACTGGCCCAGCCCACTGGGTATGACAGCACTCCCTGGGCTTCCAGGAGGGCCACTCACAGGAAGGCCAGCAGGCCCCAGAGGGCACAGCAGAACCTCCGGAATGAGCCCAGGACACTGCTGTCCAGCATGTGGGCCCAGCAGAGCCCACCCTCCAGTCCCAGGTCCTGAGGTGCCACCTAGAGACACCTGCTCTGGTCATCACCACAGCCTCCAACCCCGCTAAGTGGACCCTGCAGGCTGCTGTGACCACGGAAGCAGGAGAGCTGCACCACCACCCTGTGGGACACAGGCAGAGCCCAGACTGTGGTGGGCAGAGGCCCAGACTCCGGCTCCACTTCCATAGCTCCCCAAGGAGACCCTGAGCACACTGATTGCTCAGGACCTCAGGACTGGTGACAAGGATGCTGCCTGCACTGCTCACGTGACTGCCGGACGTCTGGGCAGCAGGGGAGACCCTGCCATGAGCAGAGTTGGGCTGGAAGGCAGCCGAGGCCGCAGGGGCCGGAGACAGTCGCCGTGGGGACCCAGTGCACACCACACCCCGTGAGGTGAGGTGGGAAAGGGGCAGCCGGAGCTGGAAGGCCAGCCCATGCAGAGTGCAGCAGGTGCTGTGCCCATGCAGAGTGCAGCGGGCGCTGTGCCCATGCAGAGTGCAGCGGGCGCTGTGCCCATGCAGAGTGCAGCGGGCGCTGTGCCCATGCAGAGTGCAGCGGGCGCTGTGCCCATGCAGAGTGCAGCGGGCGCTGTGCCCATGCAGAGTGCAGCGGGCGCTGTGCCCATGCAGAGTGCAGCGGGCGCTGTGGCAGGCACGGGACCCGGGGGCCGTAACACAGAGCCCCCTGACTAACCACACTTACCTCCAGTCGCTTCCCGTCCTCATCGTACACAGACACTGTGACCTCGACGTTCTTTGCCGTCGTCTTGCTTCCTTTATCAAAGTCTCCCTGGACTAGCGTCACATAGATATCATTCCGGACATCACCTGGGGGTGGAATCACACCCGTGACACCAACCCAGCACTCACAGCGCAGCCATGCATTCTGCAAAAGTAAGGAGCTACCCATCCCATCAGAGCCTCAAAAATGCTGCATTCCAGGATCAGAGAAATTCTCTACTAAACAGTGTTGGCACTGAAAGGCACGAACAGCGCAACCTTCATCACCATCCTCATCCTCATCAGACTCGCTGGAGAGAAGTAAACAGCCAAGGCCTCTGATAAGCGGCTCGGTTCACCCCTGGGAGCAGCCGAGGACCACGACGGCTCCAGCGCCGCTGATGGAGCTGCAGGAGCCCAGGCCGTCCCCAGCATCCTCTGTCCGCTGCTGGCTGCGGTCACCTGAGCAACAATGGCTACACCGACCGGCACACCCCCGGTAGAACTGGCAACGTGGCACGCCCCGCTCCACACTCTGCCACAGTGCCTTACTCCAGGAGTCAAACCCACTGCTGATTACGAGTTAGACCCCCAAGCCTAGGGCCAGGCACAAGGGAGGAGGCAAGTGAGTGCTGTTCTCTGCTGCGGGCAGCTGCCGGGTTCCACAGAGAAGAGGCCTGTGGGTTTCCAAGGGAGATGGGCCTTTACCTAGGGGGTGGCGGGGGTGCGAAGGGTAAAATCAATGAGATCTCTGGCTTTGGATAGGCGCAGCTCCAGCCACTGTGGCCATCTGGGGAGTGAACCAGCAGGTGGAAGACCTCTCTACCTCTCTCTCTCTCTCTCTCTCTCTCTCTCTCTGCCTCTCCTCCTCTCTCTATGTAACTCTGCCTTTCAAATAAATAAATCTTAAAAACAAAAACAAAAACAGGGCTTGAGACTTCTCCCCACCGAGACAGGAGCCCCAGCAAGGGTCGATGGGGGACACCTCCCAGGGTTTCTTAGCAACATGACTCAGTGGGAAAGCCACAGCCCAGTGCTTCCTCTGCCGTCTGCCTGACCACCCCCACGCCAGACCTCTGCTCTGCACTGGGCACGCGAACAGTGAGCAGCAGGTGGCCCCTCAGCTAACAGACAAGGACCCCTGACAAGGAAGCCCTCCTTTTTTCTTTTTCATTCCTTTTTTTGGCAACCGCTTTATTCTGACTTTTAATGCAATCGACTATTAAATTGAGTTTTCATTTAAAAGTCATTATTATAATAACCCCGAAGGGTTGCTACCACGGCCGCACTAGCTGCTAGGGAAGGAAGTGCGGCTGCAGCCGCTGAGGCTGCCCGAGACGAGAAGACGGATGGAGCAGCAGACACGGCTGCCCACCCAAGACTCGCCACTCATCAGCTTGCGACCCTGGAGACGCGACGCCACCTCCCAGGCCACCCCTGCTGACCAGCCTCATCAATAAGATGGGTCTGACAGCCTCAAAATCCTCCAAGGCAGAAAAACCATCACTAGAAACCGTCTCGCTCCCAAGTGCGCCCAGAGAGAGGTACTGCGGGGCCACTCGTAGCAGGTCAACTCCAAGGCAGGCACACTCAACACCTCGCAGGTCCCAGGTCCTCGTTCTGGGAGGGAGGGGAGCAGGATGCCGGCCACCCTGTAACTCAAGGAGCTCTCAGCTTCCCTCCCACAGTCCTTCAAAGGGATTCCAGGGAGTCAGGAGAAGCAGAGGAGCCAGCCAGGAGGGTGCGACACAGTCTGCTGCTGTCCAGAGAAGAAGCTCATCTCAGCACTGGCCCACGCCGACAAGGGGACAGGGGACACAGGGTCTGAGGGCTGAAGATGCAGACGTAACAGAAAAGCAGCTGCACTGACTTCCCAGTGCCCACCTGACCAGGGATGGCTCAGCCAACAGAGAATGCGGGCGACACTCAAGCTAGACGCCCCCGCCCCAGGACTGCTCCCCACTGGGACTCAGCAGTGGTCAGCTGCAGGTTTCCCCACAAGTCAATCAAGAGATGATGGAAGCATTGCAGCTTATGGTTCAAGTCTATCCTAAAGGGAATGCCTCCAGGTAGCCAGAGGCCTTGGGGTTTCCCTTGGCATATGAGACAAACTAAGGCCACCAAAATAAATGCACCTTATCAATGATTCCACTGTATCTAGAAATCTACATCTCAAACCCCAAGGCACACGGTGAGCCCACAAATGTGTCTACTCCCGGGAATAAGTCTAAGTTAATCTGTGACGGACGCAGGGACAGGCAGAAGCTGTTCCGTGTGCCACAGTCTGAGTGCTCACACTCCCCAATCTCAGAGGTCCCTCGTGTGGACTTCTCAAAGAAGCCAATAACCCACAAGAGTCCTGGAAGACAAGCTGGGCAGAACACGTCCCAGGCTGCACAGACGCAACCCGACCGTGACTCCGCGGGCTGCTCTGGAGCCACCGCTGGCCCTGAGAGCAGAGTGGAGGCCTGAGCAGTGGGACTGCCACACACCGCGTGGTCGGGCCCCCGATCGGCCGTGGGACCTGAGGCTGCCGTCGGTGAGGTCCACAGCGACAATCTGCAGACATCTGAGGTCCTGATGCAGATCAACGAGATTATTAACGTGCGCGCCACTTGCAAACCATAAATATTAACGCGCTCCCCAAGATCTCTTGATGAACACCTCAGATGAATAACAGGAATGCTACTTGGAGATTGAAAAGCATGATGCAAACCTAAGAGGTCAGTGTCATCACGGGATCCTACCGTAGGTCTAGTCGGCTTCCAGGCCTACAGCCGAGCCGCCGGAGCGACACCAGCATGGTAACGGACGCTGCTGGAGCAGGCGCGGGTGCTCAGTCACAGGCCTGGCCCCTCCACTCACCCCAGGGTCCACTCCATCTGGGCAGCTCACTTGCTGGACTTTTTCCCTCCTTTAGATCAGATGTCAACCCAGGTGTTGCAAGGAACCTATGCCTCCCTCATACGACCCTTGCAGTTGTAGGGGGCAGGGAGATTATCCCAGCTGGGGCCAGGCAGCCCAGCTATGTCCCACCAGGCTGGCTGCAGCCACGGGCAGCTGGGGTGATCATGACCATGCTGGGGCTCACCCACCACCAGCCACACGCTCAGCCAGGTTACTATCGACCGCTGATCCTTGGGGCCGGCCACACAGTCCCCCGCTCAGAGCCTCAGGCTTCCTCACCAGGCATGATGATCTCCGGGAACCCCGTTTTGCGAGCCACGGCCGTGGTCCTGTCCACTAGATGAGGAAACTCCTTGCGAATCTGATGGACGTCGCCAGGAAGCAACTTCAGTGTTACCCACAAACCTGCAAGAACAAAACGCCTGAGCACGGTCCCTGTGCCGTCTGAGAAGTCTGCACAAAACCAACTGCAGCGAGTGAGCGGCTGATCATTCGCAATTCGGTTATCTGGAGAGAAAACCACGCAGGCCACCGTCCAGGCAACAGCGCGGGGCCCAGGGGAATGATCTGCACCTGAGTGGCCGGGGCCCAGGCCCACGCTGCAGTGACCGGCACCCAGGCAGTGGCACACCCACGGCAGCTGTACCCGCTGCACTGCCCAGGCCGTGGACTCCGCCGGGCTGACACACGTGTCTGCCATGAACCAGAAGGCAGCGCGTTCCTGGAGGTGGGCAGAAAAAGCTGTCATTTTCCCATCACCCAGGACGCATGACAGCAGGGGAGGACCGACCAGGTGAACTCAGCCCCACAGCCAGGGAAAGCCTCCGACTGCTGAGCCGCACTGTGGGCCCCAGACGGGCAGCAGCTCGGGGCTGGGAGGCAAGCGGCCGGCCCACATCACTGTCACACACACAGAAGGGACGGCTCTGGGCCCCGCTCAGCTCCTTCCTCCAAGGGAGAGAACGGAGGCTTCCCAAGCACCTAACACAAGCTGCAGGGGGCGTCCCGAAGAGAGGGCGGCCGAGAAGCCGGTTTGGCGTCAATTCTTCCGAGCGAAAACCCCCCCGGGGACGGGCACAGGGTAAAGTGCACGCTTCCAGCAACCAAAGCCAGGAGAGGAAGGGTTTTCAGGGACAGCGCCTTTCCCTGGGTGGGAAGGGGTTGTCGCTGTCAGCGGGCACAAGGGTGGCTCCATCCCCATGGCCACAGGGTCCACCCTGCTGGTTCCCCAGTCCCGCAGCTCTGTGGGGCTCATCTGCCCATCCAAGGACCCATCTTCCCTCACACTACTTGTGTGTGCACCTGTGAGAGGTTGTGTGACTATGTGTGTGCATGTGACTGCTTGTGTGTCCATGTCTGTGTGTAATCTACACACGTGTGTTTCTGTGTTGGTGTTTGTGCACGTGTCTGTGCATGTGTGTACCTGTGTGCGTGTCTGTTTGTGTGTGTGCATGGGTTTCTATGTCTGTGCATGTGTGTTTCTGTGTTGATGTCTGTGTATATATCTATGTCTGTGCATGTGTGTACCTGTGTTCGTGTCTGTGCATGTACGTGTCTGTGGGTGCATGTCTGTGTGTGTTTCTGTGTTGGTCTCTGTGCATGTGCCTTTCTGTGCATGTGCGTACCTGTGTTTGTGCATGTATGTGTCTGTGGGTGCGTGTCTGTGTGTGTATCTGTGTGTGTGTTTCTATGTTGGTCTCTGTGCATGTGTGTACCTGTGTGTGTGTCTGTGCATGTATGTGTCTGTGGGTGCGTGTCTGTGTGTGTATCTGTGTGTGTGTTTCTATGTTGGTCTCTGTGCATGTGTGTACCTGTGTTTGTGTCTGTGCATGTATGTGTCTGTGGGTGCGTGTCTGTGTGTTATCTGTGTGTGTGTTTCTGTGTTGGTCTCTGTGCATGTGTGTACCTGTGTGTGTCTGTGCATGTATGTGTCTGTGGGTGTGTGTCTGTGGGTTATCTGTGTGTGTGTTTCTGTGTTGGTCTCTGTGCATGTGTGTACCTGTGTGTGTGTCTGTGCATGTATGTGTCTGTGGGTGCGTGTCTGTGTGTGTATCTGTGTGTGTGTTTCTGTGTTGGTCTCTGTGCATGTGTGTACCTGTGTTTGTATGTGTCTGTGAGCACGTGCTGCCAGTCTGTGCACATCTGTGTGTGTCTATACTTGTGTGTATGTCTGTGCATGTGTGTGCTTTTTAGTGTCTACGTAAGCAAGTGTCTGTGTCTGTGCGTCTGTGTCTGTTTCCGTGTGTGTCTGTGCTTCTCTGTGTCTGTGTTCCCGTGTCTGTGTGTGCATGCCCACGCCTATGTGTCTGTGTTTCTGTGTGTATCTGTGCACGTGTGTGTTCCTGCTCTGGCTGCTCCCAGGGCAGGCCCAGGCACTCATCACAGCAGAGCAGAACACCCTCCATTCAGGAGGAAGAAAATGAGAAAATCAAGCCCTTGTCCACAAGCAGCCAGGACAGAAGTAGCACTGGACGGTGTCCAAAGGACGCCACAGGGAACACCACGTTAGACAGGCTCCCCACACCTTCCGTCCTCTGCTGACTAACCCCAAAAGAGCTGTTCTGGAAACGTCTTGCTGCCTTGCAGATGCCTGGCCGCTGGGGAGGCCCAAGGTCCCACCCTCCTGCGAGAGGAGCTGTGGCTGGAGGATGCCCTCTGCATGTGCCTGGAACCCTCCTGACAGCTACCTGCATCTGCCTCTTTGCCCTGCAGACCACGGAGTTGTTGTTTGGCCCCTAAGGTGGAAGTGGGGCCCTGGCCAGGGAGATGGGGAGGCTCCTCCCTGCACCTGCCGTGCTCACTGCCTGCCTGGCACGTGGCAGGTGTGCACTGGGTCCCTCTGAAGAAGTGGAAGTCTCGCCAGGTGGCTGCAGGACAGGGAGCCTCCTCTCACAGGAGGGTGGGATAGGGCTCCGGAAACCAGCAGTGACCAGGACCCACTGGAGGGGGACAGTGGGGAACAGAGGGTCAGGAGTGAGTACAACCTTACGATGCTCTGCTGGCCATGTGGGAATGAGCAGATGAGACATCGAGCAGAGTGAGACCCCAGCAGGGCCACACTGTAGGACCCAGGACACTGCTGGACAAGAACTGGACTGTAAGGGGACAGAGAAACCAGCAGAGGTGGAAGAATTGGAGCAGAAGAGAGGCAGCTCCCATGGCCAGTGCTCACTGCAGGCAGGCACGTCAGCAGAGGCGCTCAGGGGAAGAGGACCCCGCAGTGTGCAGAACTCCCCACACTGCAAGGTCACACAGGGAGGAGAACCAGGGGAGCAGGGCGGGGCATGTCCAGGTGACCAGACCATCCACGGCGGCCCAGAAGGGACCCGAGCAACCCGGACCTCGGCAAGGGCACTCCTGCTGAAGAGCAGGGCAGGTGCCAGTGGGCAAAGGACCTGAAGAACACAGCACAGAAGAGGAGCAGAGAGCCACTCAACAAAGAGACAGCCGGATCACTCAGGGCAGGGTGGGTTTCCACCATTTTCTTTTCTGACCTTTCGCGTACTTTTTCTCTGTCTTTATAAGGTATGAAATTCCAGGGGCTGGCGTTGTGGTACAGCATGTAAAGTTCACCTGCTACGCCAGCATCCCACGTGGGCACTGGTTCAAGTTCCAGCTTCCAGATCCCTGCTATGGCCTGGGAAAACAGTGGAAGTTGGCCCAAGTGCTTGGGCCCCTGCACCCACGTGGGAGACCCCCAGAAGAAAATCCTGGCGTGTGGCTTCAGCGTGATCCAGCTCAAGCCCTTGTGGCCATTTGCAGAATGAACCAGCAGATGAAACATCTCTCTCGTCTCTCCTGCTCTCTCTGTAACTGACTTTCAAACTGAAATTCCAGATTGTGGGGGAGAGCTAGTGAGAAGCCCAATGAATAGAAAGAGGCCCCCAAAGAGGGTGGGTGGGACACATGTACCACTGTTGAAGACGCACACTGCACAAGGTAACTAAGAAAGGCAGGGGGCAGACAGCTAAATTCTGCAGACGAACTCCAGGAGACAAGCCCAGGAGCGCACGTGGAGCCGGCCCCTGCTGGGACTCCAGGATGCAGCCAAGGCTGCTCAAACACAGGGGCGTGAGTCCTAATGTCCCCCAGGAGAGAGACTGTGTGCAGAATATTCTAACAGGAAGACAGTCTGGGAAGGACTGCAGGCCGTGGGAGGCAAGGACTCGCAGAGGTGCGAGGCAAGCACACGCATGGAACGTCGCTGGCGCTGTGACAAAGCCTGCTGGCCACACCCTCCACCTGCGCAAGCGTCTGAGCTCATATACGCGTATGTGTGTGACCCGATTCAATTTGTACAGCACCAGCTGAACATGGAGATTAGATTTTCCTGATTACATTGAGTTTAAAATGCTCTCCTCACAAGAGAAAATGAGGCCAATCTTCACCCAGAAAAAAAAAAAAAAGTGCACTTGGGGTTGTCATTTGTTTAACCAGAAACACCCAAATCAAATTTGCATACATTACGCCAGCACCAACAGAAGCAGCTGCCGGGGAGGTGTTTGGGGGGTCCCTGTCCACCTCGAGCACCCAGCACCTCTGAGTGCAGGGGTTGGAGTAATTTGGATTAAATATAAAAGACTGTCGATCATGATGAGGAAACTCATGGCCATGAACCCAAAGCAGCCGAGAAGCCCCATGTCGAGGGGACAGAAGGGACAGGTGCTCCTGGGAACAGAGGTCCCGCCCCTCACTCCAGGCTCCCCTGCCTGGATCTGACAGACACAAGCACAGGTCAGTGCTACTGCAGATGGAGAAACAGGCTGCACCGAGCCAAGCCGTACGAACCTGGTCACACTTGGGCCCTGACTCCCCGGCTGCCTCGCTCTCAGCTCCCCCTGGAAAGCCTGAATTCCACCCAAGAGGGGGCCCTGGGAACCCTGGGGAACAATGAGGTTTGGGGCAGGGCCGCGCCAGCACGGTGACCAGAGGCCCCCTTGAAAACACCGTGATGCTCTGCCTCTGACTGTGCAGTGCGACCTGAGCACGCCCCTCGTCCCCAGGGCCTGCGAGGAACCCCAGGCCCCGGCCTCAGCCCATCCACCTCTGCTTCCTGGACTCTGGCCACAGTCAGAGCGACTGGCAGGGCCAGGCTCCCGGCCCCCTGCTGGCCCCAGGCCAGTCTCCACTTTCCCCGCCTGTGTCCCACAGCTCCATGGAAACCCTGACGACTCTGCAGAAGAGCTAGAGCTCCCTGCGCCCCTGCGCAGGGCTCAGGGACCAGCCAGGGGCTCCCCACGGCTTTCAATTAAAGTGCGAATGGGGGAGGGCCCGCTCCTCTGGGAGAAAAGGAAGCCCAGGTCAGCTTAAAATGGCTCCATCTAGAGAGGTCACCTGCACCCACTTCCGGGGGGGGGTGGGGGTTTCTCCTGCTCTTGCTGGCCAGGGATGGGGGTGGGGGAGTACCAGAAGGAGCCCCAAGACCCTGCAAGAGTCCCAGACATTCTTCCAGAACATTCTTCAGACTCAACGGACACTCTGCCTTTGAATGACGGGAAGTCCATCAAGATGACCACCTTTTCACCCTGGGGACGTAGGGGCACTGGACGGGAAGCAGGACTGCTCCCCCGAGCTCTCCCGAGCTTCGCCCAAGTCCACACGGCTCGAGGACGGAGACCGAGCCTCCCACGGGTGGGAGGAGCAGCAGCCCTAGGCCCGATGTCCTGAAGGTGACTTCCCCGCCGGGGCTGCGGCAGGCGGGGGGGGCCTCTGTCTGGCAGCCCTCCCGGCCAGCCGAGTGCCAGCTGTCACCAGCCCGGGTGATTGATCCACGAGCTCTGCCAGCACAAAGTCAGCTGCTCAGGAGCGTGTGGCGCGGGATCAGAAACGCCGCGGGCGAGACGAGGAGGGGAGGAGACGGCACCGAGGGGAACCGGCCTCACGAGCAAAGTCGTGCTCTCGCAGGGAACAGAGGGAGCCCCAGCAAAGCCCACGGCAGAGAGAGGCCGGCACTCCACAGGGGCGCGGACCCCAGGAGAGAGGAGCTCGGGCACGGGGCGGTGATCTCCAGCCTCCCAGTCTCTCCAACAGTCAGGGGACAGGACCACGTTCCCTGGGGAAGTCGGGGAGTGTTTTCCAAGTGGCAAGAGCGGGAGGAGGCAGCTGGACAAGGAGGGTGGCCAGGCATGGGCTGTCTCCGATTTCATCAGCTGTGGGCTTCTCCCAAACACCCACCCAGACCCCAGCACTCTGTCTCCCTCTCCTGCGGGGGAGGGGGCCCTCAGCAAGACTCCAAAGGGAGATCAGTGAGAAAACCCTTGGCGGGGGATGTGCCACAGCAGGCTAAGCCGCCGCCACCACGCCAGCAGCCCACACGGGAGCACCAGGGTGAGTCCCCGTGGCTCACTTCCAATCCAGGCCCCTGCTAGTGTGCCTGGGAAAGCAGCAGAAGACGGACCAAGTGCGCCCAAGTGCTTGGGGCCCTGCATCCATGTGGGAGACCAGGGTGGAGCTCCTGGCTTCAGCCTCGCCCAGTTCTGACAGTTGTGGCCACCTGGAGAGTGAACCAGTGGGTGGAAGACTCTCCCCTCCCTCCCTACCCCCCCTTTCTACTTCTGCCTTTCAAGTAAATAAAATCAGTCTTTAAGGAAGAAAGGAAAACCCCTGAGTGTTGGGCACTAGGCCACGCACTCCACACTCCTCCCACACCCCGCACCAGCAGCAGCAAACAGCGCAGACCGGACAGCACCAGCCCATGTTCCCATAAGCGACACTGACAGACAAAACAGGCAAATACGTACCCTGCCCCTTGTGGTTGACTTCTTTGGCAGCGATGACTTTGTTTATTACAGTCTGAAGGAAGTCATTCTCCCCCGCCACCCTGGGTGAAAAACGGGATGACATGTTCAGCGGCTTGTGGCGGATGGCGTCGTCCAACGCGAGCCTGGAGGGCACGGGATGGGCAACACCACAGGAGACAAAGGGGCACAGAGACCCGGGGGTCACGGTCACAGGGGGGCACAAGAGAGCATCGTCACCGAGCGTGAGCGCCATCGTGAGCCAACGCACGACAAAGGACAGGAGAGGTGACAAGAGAAACAGGGAAAAGCATTGATCAGGAAAACGTGGCACCATGAGAGAGAAGTCAGGCACACGAGGGCGACCCTCTCCCCAGGGAACACAGGTGCACGAGGCCTCCTCTCCAATTGCCTTCGAAGGGACTTGCCCTGCAGGAAGGTGGCTGCAAGGCATTTAACTGCCGCGGATGTTTACGGCCCCTTCTCCAACTTTACTCATTCTGGACACAGCACAGGTCAAAGGGGCAGGCGTGAAAAGCAAAATCAAGCACACGCAAGAAAATAGAGGTCCCTCGAGCTAAGTGCACGGGGAAGCTGTCTACCAGGCTCCAGCCAGCCCTGCACACAGCAGGGCCTCCTGTTTGCAGGTGAGAAGAACGGAGTCTGAGACCACCCAGCCTGCAAAGTGAGACTGGAATGCCGTGAGGCCTCCACACCCCAGGGACCTGCTCCTGGCCATGCACCAGGAGCCGTCACAGCGGCTGCTCCTGCACAACAGAGTGAAGCCACGTGGGCGACACCTGCAGACACCTCACAGCACGGAACCAAGGATCCTGCACCTACAGTCTTCAATCGGTTCAGGCAGCAGGCACGGCGGAGCCGTCCTCGGGCCGCACAACTCAAGGGAGCCGAGGACGGTTTCAGTTACCGCCAGTCGACAAGGCACAGACAGCTGTGTGCTGTGCTTCCTTCTCTGCGAGACAATCAATCAGTTTTAATGGAGCAAAAAATGGTTTCCTTATCGTGACATTTGCCAGAGACCTGGTTTCACTGCTTCTTTTGCCATGAAAAGCGTGCTGCTCTTTTGCTTCTGACACTACAAATATTAATCTGTTTATCCGTCTTCCTTTAATGGAGTAAGGAGTCACAAATTACTGAAGAGTTAAGCATGCAATAATAGCTTTTAAAGAGTATGTTTCCACTAAAAGAAAGCAAAGACGGTGCACAGTACAGGTGGCTCTCCAAGCTTTTAAGAGCCCCAGGAAATCTGCAGATCTGTAGCCCATAACCATACTTATTTCCGAACAACAGAGACTTTTCCTCCTTCACTTGTCAAAGAAAACTGGCAGGCAACAGGTGTAAGAATTCTGAGGTCTGATACACGATGCAGCATGGACAACAGCGGGGGCTGCACTTCACAAACACGCAGGAATGGAACTCGAAGATAAGTATATTTGGGCGCAAAGCAATTTCTGAAATCCATGCATAGGAGGGTCTTCAAAAAGAAACTGAAAATGTGCGCTATGAAAAAAAATCTACGCACAGACACCAAATTTTTCTGCAGCAAAATAAACGTGTCTTTTAATTCCATTTTACTACAAACCTTTGGAGACCCGCATCTTTCTCATGGGCAAAATAAGCAATGTAGGACAAGTCGATAAAGGTGCACTTTCTTTATTACAATATCTGCCCACGTTCCAAGGTGATGCTCCCCTTGCTCTCTGGGGAAATTTCCAGATTCTGCAGAACGGCGCTCACCTCTAAGCTGTCTTCACTGCAGTGGACTCCAGAGACCGTTCTGCACTGATGACCACGGCCACAGGTGCACGTCCACTACGGCAGCCACCAGCCCATATGAAAGTGAACTCTTGAAATGGGACTGATGTGGTGGAGGGAGGAAATTTTTCATTCTTCTTCATTTTAAGTAATGGAAATAGCCACACAGGGCTAGTGGTTACCGTACTGGACAGAACAATAAACTGCTGAAGCTGCAAAAGACCTCCCTGCCTCCCGCCGTGCATGGGCAACCGCGTATAAGCCGGCTCCGGCTGGCAGTGCGAAGGAGCAAGACTCCTCTGTCACTCTCCTGTCTCAAAGATGGCAGAACCCTGCAGAGCAACACAAAGGCCTCTGCAGCCATCTGACCGGGCGGTCTGCCTGTGCGGAAATGGAAAGCCCAAGCCCATCCATCTTGAACAAGCAGCACTCGGGCCCCGGATGGAGACAGGTGGTCGGCCCATCAGGAAGCATGCATGGGGCAGAGAGAAGCCAACCTCACCCCTCTGGCCCCCAACAACAGGGCTCCTTCCACCTCCAGGCAACAGCAGCCTCCCTGGTCCTCTCAGCCAACACCGGAAAACAAGGCAACTTTTCTACGACAGAATCCTTGTCAAGCCTGAACTGACTCCACGAAGGCGAGGTGAGGACAGAAAGCGCAGCACAGCACGGGAGTCTCGCTCACCTTCCCACTCAGTCCGCTTCTATGACCTCACGTCTGAGGAGGAACCTGCCTCCTAGCGAGCCACTCTAACTCCTGGCTACTTCTCTCCACCTCTGCCTGGGTCCGAGCGGTCAGAGGTCAGAGGCCACCATCACGATCCCCGCCAGGGACACAGACAGCAAATCCTTCCAGCCTCTTCCACGGGTTCCACTTCAAATCAGAGAACCGACTTCACGAATCCCCCTAACGGCTCCAGGCCAGAGCCACACAGAGCCTACCGCGTGGCAGGCACGGGCCCAGTCCTCTCTAGGCAAGAACCAAGATGGGCAACTCAGCAGCACGATTATAGGTTTAGAGTATTATTTCCTACTTGACAAAAGAACTCATCTCTATTCTGTTTGCTCTTCTGTTTAACAAACAGCAAGCTCTTGTGATGAAAGTGTTGTATTCCGAACATGTGAACAGCTACGAGAATAAATCAATTACGGAAAGAAACAGTCACGCTCCGGGCAGAGATGTGATTCTTCTGATCAGGCAATTCAGCGATCACAGGTACAATCTACTCCCAGGACCACAAACAAACTTTCATCTGGGATTCTTAGGGCTACAGTATTTCCCCCTGCAATCACGGTGATTTAACAGATTTTTCATTATTACACATCAATCAGTCCCTACGTGTGCTTAACCTTGATTACAAACACAGGATTTCTAAGCCGTCTCTGCCGAAGTCCTTGGATGGCCCCATACTTACGGCTGGAAGGGGATGAAGTGCTGCTTGTCTTCGTCATCAACTTTTCCATTTATGATGTCTGTTACGTCCATCACTGGGGAAGAGGAGAGAACAGAGACGCTTTGCTTTACAAACTAGAACCATTGAAAACAACCCCACGGCTCCCCTGTATCTTCCGGCAAACCCCAGCGGAAGCTGGGCGGTGGCCTTTTCTAACTTCTAAATTGTTTGCATGCGTGAGCGACAGATTAAGTTGTCTAAAACTGCCGGTCCCAGTGAGCTTGGGCTCAACTGGTAGAACCCCACTGAGTGATCCAGCTCTCGGTCAGGAGCTGGTGTGTCCCAGAGAACTGCCTGTGGTGACCAAGATGTTCTAAAACAACGAGGCCCTCAAATGCAGCAGGCGCGAAGCTGGAACTGAATTTCTACGCTGATGTCACTCATTAACATTTGCATTCACACAGCCACGTGTGGCAAGAGGCTACCGCATTGGACAGTGCCACTCTGCCCTCCACAGAAGTTATTGCATTACCCAAATAATAAGAAAACCACGTCACCAGGTGCGTCACACATGCCAGGGTCTGGAGGCTGATTCCAGCAGACCCTGCAAGGCTAATGTGCACATGCACCTTGCACACCTCTCAGGAAGGAACGAACTTGTCCAAAATCACACACCAGGAGGTCTCCAATGCACAAGCACTTCCCATTTTGTTAAACTGCCTTTGCACACGCATAACCCTGGGCAGTCCTGGCTTGTTTCCGCAGGGAAGGCTGTGTAACCAGCACAATACCCGTGTTGAAAGAACAGCAATTCATTACATCTCCAGCTCCCAAACAAGATCCCTCTGCCCTTGATTGTGGCTAGCAGAGCAAGAATAGGTGTTGGCATGGTGGCACAGCAGGTTAATCCCCCCACATGCAGCACCAGCGTCCCATACCAGAGCACCAGTTTGAGTCCCAGCTGCTCCACTTCTTTTTTTTCTTTGTAAAGATTTATTTATTTTACTTGAAAGTCAGAGTTACACAGAGAGAGGAGAGGCAGAGAGAGAGAGAAAGGTTTTCCATCCAATGGCCCACCCCCCCAACTGGCCACAATGGCCAGAACTGCGCCAATCCGAAGCCAGGAGCCAGGAACTTCTTCCCGGTCTCCCACACGGTTGCAGGGGCCCAAGGACTTGTGTCATCTTCCCAGGCCACTGCTATCCCAGGCCACAGCAGAGAGCTGGACGGGAAGTGGAGCAGCCGGGTCTCAAACCGGTGCCCATATGGGATGCCAGCGCCTCAGGCCAGGGTGTTAACCCACTGGGCGACAGCACCGGCCCCTCTGCTCCACTTCTGATCCAGCTAACTGCTAATGCACCTGGGAAAGCAGAGGAAGATGGTCCAAGTGCTTGGGCCCCTACTGCCCACATGGGAGACTTGGATGGAGTTCCTGGCTCCTGGCTTCAGCCTGGCCCAATCCCAGCAGGTGTGGGCATTTGGGGAGTAAACCAATGAATGGAAGATCGTTTTCTCTCTATCTCTTCCTCTCTCTTTCTGTGTAACTCTTTTAAATAAATAAAATAAATTTTAAAAAAGAGAGAGGGAGGGAGAGCTAGAGAAAATGCAAGAACAACCCTAGGCAGCACTGGAAATCCTCTGTCAGTCTGCCCAGCCAGCACACTTGACCACAGACAAGAATACGTGGGCAATTCTCATTCCCACCACCAGCACTCCCAAAAATGTGGGGCAGGATCGGAAGGACAGGGAGATAGCATTCCCATCCCACGCTCGGTGTGGCTGAAACTCCCACAGGCACTGCGCTGATCTGACAGGAGGGTGAGATCCAGGCGGAAGAGCCCCAAAGAGATTGGAACATGAAGCCTGGTTCGAGTCTTCACGTGATAGAAGGAATTCGCAGCTTGGGCCACTCCAGGGGGTGACTGGCTGACACCTGAATGCACCAAATGTTAATTTAAAATCATTTAATTCAGCAGCCCTGCACTCACTGGGTCCCTGACACAACACAAGCAGTCTGGGTGTGGCAGACCCTCCCTGGCATGCCAGTCTTGGGCACTCGCACACCACACCTCTCTCTTTTGCCACAGGACTCTTCCAACCCCCTCCCCCAAATCTGAGTCCCCCAAACAGTCCAACTCACTTGCCAAGTACCCACAGCCCCTCTGGATCACACGCAGAGCTCAGTATTTGCAGGTAGACAGCAAGGATGCAAGAAATGCACGTTGGGTCTAGATGCCCACGTGCTGAACACAGCCCTAGAACTGCTACTAGCTATGAGGTACCCCCAACCCCAGCTCCAGGGAAGGAAGCGCTGAGGCCATGGGCCACCGCGTACTTTCCGAAGCCCCATCCTAACCACTGCTCATCAGCACACAGGCCGTAGCCCAAGACGTCCTCCTGAGCTTTGGACAAGACGTCCCTGTCGCCAAAGGAGGAGTAAAGGACTTGGGGTCTCCACGCTCAGGCAGGGAGGTGGGCTCAGCCGAGGAGGACGTGCGTGGGGTGAGGGCCAGGAGGCCAGTGAGCAGGTAGCCACCACACAATGCCAGAAGCTGAGGGACAGGAGGGGGACAGTGGCAGTAGCGTCAGCATGACCGTGATGGAGGACCAGAGAACAGGGGCGTGTGGCTCCGCCCCCTCGGGGGACCACGAGCACACAGCTCAGGAGGTGAAGAGCCACACCATCCCACTCAGCAACTCCACGCCAGCCACACGGCTCTGAGAATAGCCAGCAGGGGCTGCTTCAGGGTCAAGGGCACTCACGCCCGTGCCCTAGTTCACAGAGCTGACTCCCCAGAGCCATCGTCACAGGACTCCGAGAGCATGACGCAGCCTCAAGCTGCAGCCACGGAAAGTCCGGAGGTGTGACTGTCACTTGATACAGTGAGATCTCACCTACGATGTTGCCGTTTTAGAAAGACTAAACCACTGGCCCCGTGTCTGAGCCCCTGCCACCCACGCAGGAGACGCGGACTGAGTTCCCAGCTTCTGGCTTCAGCCTGGCCCAGCCCTGGCTGTTGCAGGCATTTGGGGAGCAAACCAGCAGATCCCTCTCTCTCCCTCGGCCTCCCTGACTTTCAAACAAATAAACACAATCAAGAAGAACATGTCATGTGACTATAATCAACTGCACAATAAAAAATGGTTAAGACGGGGACCTGCTGGTGGAAGGTCCCAGTTCCACCCAAGCCAGGCAGCGTGAACATCACGCCTCCAAGAATTCAAGGCAGAACGCAGCCAGCAAAGCTAAAACATGGCCCACAGGGATTTCCAGGAGCCCAGAGGCTGTTGGGTGCTAACATCAGGAAACAGGAAAGGAAGGAGCCACAGACCAGTCCAGACAGGCAGAACCACGAGCCACAGGCGTATCCACGTGCTCGGCAGAAATCAAGGGACAAGACAGTGGCAGCCGGGGCTGGGGCTGTGGTACAGCAGGTTAAGCCACTGCCTGCATGCACACCACGCCAGCGCCGCTCCAAGTCCCAGCTGCTCCACTTCTGATCCAGCTCCCTGCTAGTGCACCTGGAAAGGTAGGAGATGATGGCCTAAGTACTTGGGGCCCTGCACCCACATGGGAGACCCAGATGGACTTCCAGGCTCCTGGCTTCAGCCTGGCCCAGCCACAGCCATTGCAGCCCTATGAGAGAGAACCTGTGCATGTAAATTCTCTCTTGCTGTCTCTTCCTCTTTCCCTGTACCTCTGCCTTTCAAACAAATAAATAAATCTAAAAAAGAGAGAGAGAAAGAAAAGAAAGGAACAACCCAGGCTTCAGCCAATCCTGCAGAACTCCAGGAGCAGGGCCTGATGTGACTTGAGACCGCACAGAGCAGAAGGGAGAGGCCACCGTGGTGTCAGCTGGAACTAAGACCCCCACCTCTCCACCCGTCACCCGTCACTCTGCAGCATTTCCTGAAGCATCAAAATTGAACCCACAAAAGCTGAAAAATTCCCATTTTAATCAAAGGAGGCAAAATCTGTCAGTCTAGAGTCCACGTAAGTTTTAAGAAATCAAATTATGGGAGCCAGCGCTGTGACATAGTGGGTGAAGCAGCGGCCTGCAGTGCCGGCATCCCATATGGGCACCGCTTCAAGTCCCGGCTGCTCCTCTTTTGATCCAGCTCCCAGCTGATGGCCCGTGCAGCCACATGGGAGACCTGGAGGAAGCTCCAGGCTCCTGGGTTGGATAGGCCCAGCCCCAGCCCTTGCGGCCATTTGAGGAGTGAACCAGTGAGTGAAGACCTCTCTCTCTCTCTCTCCCTCTCTCCCTCTCTCTCCCTATCCCTCTGTGCCTCTGCCTCTCTGTAACTCTGCCTTTTGAATAAATAAATCTTCAAAAACAAAAGAAATCCAATTATGCATCAAAGGAGTTTCTCCCTGGATCTCTCTGTAATCTAATCGCAGAGGACGGAGCACGGGGCTGAAAGAGGGGCAGCTCCAACAAAGTGTCGGGGGCTCTTCGGAGGGCTCCAGAGAGACCTCAGACACCCAAGGCAGAAACGGGATACTTCCAGAAAACTACACAGAGCTGGGGAAAAACCTCAGAAACTACAGGTATTTGAACACTAACATCAGATGACATGCGAAACATGCTGTGAGTTCTGAAGAAGAGGACAGTCTATATTCAAGTATTAAGGGACAGAGACGGCCAAGAATTTCCCCAGCCCACGGCCTCGAGGACCTCAGCAAGGCAATGTCATGTTCAGCAGTTCTCCTATCAACGTGGCATCACTGGAATACACCATTAAGTAAGTTGAATTAGTGTGCTTCTTCCTCATCACGCCCATGTCCCTGCTATTGTTTATGCCTTCTGAAGTGGTAAATCATTTATTTAAGTGATTCTCCAGGCGGCACACGGGGCATGGTCAAGGCAGCGAGACTGCTGTGTGCGACACTGGAATGCGGAACACGTGGCATCATTCAGCTCTCAGAACTCAGAGAATGCACAAACACCGGTACAGACCAGGGACCTGGGGTGACAGGGACGTGGTGGGGCAGGCTCATCGCTGCCAAGGGACAGAGGGACGAGAAGGCCGGGGGCTGGGGGCCAGGGGTGTGTGAGGACCGTCCGTATTCCCCGCTCAGCCTTGACTGGACTGAAGCTTCTCCACAAATCGTCAGTTTAAAAGCCAGGGGGCAGAGGCCCGAGTTCTGAATTTCCTGGAAGCCAAGGCAAAGACCGAATTCCATAGCTATTCCTACCTATCAGGAACCAAGAAAGGTTCCCAGATTTCATAACCAGGATCCAAAGAATCACAAAAAAGGACAAAAAATGAGTATCAGAGGGTGGGGAATGAGATTCCACAGCAACCATCAAAAAGGCAAGGAAAAAATGTCCCCAAAAATTCTGAAAAAGGAGAGTGCCGGTGACAGAGGCCAAGTGGTGGGAACGTGCTGGGGCCGCGTCCCTCTGTCCTCAGCGGGGTCACTGGGCCCTGGCTCTTCTTGTGCAGTCGCCAAACAGGGAGGAGAAGCCCCCATGGCTGCCCCGCACATCCTCGTCCCGGTCGGCTCCTCTTCCTCATCACCACCGCGACCATCCTGAGCTGAGCCGGTCCTCCATCAACCCCCTGCCCAGACAGCCTGAGAACCCCCACCCCTGGGCCAGGGTCTCTCCCCAGGAACGATGCGACCCGCTTCCAAAGCAGGTCATGACTGACACCTGGCACGCTGAGCTTGGCGGGTCAACTAACAGATTCTTTTTTTCTGAAAACAATCGACCAGAGCTGCTCACTGTCTGGTATTCAACAGCGGCTCGCTCTCAGAGCGCACGAGCTCGTCTCAAACTCCCAAGCAAAAGGCAAGAAATTACCGGCCACGCCGAACGGCCGCCGCAGGCCCGAGGTCAGCTTCCGCGTGTTGTTGTCCCTCAGTTCCATGCGGCCCACGCGGACAATCTGACACACGAAACTGATCTTCTCCCTCTTCAGGTCTTTGCTCCCGAGATCCTGGAAATGTTAATTTCCATAAATTATTTTGGAGAACCATTATTCAATGCAAGTTCCACTGAAAAGGACAGTGCAAAGATGGATTGAGACTCTTTAATCAGACCGACAAAAAGGAAGTGAATAACAATAGTCAATTAAAGTTAAGTGAACTTAAGATACAAATTTAAGAGACCTGCTCCATGCTAATGGAGTAAGTGTCTGCCAAGGTGACTCCGAGGGCAGCTGGAGACTCCTGGATGCCGGAGAAGCCGTTCGAGCAACACCGTCTTAACCCACGCCGCCTTAACCCACGGCACATGTGCCGGCGCAGGAGGGAGTCAGAGGGAAGGCACCAAGGCTTCACCATCCACTTACCGTAAAAACAGCTCGCAGGTTATGCAATCTGTCTATATCCTTGGGTAAGCCCGAGCTTGACCAGCGAACCAGGTAGTTTTCACTGGGAAAAGGGAGAAATAAATCAGGTTAATTTTCCAAATATTACAGGTTACCAAATGTACACCCGCAATGCCTTCTACTTAACACCGCGTCGGTCCTCTGTGGGAGCAGCTTGCGGTTTATAAACATCGGCTACAACAACTAGAGCTGCTCCTCAATTAACAGACACCGCAGAAAACCCTCAGGGGGGTTTAATGTGCTTGTCTTGAGTGATAACTGTAATGGAACGATCTGCAGATGGCATTTCCAAATTTATTATTTTAAAAGTCCATTTGTTCCCTTAGAATGATGCTCGCATAAAATTCAACACAATGCGCGTTTCTTTCAGGCTTATGACAAACGAAATACTCCAATAAATACAAACTGCATCCTGTGTCAAGAAGAAATACAGTCCTTATTAGAAGCGAGAATGAAATGCACCCATTGGGTCTGCTGCCGTCAGAGCCCGAGCTGCATAACTGTGCAGAACGCGAGAGAAGACAGGGAGTTGTAGCACAGACACACACGCCTCTCACACAGTTTAAGGGCAGTGTTTCCATCCAGACAAAGGAGAAGTTATACTCAAGGCTGAAGCACAACAATGAGTCTGCAATGTTTTCTTTCAACGACGATGAACAGAGGACCCGCAGGTGGTGGGCACTGCTCTAGACAGCGGGCCGCCGTCCATCCACCGCCTCAGAGACACGGCAACAAGACCAAGGTCATGCACTGGGAACAAGGAAACACGACCTGGAGGGCGACTGGAAACCGAACCCAACACAGCTGGGCCTGAAACTATCCCCAGGACGTCCCCGAGGTCACTCCACCCCGACAAGGAGAAAGCGAGGTGCACAGGCGCCAGGACAGAGCCAGAAGCAGCCGCTGGCCCCACCGCTGGGGCGGGGCCTGGCACGCAGCTCCCCCACGGGTTCTCCAGGGAGGCAGCAGGGCCTGCTGGTGGCTGCCCGGCCGTCTTCTTTCCACCAACCAAGGGGAAAGGACCGCAGCCAGGAAGGCCCCTACCTGATGAACTTGGACTCCACAGGGTCATAAAGAGACATGAGGACTTCTGCATCTTCTCCTATTTTACAGACCACGTTTTTCAGGTTGACAAACAAGGCCAGAGAAGGGGTGGCAGCAAACTTGGCTTGTCTGGTAATATCCAGGTTCTGCTTCTGAGACTGCCAAGGGACAGAGAGGTGACAGTCAGCATCGGCAGCACTCACCGCCAGCCCTCCAGGGGAGAAAGCGCTGTGTGGCCAGCTGGCCTGAGACAGCAAAGCCACGCGTGCCACTGCGTCCTGCTACTTCAAAGCACGCATCCACTGAAATCCAGCGCCCTATGCAAGGCCACAATTCCGTAACAGCTCATACGCTGCATTCTCAGAACTTTCAGGGGCTGGTTCATTCCCTTCAGCGAATCCGGATGAGGAAGAGACACGCGGCCTGTTTTATCTGCATTCCCTTCTGAACCTAAACCCTCCACGCACAGTGCCATCTTACTCACTCCATCCTGAGTACCTGGCAAACAGCAAACACTCAATTATCAGATGCCAATCACTGTCTGAGTATCTACCAAACAGACCACGTTGTTAACGGTCCCAGAAGATGATCAGGAAGACACCTGCTCCCTGGCCTCACAGAACCTAGAATACATCACTCACACCCCAGCAGAGGGGGAGGGGGTCCCACTTCAGAGGACACCTGCCCTCTGAGGCGAGCCACCACGCTGGGGCCTTCCTGAAATTCTCCTGATGTTGCAAACCACGGATGAGACACTGCGTTCCAACCACGGATGACACGGTGCGGGCTGGACTCACCTTCTCTTCTTGCAACCGTTCCTCCACTTGCTTCGAAGCAACTTCGTGAGCTCTGAAGAGACTGATCGTGCTGGTCAGTTCTGGATCCAAAATGTTTCCATCTTCGTCTCTCACCACCAGGTCCAAATCAAGAATTCTAGGACGACAAGAAATCAGAACTTCACAGACACTGAGCCGCTGTTTAATTCTCTCGCATAACCTCAGCCCCAGCACTAGCAGGTGAAAGGTCACGCGAAGTCAAGGTCACTCCCTAGTACCAGGGGAGACAACCCAAAGAAGCCACTGTCTTTCACTCAAAAAGCATCACCTTGGGGGCATTTTAAAAAGAACTTTTCTGGGGCTGGTACCGTGGCGCCGGCATCCCATATGGGCGCTGGTTCTAGTCCCGCCTGCTCCTCTTCCCATCCAGCTCTCTGCTGTGGCCTAGGAAAGCAGTGGAAGATGGCCCAAGTCCTTGGACCCCTGCATCCATGTGGGAGACCTGGAAGAAGCTTCTGGCTCCTGGCTTCGGATCAGCACAGCTCCAGCCATTGCGGCCATTTAGGGAGTGAACCAGAAAATGGAAGACCTTTCTCTCTATTTCTCCCTCTGTCTGTATCTCTACCTCTCAAATAAATCAGTAAAATCTTCAAAAAACAAAGAACTTTTCCTCAATTTTTACTCCCACTGCAATCACTCACGTCGTCCTCCAATGAGAAACTGTTACAGTTCTACATGGCACAGTGAAATGTGTGATTACTGTGCGAATCAGGGACAGCTGGAAGCACACACTGTGTACACTCACACACAGACGCAGTCACACCCCCACACGCTCACACTCACACACACACACACACACACACAGGCCGGCCCCTGTGACACCATCCCTGGGCAGATGAGGGAGAGAAGCACGACCTGAGACACACCCAGCGCACAAGTCAGCTGGACACGGTCCGGCAAGGTGCCCACGGGGTTTTCCCTATCCCTGGGTCCTCTCTCATCCCTCCACGAGAGGCCACTGGGACAATCTTCAGTGAAGACGTTCCCGGTGTCTGGACACGGAACATATGGACGGCATCCACGCTAACGTTAGGCAACTTCCTGGCCAGCTGGCTAGACACGGTAGCCCACTTAAAACACGGCAACAGCTGCCTGCTGAGTCCGTGCCGCCCGTGTCTGGGAGCCGTTCCTGGCGACACCCTCTCTGCGTCCCCAGATCCAACACGCGGTCAGGTGGTTTCTATTCTAGAGAATGAACACAGGCAGTGTTGCAACAAAAGGCATCGATGACCTGCAGCAAGGACCCACAGGCGCCCAGCGCCCCACCGAGGGGGCGAGCCCCCTGCTGCTCCCCAGGCCCTGGACGCTGGGATGTCTGACCGCAGGCCAAGAGAAAGGCTTTTGAAGGAATGACACGTGCGGTTAGAGGATGACGGCACGAGCGGAAACAGAAAGGTCATGTGCCCAGCTGCCCTGTGCCAGAGGAACCGCAGCCTTCCCCTGCGGTCACAGGGACGGTCCACAGGCCAGGCCACGGCTCAGACGGCCTCCGTGTGGGCCTGGGCCGGGAAGCCGGCACCTCTGGGGTGGCAGTCCTCAACAGCTCATCCTTTCCTTTTCGTACCTGTGCCACCATTCCCCTGAGGGGACATGGGTCCCACTGGGCCTGCCAGCATCAAGAGGGGACACGGCAGAGGCTCGGTGCCCTGCAGGAAACCAGCTCCCATGGTGCAAGGTTGCAGGTGGAGCACCTCTCACTCCCTCCTAAACACCCAGCCGGGCACCTGTGCCAGTGTGGGTGGGGTCAATACGGCTATGGGCAGGGTCAGTGCTGTGTGGGTGTCACTGCACGTCCCTGGCATGAGGAAGGCCAGCCAGGTCCTGGGGACACACAGGATGACGCTCTGCCAAGGAACACTGAGACATACGCCCTGTGCCAGCCTGCTGGGGACACTGTGCCGTGTGACCCCACCTCCGCCCCATCAGGAGATCTGACCCCTCACCTACCAAAGAAGAGACCTACGCTCAGAGAAGTTTAGGATCCTGCCCAACACCTAACATCTACAACAGCCCCGAGCCCGGGCTCGGTGTCAGAACCGTGTCATGGCCCACTCTCCCCCACATGACACACGCAAACCGTCCCACCCGGTGGCCCATCACAGCGAGCCACCTGCAGGCCACTCTCAGCAGTGAGTGCCCAGCTGGTCTGTATTAGGAAGCTGCCTTGCTCAACGCAGTCACACACGCCACTGGGACCACCTCCACGGAGCCCTCCAGGACCCAAGGGGAGGGGGGACTCAGAACCTGCGGGCAGGCTCTGCACGCGTCTGTGCGTCATTCTCTTTGGGGGAAGGGGGCGTCGATCTGAGTCTGTGTCCGGCATGTGTACCTGGGGTGTCTGTGGGTCAGTCTATGTGTCTCTGTAAGTCTGTCCATGTCTCTGTGTCCACGTATGACTGTGTATGTCTGTGCTGTGTGTTTGTGCCTTATGTGTACACTTGTATCTGTGTACATGTGTCTAGGTTGTATACGTGCATGTGTGTGTCCATGTCTCTGTGTGTGCATGTGTGTACATGTGTGTGTATTTTGTATGTGCATTTTCCTAGGGACATGTTCCATGACCTTCACCACCCCTCCAATCAGCTTTAGAATTTTTTTTTTTTTTTTGACAGGCAGAGTGGACAGTGAGAGAGACAGAAAGAAAGGTCTTCCTTTGCCGTTGGTTCACCCTCCAATGCCCGTCGCGGCCGGCGCACCGCACTGATGGCAGGAGCCAGGTGCTTCTCCTGGTCTCCCATGGGGTGCAGGGCCCAAGCACTTGGGCCATCCTCCACTGCACTCCCTGGCCATAGCAGAGAGCTGGCCTGGAAGAGGGGCAACCGGGACAGAATCCGGTGCCCTGACCGGGACTAGAACCCGGTGTGCTGGCGCCGCAGGCGGAAGATTAGCCTAGTGAGCCGCAGTGCCAGCCAGCTTTAGAATTAAAACAAAGCAAGAACACATAAATAAAGACTGAAAAGGATGCAAACATTGTATCCTTATGAAATCCGCCCATCTTAATAGCAAGCACTCAAACTCATTGCATTTTGCATCACTTTTTTGTGAAGGAGCCACAAGGAGGTCACGCACAGAGCAGCAGAGACCCCTGAAGACCCCTGGGCCCAAGCCCGGCTTAGTGAGAAATAATTTCATACCAGGTAGTAAATCACATTTGGAAACACTTCGTTCCTTACCTAAGTTATGCCATGACATAATGTAAGTAGGCAAATTCCTGCAGCCAAACCCAGCAGGAAGTCTCCGAATGTGAATTCAAAATATAACCCTCCTTAGAAATAAAAATCCAAGGGGCCAGGGCTGGGGCTCAGCGGTTAAGCTGCCGTCTGCAGTGGTGGCATCCTGACTGCAGTCTCAGCTGCTCCACTTCCCATCCAGGTCCCTGCTAATGTGCCCAGGAAAGCCAAGGAAGTTGGCCCAAGTGCATGGTCCCCTGCCCCCACATGGGAGACCTGGATGAAGCTCCTGGCTCCTGGGGCCTGGCCCAGCCATGGCTGTTGTGGCCATTTGGGGAGTGAATCAGCAGATGGAAAATCTCTGTCTTTCCCTCTCTCTGTAATTCATTCAAATAAACAATCTTTAAAAAACCAAAGAAAGAAAGAAAATCCACACACAAAGTTCGACTGTTGCAAGAAGGCGGTCTTGGAACAAACACATCTAGCATCGCGTGCCCAGAAGTGTGCCCTTCATCCAAACTCCTTGTCCTGCAGCAGTAATCCAGGCCCTGCCGCTTGTTCCTGCGGTTGCTCTAAGAAACCTTCTGCACTGAAAATGTGAAGTTTCTAGGAAACAGGATCACGGATACTCCTGCTTTTCCAGGAGGTTGCTCGTCAGCTCCCTCCACCCGAGCGGCTGGTGCAGGCGTCTTCCCCTCTTGATGCCCACACTGCTGTGTAAAATGAGGGCTCTGGAGCCAGCAGCTTTGCGGTCTGCTGTCCAGCGAGGTCTAACTCCATTTTTACAAGCCGAGGTTTCCAGCCAGCGTCCCAGACGTCACAGATCAGGTTCCTAAGGAGCAGCTCCGAGGATTCTGTGTTTCGAAACTTCTCTGAGTGAGTTCAGTGTTGAAGACATTTGCAAACCATGTGATTGGGTAATTTTTAATACAGTAGAGCTCTGATTCGCATAAATAACCAAACAGCAGCCATGCAGAACAGGACATGAGCTCATGTGGATAAAGAGGCCTGTTGGAGGCCGGCGTAGTGGCACTCCGGTTAAGATGCCAGAATCCCACATGGGCACAGATTTGTGTCCTGGTTGCTCAACTTCCAATCCAGCTCCCTGCGTATGGCCTGGGAAAGCAGCGGGAGACGACCCAATGTTTGAGCCCCTGCACCTTCGTGGAAGATCTGGGTGAAGCTCCTGGCTCCTGGCTTTGGCCTGGCCCAGCCCTGGCTGTTGCGGCCATCTGGGGAGTGAACCAGCAGATAGAAGATTGATCGATCGATCGATCGATCGATCTCTCTCTCTCTCACCCCTCTATGTAACCCTAATTTTCAAATGAATAAAAAAAAGGAGAAGAAGAAGACCTAGGAGAATCAGGGTCCGAGCACCCTGTTCCTCGCAGCGTCAGGAACCACTTGCGGCTCTGCAGCAGAGCGCACGCTGTCACGAAAGGTGCTGGAGCAGGCCTGGGCGGAGGCCTGCAGCAGATGGAGACGTCTGCGGAGACCACTCTGTGGCGCAACTGAACTTGCATTTAGCAGCGCTGTGTTTCTGCTTGTCACGCCCAGCACGTCGGCCCTGGGACAAGCCGCACAGGGACCTGAAACACTGAAACACTTAGGGATCCCAAAGAAACCACAACAGCGGCAAGCCGCCACTGGGAGCAGAAAGCAGGGGACCCTCGTGGAGGGGACCGCTGTGGTGTCCCGGCTGGGACGGTCGGCACGCCAGGCCAGCCTGCCCCGGCCTCGCGGCCCTAGCACGAGCAGCACAAAGGAGAGACGAGCGTAGAGCATGAGTCAGGCAATGCCCCTGATGTTCCTGATCCAACATCCTTTTCAAAATGAAAACCAAGCCCTTACTTGGATGTTAGGAATCCTGCCTTCTGATACAACCTGATTTTGCGGTCCTAAGGGCTCAGGGTAATGTCATTATATCGGATAACGTAAGCACGAAATCATCTTTTAAATAATCAACAAACCTGTTTCCATAATCAATTTTGGCCGTGACCTTCTTCTTGAGTTCTTTGAGCTCGTCCTGGGGCAGAGTTCCGGAAAGAATCTGGGATCGCCACTCGATGAGGTCATAGATCATGTGTCGCACACTTCGAAACATCTCCCTGTTATCTTGCTAGATGGGGGCGAGGAGGGGGAAGCCAACTGTGAGGTTTTGGGTTTCAAACAGCACCGTGGAGGTCATATCAACACACGTAACACGTGCAGCACATGCACTGTGTCATGGGATTTCACTAGCATCAAAGCAAGGTGTTTGCAGCACCCATCGGTACACATTTTGGGGAGGGTGGTTCCTGGAAGACACTAAAATATTAGAAGAAGGAAAAAGCAATATACTATCCCCGAGGCTCCACCCACCCACATAAGAGCACTGGAAGGGGAATCAAGAAATCGACCCCGGCAGGAGCTGAGTGGACCTCGGGCACCACGTGCGTCTCTGAGTTCTGAGCCACCCTCACAGCTCCCTCAGCTTTTCTGAACCTGAGATCTGAATCCCTGCTCCCCGCTGCAGACGTCAGGAACCCTGCATCCTGGCCCTTCTCGACACCCTGAGAAAGAAAAGGAGCCCTGAACCCCACAGCTCACACAGAGACCCGCCGCGAGAGGCCAGCCTCCATGCACAGGCAACGGGGGCTCCCGTGCAAATCAGACAACATCTACACCTGGAGCATTTGTCTGTATCCAGCAGGGCTGATGCTCGAAAGGAAAATCAGTTTTACAAGTGCAGAGTCCAGTTAACCACGGGAAAGTCCCTGAGTAGTTCTTTCAACAAGAAATGCAGCTGGAGCCTAATCTGGTGAAAACTTAACATTGTGGCACCTTTAGAAAGTGAAAAGGTGACTGGTGGTATTTCTTTAAAATAATTCCCCTCTACATACCTGAGTCTAGTACTTGACTTAATTCTAGAAGCTTCTAAGATCCCCACCACCCACCCATCACACAGCACCCTAATAAGCACTTTTACATCCCATGAGCTATTCTTTATAACATTATCCTGATTTTAATGACTTCCATGAAAACTAAATAGCCAGGGCTGGCACTGTGGCACAGCGGGTTAAGCCACCGCTTCCAGCACTGTCACTTCTGGTCACAGCGCCAATACCAGTCCCACCTGCTCTGTTTCCAGTCCAGCTCCTTGCTAATGCGGGAGACACAGATGGAGTTCCAGGCTCCTGGTTCGACCTGGCCCAGCTCAGGCCACGGTGACCATTTGGGTAGACTAAACCATATTTTGGTAAATTGTCTATAACCACAGAACAGAGCAAAAAAATCAAATCAAATATGACACCCATTTTCGGCTTGACTCGGCTTCGCACAAATCCAACCAGAAGCCCATCAGAGGCAAAGTGCAGCTGCGTAAAAGGACCGGGGTGACCATGAGCAGTGCCTACGCCAGGGCTGTGGCGAAAACCGAGTCCACTGACATATTAGTCAGCATCAACTCCAGTTTGTTTTGTTGCCGTATTTTCGTTTAAAAATTGCTAAGTTGAACACGAAACACCGACTTCAAAATTGCTCGGATTTACACAAAACATTCATGGCTAACTTTGCGCTTTTAGGTTTCTGAGTACATTTGATGAACAATTACTGCAACCGCTTATTACTGTGCATTTATAGGAAACCACTGTATAATCAAAAACAACAGCGAGCAGCTGTGGGGCTGTAGGAAGTCTTCTATGCTCCCGAGAAATTAACACCCCGACTTCCTTCCCGGGCCCTTGCCTGCTGATAATAACATTAGCATATGAGAAATCAACACTCTGACTAGAAATACCGGCTTAACAAAAGGTAATCTTCAGCAAATATGAATTTATGTGCGAAGAAATGTCCTGGGGGAATAGGAAATGGAAGCTGTCAGAGCTTCAACCTCGCCGCATTAATAAGGCTTCTTCCGCGATCAGGAGCACCGGACAAGTGCACACGAAGCCAGAATGTAAAAGACGTCCCCGGCCCTGTTGCAATCACAGTGAAACCGAGGAGCTGGGCAGGCTCCCCTATAGAAGAGGCACTGCCAGAAGTCACATAGGCAAAAATATACGAACAAACAAATAAACAGCGACCATCGTGCAGCGCATCCAACTAAGCAGCACCGAGTCCTGTGTCAGAGCAGATTTCGGTGCCACCATCAAAACATCACTGCTTAGGTGACATCGGTGTGGACAGATGCCGGCACCCGCCTTCCAGCAACCGCACTTCCGTGCCTTATACAAGGCCAGGCAGACCCCACGGCCCCTTCCTTTACTGCCTACCTCGCTACAGTGAGCACAGCGAAACCCCGACTAAGGCAGGTCGAAGGGCACAGGGAGCCCAAGAGAGGCCTGATTAACAATGCTGCTGTCTCTGCCCTCCCAGGCCTGTGTCCTAGAAGTTCTGCTGTTCGGGAGGAAAAGCCCAGCTCGGCTGGACACCACCATGCCGGAGCTAGAAGCCCTCACCACATAGAGCTGCCTCCAGATGGTGGACCACTCGCGGAGCGTCGTGGTGACTTCCTGAATGAGGGGGAGGTCTCCCGGGATGACCGTCTCATGTTGCCTGGAAGGAAGAAGGAGAAAAACGCCGCTGAGCCCGCGGCTCCGAGGTGTGCTGCACCTGCTAAGTCCCACAGGTAGGCCATACAGTTCCCTATTTAGGAAAGAATATTTTCGAGTGAGATTGCGTTCATGCGTATCAACAGACACATCTGTGCAGGACCAGCGATCTTTGCAGAGAGTGAGTGCGGCCACGCCTCAGCCTGCGGGACGCATCACCCCAGTGTCGAGGGTCAGACGCGGGAGGAGAACGACACCCTGCGCGAGCCTCAGGACGTCAAGGTCTGCAGGGAGAGTGTATCTGCCATGGGTGCACCCATCACTCCTACACGAGCCATAAATTACGGCCCATCTGTGAGGCACTGAAACGCACGTCTGGGTTCAGGTTATTTGTACATTTCCATCAAGCACAGAACCCGCTCTGTGGTGCAGTTACCCCTGATGAAACGTGCGTGAGGTCACAGCTTTCCGATGTCTGTGAATTCTCGATCCGATCCCAAGATCCCGACCCTGAATGTCCTCTTACCCTCCTCCCTGCACCCCAAAAGGGTGACCCCGGACTACATCTCGGCTACATGTCATCTACTTGGGCCTGGATTTGATCAAATCACCCACTGTTTTCTGGGCAGTCCTCTGGCTCAGGCACTTTGCAAAATGTAACCGTTCTTTGTGACACGGGGCGAGACTGAATCTGCGGCTTTTCTCCTTAGATTACCAGGCCCCAGAGATCCGCCATGTGGCTAGCATGCAATGAAAGGTGCAGGTGCTCTGAGCTAAGTTCCCCCCACAGCTCTGCATTTGCACGGGGCCTGGGTCTAGGTGAGGGCCCCTGACTATGGATCACAACAGGAGGTCAGGCCTGCAGCGATGCATGGATGGTGGGACTTCCAGACCCAGAGACCAAAAGAAACTCGTTCTCTCCAGAGGGCCTGGAACCAGGTATCTGAGGGGGGTGTGTGCAATACCTCCCCCAGAAATGCCGTCCAGAATCACCCTCTGATGGGACATCAGCAGGGCCCAGCCGGGGACAGTTTCCCAGCGTGGACACTGATGGACACACGGGCTGTTCCATCCGCGCAGAGCCAGCAGGGAGAAAGGCCTCGGCACTGGCGGGAAGACAGCCATCGGCACGAGCCGTTCTCTCTGGACCCCGAGCTGCGCAGTGAGCGTGGCAGCTGCTTCCCACCCGCTTTCAGAGGCCTGGCTGATGTCGCCAGCGGAGAGGGACCCCACGCACCCGCCACACCCTGCTCTCCAGTCTGGTTCCTTCTCGCTTCCCTCCCTTTGGAAGCCCTGATCTGTCCCTTGGTCTAAGGTGCCTCCTGGCATGCAGGTCCCTGGTCTCGCCTTACCTGCCAGGGACCAGGACTCTACACCCCCGACAAGGCCTGGCTGGGGGGGCTGTGGAAAGGACCCAGGGAAGAGGGTCCCTGGCAGAGCCCTGTAGCAGTGAAAGGGACACAGAGAGCTGAGCGGGCAGATGTCGGTCCCCGCTGGGCGGAAGGCCCAGGACAAGGAGACCTTCTGCACGTCACGGGGACTGCAGGAGAAGGCAATGTGCTGGCCCAGCACTGTGGCATTGAGGCTTCAGCTGCTGCCTGCAGGGCCAGCAGCCCATGTGGACACTGCCACGTCCCGGCTGCTCCACTTCCGATCCAGCTCCCTGCTAGTGCTCCTGGGAAGGCAGAGGAGAATGGCCCAAGTGCTTGGGCCTCTGCACCCATGTGGGAGACCTGGAGGAGGCGCCTGGCTTCAGCCTGGCCCAGCCCTAGCTTTTGCCACCATTTGGGGAGTGAACCAGTAAATGGAAGACCTCTCTCTGTGTCTCTCCCACTCTCTCTCTAACTCTGCCTTTCAAATAAATAAATAAACCTTTAAAAAAAAAAAAAAAGGAGCAATGTGTTATGGACTTGAAAACTGCAGAGAGTAGATTTTAAATGTTCTCACTGCAGATAAATGATAACTTTGGGAAGTGATGCATATATACATACATATACATATTTAATAGCTTGATTTAGTCATTCTGAAATGTATACATGCTTCAAGACATGTTCTACAATATTTGTCCATTAAAAATAATACTTTTTGGCCGGCGCCGCGGCTCACGAGGCTAATCCTCCACCTTGCGGCCCCGGCACACCGGGTTCTAGTCCCGGTTGGGGCGCCGGATTCTGTCCCGGTTGCCCCTCTTCCAGGCCAGCTCTCTGCTGTGGCCAGGGAGTGCAGTGGAGGATGGCCCAGGTGCTTGGGCCCTGCACCCCATGGGAGACCAGGAGAAGCACCTGTCTCCTGCCATCAGATCAGCTCGGTGCGCCGGCCACAGCACGCCGGCCGCAGTGGCCATTGGAGGGTGAACCAACGGCAAAGGAAGACCTTTCTCTCTGTCTCTCTCTCTCTCACTGTCCACTCTGCCTGTCAAAAAAAAAATAATAATAATAATAAAAAAAAATACTTTTTTAAAATGATGACGAATGAGACAGAGCAGACACTCAGCCAACAGAGGTGACTCTCACTAGCAACCTCACTCTGTGTTGTCAAGCGAGACACCAGGATCAAGTCAGGGCCGGAGGTCTCAATGCCATGGAGAGGGAACGGCTGAAGGTGTGAGAGCAACAGAGGCCACACAGCAGGGTGTGCAAAAGAGGGATCAGGTCGGGGCTGGCACTACAGCATAGCAGGTAAGTGATGCCAGCATCCCACATGGGCACGGGATGGCCCAAGTGTTTGGGCCCCTGCCATCCATGTGGGAGACCCAGAAGAGACTCCTGGCTTTGGGGACTGAACCAGTTGATGGAACATGTCTCTCTTTGTAACTCTTTCAAATAAATAAATAAATCTTGGGAAAAAAAAAGGCAGGATCAAGACAGAGGAGAAAGGCAGCAACGAGAGCGGGAGGAGAGCAGACAGGGGAGGGCTGGGCAGCACCCAGGGTGACACAGGAAGACGGGCGAGGAGCTCGAGTGCAGGGAGGCCAGCGAGGGCCCCGGCCGCAGCCCAGCCGTGGAAGGGGAACGCGGAGAAGACACCGCGCGTCTGGAGACAAGGCCACTGGCCGCACGTCAGGAATGGGAACTGCTTTGGTTACGGGGACAAAGGTACAACACGAGTGGCAACAGGCACACAGGAATAATTTGGGGTGTCTGAGAGCGAGAGTAGGGCAGTGCCCAGGGAGGAGGAGGAGACGGAGTGGGAGAGACCCCGACAAAAAGCGGTGCTGCAAGCTGGAAACACATTCCAGGAGAGAAGACCTAGGAGAGAGATGGGAAAATGAACTCAGAGGGCAGACAGGCAGCCGGGGTGGGGCTCCGCGGTGCAGGGGCAGCAGCAGGAGGGAGGGTGAGGCCGGCAGCTCTGGGAGAGAGAAGGGCTGGGACACCTGCCAGGCCTGCAGGCAGCAGGAGGGACGATGAAGGTGGGGACCACTCACGGAACCCAACACATGAGCAAGGAAACAGCGCTGGTCCCTGCCCCACGTCAGGGCACGGGGGGCAGCAGCAGGGACCCGCGTGTCTGCCGTCTGGCTGGGCGGCTATGGCGCCGCTGACTCAACCAAAATAATCTCCACTCGCTTCCTTGTTGTGCCTCGTAACTACCTTCTCACGTCTTTTCCTTCTGCACACAGCAAAGTGCTGTTAAAAACGACTGATCATGGACAATCCGACCTGCATAAGGACTCCGAGAGACAGGTGTAAAGGCATTAAATGCATCCGTCCTGCAGTTAGCCCCACAACAGGATAAAAGCTTCGAAACTTTTTCTTTTCCTTAAGACTTTGCATACAAAACATTGTATCTGTCTAAAAAAAACCCACATTGCAGGTCATCAGCGTTCATGCCTTGAAATTATTTGTTTTAATTATGCATCATAGAACGACAGCCTGAACAGGCCTTTTCATATGTTAAAAGTACAGTGCTTGCAAAGGCAATGTTGTAATCAGCCAGAGATGTCATTATGCATAATCATATGATTAGTAATTTTATAATTTACATATTTAACTGAGTGTGAAGATGTAGCAGAGACAAAAAAAGGAAACACTTTACTGCTCCTTCTTCCAGGTTCACACCTGGCTATTCATCAGCTGCTCCTGCCTAAGGGTTCCCATGCTACATGCCGGTTTAATGATCTTACACATCAGTTTTAGGACCTCCAGGAAAAACACATCACCATCAGACAAAACCTAAGTTCACACCTGTCCCAACTTAACAACTGCTACTTCCCACTGAACTCCATGTGTATCCACAGCCTATGGAAGCTTCCAGAAAAAACAACAGGCTTGGGGGCCAGTGCTGTGGCATAGCAGGTGAAGCTGTCGCCTGCAGCGCCAGCATCCCACATGGGCGCTGGTTTGGGTTCTGGCTGTTCCACTTCCCATCCAGCTCTCTGCTGTGGCCTGGGAGGGTAGTGGAGGATGGCCCAGGTCCTTGGGCCCCTGCACTGCGTGGGAGACCCAGAAGAAACTCCTGGCTCCTGGCTTTGGATTGGTGCAGCTCCAGCTGTTGCAGCCAATTGGGGAGTGGACCAGCAGATGGAGGACCTCTCTCTGTCTCTCTCTCTTTCTCTGCCTCTCCTTCTCTCTGTGTAACTCTTTCAAATGAATAAATAAATATTAAAAAAATAAATAAAAATAAAGGACATTAAAGGAAGAAATAGCACTCACTTAAAAAAAAAAAAACGGACGTGGAGCTGGGACGCAGGGCAGGGTGGGGGCGTGGGTCTCTGGCACAGGGGAGGGTGGGAGGGTCTTACAGAGGCAGCACACAGCACCAAAGCCAATGTTTTCCAAAACTGAACTCGGGACCAAGGAAAACAACCTCGGACTCTTGAGGTCAAAGCCACGCTATGCACTATTCCGACTCACAAGTCACCCATCTCTCCCCAAAGACCCATCCATTCAGTCATTCAAGTCCACGGTCATTAACCCCAGGACCACCAAGCAGACAAGAGAGCACCAAGGCCATACAAGACTTACCCTTTTCCTTCAACTATCGCTTCTTTAAGATGAATATACGAAGCAGGAAATATACCCTTGGTGGGGGTGGAGAAAAGAAAAGACAGTCATTTTTATTATCAACATGCCGAGTGGCAGCAAATCAAACAAGTGCCCCCAAAACATGGGGCAGAGCAGGCTGGATCACTGTTAGCTTTGCAAGCCTCACATCATGCCTCACACACATCAAATGTCACTGCTGTCAACTCAACAGAGTCGAGGGATGTGCTGGGAGAGAACAGACCACACACCTCCAGAAGGGGCAGGAAGCTCCTGGTCTCCGCAAGCCACACCTGCTTCCACTGCTGAGCAAGACGCAGGCAGACCAGAGCCCCCCCAACGCCTCAGAAATAACTCTGGACGGAGGACTAACAGGTTCCCCTTTCAAAACGGCGAGACTGTCTCTGAAAGTCGGTTTCACCCAGCAGTCATCACCTATGCACTGACCACCTACCTGGACCCACAGGGGCTCTCCCAGAAATCTCTGGGGGGGGGGGGGGGCAACTGATAAAATATGGGAAAATGGGTTGAATTCTGCCCAAACAGCACAACTTTTGAGGCCACAGTAGCCCAGATTGATATAATCTATACCTGCAAAGTGATGCACACCGGACCCCACAAACACCTGCCCACAGGAGAGCAGCAGCGGGCACGGCCGTGAGGAGCCTGCGGGAGCTGCAGCCAGAGCTGTGGTCCTGGAGTGGCCCCTCGGCGTGGCGGTTAGGCCGCTGCTTGGGATGCCCGGATCCCACATCTCGGTGCTACTCCGCTCCCGCTCCCGCTCCCGCTCCCGCTCCCGCTCCCGGCTAATGCATCCTGGGAGGCAGCAGGTGAGGACCTAGTACCTGTGTCCCCGCCGCCCACGAGGAGACCAGGGTAACGTTCTCAGCTCCTGGCTCTGGCCTGGCCCCGCTCTGCCCACTGAAGGCATCTGGGAAGTGAACCAGGAGATAGGAGGTTTCTCTCTCCCCCACTTCTCCTCTCTAAAGAAAGTTATTTTTTTAAAAAATGCTTCTTAGGGGTTGTGGTGCTGCTTCCTGAACAGGTCAAATGGCCCCCTTACTGCAGGGAAGCCATGACAAGCACAGGAGAGGCACAGAAGGGGCCCTGGGACTGGGACCCTGGCACAGCACAAGGCAGTGTGACACTCAATGCCTGCAGCAGAGACCCACGGAGCAGCACACGGAGCAGCACCCCTGCAGCCCAGGACCCAGGAGCCTCGGACTGGGCTCCCCTGGCTTCTGGTCCCAAAGGGGCCACACCGGAGACCCAAAGAGCCAAGCACGCCTTCAGAAGGGCTGCGGGGTCTAGCAGGTACCCCCAAGTCCCAACCCACCCGCCTCCCAGCAGAAAGGCCCCGTTTCACAGAGAGGCAGGAGGGGAGAAGTCAAGCGACGAAGAGGACAGCTCTGGGATGCTCTGCTCAGGTGCCAGTTCCCTGGGGCACCTCCGAATCTCACCGTGGGTTCCAAGTGCACAGGGGCAGCACAGGTGTGTGCTCAGATGGGGGGAGGGGGAGCCTGCAGACATGACCTCCCGATCTCAGCAAACCCCTAGTGAACCACAAAGCCTCGGGCACAGCGGCCGGAGCAGGCTGGACACAGGTGAGGTTCGTGATGAGCAGCTCTGCCTGGGGCCATTCCGAGCAGCCCAGGTCAGCTGCACCTGTGTGAAGGAGGCTTCCGGACATGGCGGGTCAGGACTCTCCGTCCTGCTCTGCTACTGCAGTGCAGGGGGCTGGGGGACAGGAGGGTGTGCTCGCAAAGCTGCAACTCCACAAGGCTTCAGTGTCCTCGTGTGCCAAGGGGAAGATGACCACACCCCTCCCCAGCTCCACCATGCCCGGGACTTGTCGTGTCCGTGCACCCAGTGCAGGGCAACGCACACCCCGGTTCAGGGAGGCTCTCGGGGGAGGGAAACCAAAATCCAAATCAAGGCAGCACCCAGGAAGGCAAACAGCACGGCTGCAGCTCGGCCCCGTTCAGGAGCTGGGGTGGGGAGGCTGTCATTCCAGGATCCTGAGCTCTTTGGGACCCAACTGTGGCCTCCCCAGGTGAAGCTCGATGTTTCCAGAATGTTCTCTGGGTTGCCAAAGGGGAAATGAGCATGCAAATAGAACTTGCTTGTAGAAATCAAGTCCACCAACCTCCTATTCACAATCTCTTGCCCAAACCTCAAGGTTGCAGGTCCCCCGATGTGGACGACTACAGCCCAGTCTGATCCAGGCAGGCCCCTTCCCAACAGTGCCTCCCACACTAGGACATGGATGTGACCGCCCACGGGGCCAACTGGGCCCTTCACAGGCCACGTGAGCCGACCGGCCCAGCCTGGCTCAGGCCCTGGGGAAGGCAGAGCAGGGAGGCCCCGGTGCCAGAGCCACAAGACTCTAGAAGCCTCATTAAAGGCTTCGGCCGCGGTCAGGAGTCCATCCCAACAGGAGATAATGAGAAGCAAATTTAAGACGCAGAAGTAAAATGAACCATCTGTCAAGCATAATTAGATATTAAAACGGGTGAGCTAACGTGGACTGCCTAGCCACAACCTAGAATGGAAGTGACTTCAAAATCCTGGCAACACAGGCCAGGGGCGTGTCCACCGCAGTGCCCCCGGGAAATGACAAGTCTCCGTTTCAGAAAGTCCCACAGACACACGTGCCAACTGCACTGGGAGAGCCCAAGTCAGCTGCAGCCGCGCAGAAAGTCCCAGAAAGGGGGATGAGCGGGCACGCGCTGGCAGACTCGTCTGTCATCAGGGACGAGGCCCCGAGGAGACTGAGAACATTCTCCCTGGAAGTCACTGAACCCGGAAGATTCCACCAGGCAGGAGCACAGGCCAGCGCACGTCACAACTCACCATTCACGCCACGACTTCCGCGTCCACGTACCGTGCGAAGAGATCAACTCGAAGCAGTTCACATTTGAACACGGATTTGTTTTTTAATTCACAGAAAGAGATATATAAGCAAAACACTGAACCCAATGAGATGGAATCGATTTAATGGAAGGACTTACCTTCTTAGACTTCCTCCTCAAGGTGTAACCTCTGTACCACCCTAAACAAAGGCAAAGTCGAGAGTCAGTACACGGGCTGACACGGGCCCACGCTCAGTACACGGCTGACACAGGCCCCGCGCTCAGTCCACGGCTGACACGGGCCCACACTCAGTCCACGGGCTGACCAGGCCCACGCTCAGTACACGGCTGACACGGGCTCTGCGCTCAGTCCATGGCTGACACGGGCCCCACGCTCAGTACACGGGCTGACAAGGGCCCCACGCTCAGTCCACGGCTGACCAGGCCCACGCTCAGTACACGGGCTGACACGGGCCCCACACTCAGTACCCGGGCTGACACGGGCCTCACGCTCAGTACACGGCTGACATGGGCCCCACGCTCAGTACACGGGCTGACACGGGCCCACGCTCAGTCCACGGCTGACCAGGCCCACGCTCAGTACACAGGCTGACACAGGCCCCACACTCAGTACCCAGGCTGACATGGGCCCCACGCTCAGTACACGGCTGACATGGGCCCCACGCTCAGTCCACGGCTGACACAGGCCCACGCTCAGTACACGGCTGACATGGGCCCCACACTCAGTACTCGGGCTGACATGGGCCCCACGCTCAGTCCACGGCTGACACGGGCCCCACGCTCAGTCCACGGCTGACACAGGCCCACGCTCAGTACACGGCTGACACGAGCCCCGTGCTCAGTACACGGCTGACACGAGCCCCGTGCTCAGTACATGGCTGACACAGGCCCATGCTCAGCACATGGCTGACACGGGCCCCACACTCAGTCCACAGCTGACACGGGCCCCACGCTCAGTCCACGGCTGACACGGGCCCACACTCAGTCCACGGGCTGACATGGGCCCATGCTCAGTACATGGACTGACACGGGCCCCCATGCTCAGTACACGGGCTGACACGGGCCCCACACTCAGTACATGGACCGACATGGGTCCCCAGCCACCCTCACAATCCGTACACGGGCTGACACAGGCCCTCAGCCATCCTCACACTCAGCACATTGACTGACACGGGCCCTCAGCCATCCTCACACTCAGCACATGGACTGACACGGGCCCCCAGCCACACTCAAACTCAGTACATGAGCTGACATGGGCCCCCAGCCGCCATCACAATCCGTACACGGGCTGACACGGGCCCCCAGCCACCCTCACGCTCAGCACACGGGCTGACACGGGCCCCCAGCCGCCCTCACGCTCAGCACACGGGCTGACACGGGCCCACAGCCGCCCTCACGCTCAGCACACGGGCTGACACGGGCCCCCAGCCGCCCTCACGCTCAGCACACGGGCTGACACGGGCCCACAGCCGCCCTCACACTCAGCACACGGGCTGACACGGGCCCCCAGCCGCCCTCACGCTCAGCACATGGGCTGACACGGGCCCCCAGCCGCCCCTTCCTGCCACGGGGACCTCAGCGCGCTGCAGAAGCAGGGAAGTGTCTCTGTCACAGAAGCCGCAGCCCTAACACTGCGGGGTGCCTTGTGGGGGTCACACAGGGCATTCCAACCCTTGCCGGACATGTCTTGGTAGCCCAGGGCCTTCGCCACCCAGCCCTGCCCACGTGCCCCCCGGGCCCTCCCAAGCAGCCGTCTGAAGCTGAGAGACACACACCCCAACCGCATGGAGCAGGCGCTGGCAAAGCCGTCTCCTAAGTCTCCCTGGGCCTGCTGGGATGGGGTCGCTCCTGCTGCACAACCAAGAACTGCCCCAGACAGAAAACCTATTGAGGGCAAACTTCCTCCCCGGGTGGCCAAGCCTCACAGAGATTCAGTAGCAAACTCCACCCTGCACAGGAAGCTCTGGGCCCACTCACCACCTCGGGGCCTGGCCAGGACTCAACTTCCCATCCACCGGGTGGTGAGGGAGAGAGATCAGCATGGGCAGAGGGGAGACACAGAGCTGTCAGTGGGCAGTAACTGTGGGAGGGAAGAGGCCCTTCTGTGACTCGGGCCTGACCACAGCCTTGGCAGCTCCCAGCAGCCTGATGGGAGACTCATCCCTGCAAATGTCCTGGGGTCCACACCCGATGCCCCCATCACTGCGTGATGCACACAGCATCTTCTCATCCCAAACATCTGGGGTCTCTGGGCTTTTTATTATTATTATTACTTATTTTCATTCTACTAGAAATGCAGGAAAGCAGAGACAGACAAAAAGAGAGTGAGATTGTCCATCAGCTGGTCACTCCTCAAATGCCTGTGATAGCCAGGGCTGGGCCAGACTGAAGCCGGGAGCCCGGAATTCAATCTGGGTCTCCCAAGTGGGTGGCAGGAACCCAAGCACTGGAGCCATCATCTGCTGCCTCCCAATATGTGCATCAACAGGAAGCTGGATCAAAAGTGGAGGTGGGACTCAAACCCTGGTGGTCCAATAGGGGGTGTGGGCAGCCCAGGCAGGGTCTCCACTGCCATGTCCAAGGCCTACCCCGAGGCAGCGCCAGCCGGCTTCAGGAAAGCCAACCGGAAGCTCACAGGCAAATCCTGACTCTGCTCCACGAAGAGTTAGGGAGAGCACTGGAAAGTGACCGCTGAGAGAGCTAACAAAGAGTGGCTTTTTGTATAGAAGTGAAACCTCAGAAACTGGGGTATATATCAGAGAGACAGAGAGAGAGAGGCAGAGAGAGAGAGAGAGAGAGAGACAGAGAGAGACAGAGAGAGAGACAGACTGAGACAGAGACAGAGAGACTGAGACAGAGAGAGACTGAGACAGAGAGACTGAGACAGAGAGACAGAGAGACAGAGACAGAGACAGAAAGAGACAGAGAGAGACTGAGACAGAGACAGTCAGAGACTGAGACAGAGAGAGACTGAGAGAGACAGAGACAGAGAGAGACAGAGACAGAAAGAGACAGAGAGGGAGACTGAGACAGAGACAGTGAGAGACTGAGACAGAGAGAGACAGAGACAGAGACAGAGACGGGGGGGGGGGGATGGGCAAGCTGAGACGGAGATGAAAGTGGGCTGCTGCACCAGCTGGCCCCCAGCCCTGCCAAAAAGGCAGAGGGGAAGAGGAAGACCGTGAAGCAGAAAGCGATGGTGCTAAATGAGCAACATCGAAGCCTGCACTGTTGCACGGCGGGTTCAGCCACGCCCACGAGGCCGGCATTTCACGAGTGCTGGAGCGAGCCCCAGCTGCTCTGCTTCCAATCCAGCTTCCTGCTTGTGCACAGCAAAGGCAGCAAAAGATGGTCACGTGCTTGGGTCCTGCCCCCTATGGAGACCCAGATGAATTTCCAAAGTCCTGGCTTCGGCCTGGCCCAGCCTTGGCCATTTCAGCCATGTGGGGGAGGGGAACCCGGATGGACGCTCTCTCTGTCCCTCTTTCTTTTCAAATAAATACTTTTTTAAAATGAGCAACATCTTCAAGGAATTATTAAACAGTTGTTCTCAGAACACTAAGAAAAGACCGGAACTCCGGCAGCCTTGCAAGGGGTGAGCTGAGCCCCAGTCACAGCCAAGTGAATCATCCCCTTCTGTGACCAAACACTGATCGGGAGCACAGCAGAGAGGCTGGCTCCTGGAAGCCACACTGAAGACCCTGGCCCAGAACCGGCGCACAGACAGGACCGCGGAAAAGCAAAGACGCATGGGAGAGTCGCCTGGAAGCTGCATTTACCCAGCTTAAAGGACCAGCCTTTATCCTATCAGGGTAGCCTTCCTGGCTCTTCCTTCTCTGAAGCTGACAAAGGGTTAACGTCTGGGACTACACACAGAAATACTGCAGAGACAAGAAAAAGACAGCCGATTCAACAAATGAGGTAAGTTCATAAACAATGGAGAAGCAGCCCCCAAAGGATGACACGGCTATGAAGAGACGCTCAGACTTAATCACCACCAGAGAAATGAAAGCTTAAAACCCAGCCTCGCTGCACACGGAGCAACAGCGGCCGAAATGGGCCCGCGACAGGATGCCGTGGCCCGGGGCACTGGGAGCGGAGTGTGGATGGCAGCTAGCAGTGGGGCGTGCAGCCTCTGCTCACCCCGCATCACAGCCCCTGCAGAGACCCGGCCACCCCCTCCCGGGAACAAAGCCCAGAGACATCTGACAGCCTGGGCAGAGCGAGGCCTGCAGAGCAGGGACATGACGCACACACAGCACAGCCCAGTGTGGCAGGAAGGGGAGCCCATCGAGGTGCCCATGATGGGGGAGGCAGCTGGGGGGAGGTGGGACGCGCACACACAGGGCAGTCAGAGGCACGGGCTAAGCAGATGGGGGTGACGGGAGTGCATCCCAAAGTTCACCATCGCACACAGAATGAGCACCATAAGCTAACTACTCCAGCACACAGCTAAAGTAGCCCCACACCAGGTAGTGCAGGCACACGACAAGGCAGAGTCCACCCGGGCACCAGCGGAGGGGCAGGGCTAAAAGGCCAGCAGGCTCGCTTTAGTTAATGTTCACAGAGGGCGGCTTCTCTTGTTAACAGCGAAAGGAACACCTTTGGGTTTCCTCCCGAGACGTGGCTGCAAGCAAGCATTGCTCCTCCAACGAACTGAGCCAGAGAGCGCCCTGGGCAGCACAAACACAGCCAACAGCCCGGACCCTGTGTGCCCTCGTGAGCTCACAGACTGCCAGGTCCCTCCGACAGGCAGGGGTCAACCGACAAACCAGGTCACATAACTGGCAGTCTGGAGGAGACAGGAGGTCAGGGCAGGGACTGAGCGCACGTCGGGGGAGATTCACAACAGGCTGCTGGCTAAGTCCCCCAGGCAGGGCTTGTAGCTGACCAACCTGCCCCAAACGAGAGACAGCCACGCAAGCAAGCACAGGCACGCTTCCTGAACAGAGCAAGAGCCTGGGGCGGCCTGGGAGACGGGCAGTCAAGGCGTGACACAGGCCAGCACGTCCTGACCCCTTTCAAAGCCGTGGATCAACTGAGCTCAGCCGTCTGGGCCGAAGCAAGGGATTCACCTCATCTTTGTGCGATGGCTGCAGCTTCCCCCAGGTGCGGCACTCGGCCCACGGGAACCCTAACAGAGAGGAGGACACAGCAGAGAGCCCCTGCTGGGCACCCCATGGCACCCCCATGGCCACAGTGGCTCTTGCCTGACCATCGTTGGGCTGACCTGGACACTGCTGGCCATGAGTCCTCTCCACGCTATGCCCACCTGCAGAGTGACCTGGACATCTCCTTCTCTTCACTCCATGCTCTGGACCCCTCATGAGCCCCAGAGAGACAACAGCCGTAACTCGAGGGTAAACTGGTCATCCGAACCATAAAGGCTGACCGCCTAGAAACCCTATCTCTGGAGCAAGCTCAGTAGATTCCGAACGCAACCCCCGGAGAAGGAAGGCAAACCTGACCAAGGGAAAAATTTTCTTACAGCCTGAGGTAGGGAGGAGGGAAGAGAGAAAAATGCCAAGTTCCAAGAAAACCATGAAACTTAGAGCGGGATGCAGAGGTGGGAAATGATGGAAGGTCGTGACCCCACTGTGTCTGATGACAAGAAAGCACCGGGCTCCCCCAAAGTCAAAACTACCTCCCGTGTGCCCCTCTCTGCTCGGATTCTGATTAAATCCAAAAAGAGAGTTGTCAGGGAAGAGGAATTCATTTTACGCTTAAGAGTCTTTGCAGCCGGCGCAGCAGCTCACTAGGCTAATCCTCCACCTTGCGGCGCTGGCACACCGGGTTCTAGTCCCGGTCGGGGTGCCGGATTCTGTCCCGGTTGCCCCTTTTCCAGGCCAGCTCTCTGCTGTGGCCAGGGAGTGCAGTGGAGGATGGCCCAAGTGCTTGGGCCCTGCACCCCATGGGAGACCAGGAGAAGCTCCTGGCTCCTGCCATCGGATCAGCGCAGTGCGCCGGCCGCGGCGCTCCGGCCGCGGTGGCCATTGGAGGGTGAATCAATGGCAAAAGGAAGACCTTTCTCTCTCACTATCCACTCTGCCTGTCAAAAAAAAAAAAAAAAAAAAAGAGTCTTTGCAAAGACTGAAACATGTTCACCAGAATCTTGGAAGATTAGCTGGGAAACTGAAGAACTTCCTCTATCGGGATGCCAGCCAGGACGTCAAAGGCCAACTATGGAAGCTTCTCAGAGGGCACAGGACGAGGGCCAGGGATGGCCTGAGGACCACGCTGCTCAGCGCCCCTCCCTCCCGGGAAGCCTCTGCCTCCCCGGGTAGGACGACACCGCCCAGGGCTTGTTCTCCAGGCTTTCCGCCTCCACTAGCCGGAGGCAAACATAAAAAAGACGTCAGAGCAATTTCCCTTCATCGGAGACGGGCGGCTTGCTCCTTAACCTCCACTTAACTTCTGTGTGTTTCCCGCAGCCAGGGGCACGACGTCCCGAGAGGAGATAAGGAAATCCCACCGTCAGCTGACAAACTGAAAACTAGCAGAAGGCTAGTCACGAGCCCTCGCCCACTAAGGCCTGGCCATGCTTTGTAGCTGCAGCTGCTCCCGGGCAGAGGCCGACCGAGTGTCGGGTAGTTCAACAGGAAGAGTGTGCACGCAAGGGAATTCCAAGCCAGCATGCATCGGACGGGCCCTGACGACGCGGGACACCGGGGACACAGCCTGAGGGCCACTCACTCCTGGCAAGGCACCTGGCAGAGACGGAGCGGAGAGTCCAGGCCCCTGATTGCTGGGGGGGTCCACGATCTCCCCTTCCACTTGGAAGTCTTCAGCTATGCACAGCCCGAAAGCTGCCCGCCTTAATCAGCTCTTCTTCAGAGGAGACGTGGGCATCACCCCGGCGAGCAGGAAACGAAGCCAAAAACAAGAAAGCGTGATCATACAAGACCTGCCGCCCGAGCAGCCTGAAAAGCCAAGCGTGCCTCGGCTTCCTCCCCGCGGCACGAAGCCAGACACGGCTCCCTCAAGTCATCCGCAGGACGCCACGCCGGCCACGTGGGAGGCAAGGACGCTGGGCACCACTGCCGTCCACAGGATTCCTGTTGGGTAGTCTAACAATCGCTGCACGGGACCACATCCCGAATAACGCGACAATCTGCTCGGGGATCGTAGATTATTTTTAAAATGGAAAGAAAATAAGAATCGCCCTGTGGCTCCTTGGAGACATGCTAACAAATCTAAGTGTCAGTATATTTTTTTTTTTGACAGGCAGAGTTAGACAGTGAGAGAGAGACAGAGAGAAAGGTCTTCCTTCCGTTGGTTCACCCCCCCAAATGGCCACTACGGCCGGCGCTGCGCTGATCCGAAGCCAGGAGCCAGGTGCTTCCTCCCAGTCTCCCATGCGGGTGCAGGGACCCAAGCACTTGGGCCATCCTTCACTGCCCTCCCAGGGCCACAGCAGAGAGCTGGACTAGAAAAGGAGCAACTGGGACTAGTACCCAATGCCCCAACCGGGACTAGAACCCGGTGTGCCGGCGCCACAGGCAGAGGATTAGTCAAGTGAACCACGGTGCCGGCCCTAAGTGTAGGTATTGAAAAAAAAAAAAAAAACTCACAACACACATCAGACACATCCAAAGAATGACCTGAACACTAAAAGATCTGTCTTCAGTGTGGTTTATACATAGCCAGCTACCCAGTCAAGCCTTACATCAACTTGCAAAATAAGGAGCCAAGGAGTCTCCTTCTAGAGGTTAAAAATGGAGAATTGAGTTTTCATTCATCTTCTAGGACACCTGTGTTTCCCTGACGCGGTGCTGCACTGCCCAGGAGGCACGGGAAAGTGGGCCCACTGCCCAGCTAAACAACAGCACAATGCGTTCAGACTGGGGGCCGGCACTGTGGCCTAGTGGGTAAATCTGCCGACTGCAATGCCGGCATCCCATATGTGCGCTGGTTCAAGTCCAGGCTGCTCCACTTCCAATCCAGCTGCCTACTACTGACCTGGGAAAAGTAGCAGAAGACGCCCAAGTGCTTGGGCCCCTGCCACCCAAGACCAGGATGAAGCTCCTGGCTCCTGGCTTGGGTCTGGCCCAGCACTGGCCACTGCAGCCATGCAGGGAGTGGACCAGTCTCTGTCTCTCTCTCTCTCTCACTCTCTAACACTACATTTCAAGATACATGAATAAATCATAAAAAATGCATACACACCTTCATAAGTCTCCAAGATGTGCACGGTGTCTCCTATTTGCAGAGAAAGTTCATCTGCTCCCCTGGCATCGTAGTTGTAAAAAGCTGTGGAGAAGAAAAGGAAAAACACATTAATAGCGGCAGAAGTGCCTGTGCTGGGTGATTTTTGCTTACTTTGAATGTTGCTTGTTTTCAGTATTGAAAGAAAAAAAAAAGGCTTTGCCGGGATCACCCTCTCCAATACCCACAACAGCAGTCTTTTCCTTGAGAGACACAAAAAGCCGCTCGCCTGAACAGCTGAATTCCTAACAACCCAAAACACCAGACATCCACAAACAGCAGTTACTTCATCGTGGCACAACAGATAACATAAAACTTGCCACTTTCACCATTTATAAGCAAATAACTCAGTGATGGCAATTGTGTCCTCAGTGACGTGCAACCCTCACCCCACCTATTTCCAAACGCTGCACCACTCCGCACGGAAGCCGCGTGCTGGCTGGGGCCGAATCCCTAGCAACTTCTCCTCCACTGCCCGTCCTGTGAACACGCTGCTCCAGGAACCTCACAGAAGTGGAACTGGACCGTCTGTCCTTCCGTGTCCGACCCCATCACTTAGGGAAATGTCCCCCCGCAGGGCCCATGTTGCGCCACGGTCACAGCCTCACTCCGCTCAGGCCTGAAGAACAGTCCACTTACGTGAGAGCCTACAAAACAAAGGAAACTGAAGACCTTCTTAGCAGCCTTGTAATCGCCACCTCACACGAGATCTTTCATTCCCACTGTAGATTTTATTTCTCTATGAACTAATAGCACATGACCTGAATATTCTTTTGACCAAACTGATTCGAAAAAACTGTCATGTGACCAAATGTTGATATTAAGCCAAGAGACTTCATTGCAATCACAGTAGATAAAAATACGCCCACCATCAAAAAGAAATGCTTCAAACTGACGGTGACACCCAACCATGTCTAAAATCCCCAGTGTTTGTCCTGATACACAGCATCCTGGAAAAGGCTGCGCATCTCTGAAATAAGCACACTGGAAGTTCTCCCCTTAAATTCAATCATACTCAGGTCAAACATCACTGTCACAAAGGAAACGGACGAGGTGTTCACAGCCCCAGGTATTTAGCTTGCCCACGCCCTACGCGATCGATTGTACCCGAAAGATCCCAGCCTTCGGTGTGCACTCCTTTGCAAAACCCCCAAACTTCTCACGCCAGCATCCCGCACCCACCAGCAGGACGAGGCTGGGCTCAGGTCACATCCTTCATGCTCCCTCACCTCACCCCATGAAATTCCCCCGGCAAGTATGGCGGGCCACCTCCACCTGGGACACTATCCCACCTCCTCCCAGCCACACTGCCTTGCCTGGGCCCTGCTTCCCACAGAAGGAAAGGAGCCAGCCTGCCCATGCCCGCGCACAGGGCTCTGCCTTGGCTGCTGGACCTCCCAGAGACAGAGCCCCGTCAAGAAAGCCGGGCCCACGGTGTGTCTGCTCTTCCAACTCTTTGTCCATCATTAGCTGGAGAAGCCAGACTGATGACAGAGGTGTGTGTGTGTGTGTGTGTGTGTGTGTGTGTGAAGACGTCCCCACTAAAGGAAAAACTATCAGAGAGCAGGAGGCCACACACTTTCCCATCATTCATTCATGCCGGCACTGCCAAGGACAGGCGGCTGCTTGGCGGAACAAGGGGTGGCCTTGACAAACCCGAGTGGCCTGAAGTGTCTCGGGCTGGCAGAGAATCTCAAATCTCAGGCCACACAGCCCTCATGTGCTCTGGGAAGATGGACCAAGGAGGCCCCAGCCTGACCGCCTGGATGGTCTCTCCATCTTTGGTTTCTCAATCTGTAAAACAAGGACAGTGATATACGTGTCTCACAGAACTGTGTGTGCCTATTTTAGACTTCTATCCACTTACTTAGAGAGACAGAGAATCTCCCCTCCAACTGGTTCATTCCCAAATGTCTGCCACAGCCAAGGTTGGGCCAGGCGGAAGCTGGAGCCAGGATCCAAACCCAGGTCTCTCATGTGGGTGTCAGGGACCCAGGTCTCTCATGGGGGTGTCAGGGACCCAGGTCTCTCACGTGGGTGTCAGGGACCCAGGTCTCTCACGTGGGTGTCAGGGACCCAGGTCTCTCATGGGGGTGTCAGGGACCCAGGTCTCTCATGTGGGTGTTAGGGACCCATACACGAGAGCCATCACCTGCTGCCTCTGAGAGTGCATATTAGCAGGAAGTAAAAATCAAGAGACGAGCCAGGCCTCACGCCCAGGTCCTCTGATACAGGATGCAAGCATTCCAGTGACAGCTTAACCTCAGGCCAATGCCCACCCCCAGAACCACACTTTGTGTCTTAAAGCAAATAATGCCGCCGATGGGTCTGGCGCAAGGGTGTCCACAGTGAGTGCCTGGAGGTCCCTAAGACACCTGCTGCTACCACAACTCTTCTCAAAAGCTGCAGCACCAACACCTCCACACGTTCACAAAAATTCTGAACCAAAGACCATCCGTAGGCAGAAAATCCAAATTCCACTTTCTATGGTATTTTCCTACATTTTTCCCCAAACTCATAAACTTTAAGTGGCTGTAACTGACAAAAATGGCTCTTATTAGCAGTTATTAAGTTTACTTAGCATTTTGTAGTGAGTCTTTATCAAGAAGTACCTGTGTCAGGTACAGAAAGCCCAGAGCATACGCTCGCTGTCCCCAGCTCAGCACAGCCACATCTTTAAGCCTTTAGGAAACATACATGCATTTATCACAGTGTGCACCGCATTCCTGCCTGTTCTGGCATAGATGTCGAGAAATGAACGCTTCAAATATAACACGAAATCAGATGAGCGTGCCACGTATACATACGTCCAGTCGTGGGCACTGGTGAAGAAGGGACACAGATTCCGTCCTCAGCGTCTCCCCCTCTGCACACCCTACCCCTCCCCGATGTGGACAACAGAAGGCAACAGACACAGGAACTCACGCTCAACCCTGAAAGGAGCCGAGAGTCTGATCTTACAGGTGAAGGAGAAGGATGTCAGGGGGCTACGACGGGGTCCCAGGTCACACAAGACAGCTGCCCGGCCCCAGCCCTGGTTCATTTTAGGGTTCACAACTACACCGTCCCATAAATAAAGGCAAATTTAAAACGCGACTACTCATAGGCATTTGACCAGGAGGGAGAGAGAGGAGGAAGCGTGGCAGACAGAATAGTGGCGCACCCCAGACAGCCCCGTCCAAAGCCTCAGAAGCCGTGTGCCACCCGACACGGACAGCGGGGCACTGCAAGGGGTCAAGCCCATGACCCCGAGAGGGAGGCCTTGATGCTGGATTCTGTGGTGGGGCCAAGGTTGACACAGGTCCTCACTGGAGGGAGGCAGGAGGCTGGAGTCCAGAGGGAAGGAGAGGGGGTCCAAGTCATACAAGAAAGGGCAAAGGTGGGCGGGTGGTTAGCCGGGCGGTTAAGGCACCGGTGAAGATGCCGTGTCCTGTGTCAAAGTGCCTGGGTTCGAAACCCAGCCCCCAGCTCTCGACTGCGGCTTCCTGCTAACGCTCACCCTGGGAGCCAGCAGAGACGGCTCCAGGAAGTGGGTCTCTGCCACTCACGTGGGAGCCCGGGACGGAACTCAGGCTCCCAGCCATGGCAGGCATCTGAGGAGTGAATCGGCAAACAGGAGAGCTCACCTGCGCGCGCGCTCTCTCTCTCTCTCTCTCTGCCTCTCATGTTAATAAATAAAAACTTAGAAATATACGAGGGGCAACATCAAGCCAAAGAGGCAGCAGCCTCCAGAAGTGGCTTCTCCCTGCACCTGCGGAGAAACTCAGCCCTGCCGACAGCCTGCCCCAAGACGTCTCCCGCGGCAGAAGACGGCGCACGTGCTCATTTGCGAGAACAGCAGCAAGGAACGGTGGGTAAAGTGCCCACGAGCACTACAGGCACACACGCACTGCGCTGCTCATTTATCCGTTCCTCAGTGCAGGAGGCGCCCCTACTACCGGCACCCAAACCTGACAGTTCCACGGCTGTAGGTCCCGAATCTCCAGTCATCTGAGAAGGCCCAGGACAATGCAGGATATATATATATATATAGAGAGAGAGAGAGAGAGAGAGAGAGAGAGAGACAGGCAGAGTGGACAGTGAGAGAGAGAGACAGAGAGAAAGGTCTTCCTTTGCCATTGGTTCACCCTCCAATGGCTGCCGCGCTGGCGTGCTGCGGCCGGCGCACCACACTGAGCCGATGGCAGGAGCCAGGTGCTTCCTCCTGGTCTCCCATGCTGGTGCAGGGCCCAAGCACTTGGGCCATCCTCCACTGCACTCCCGGGCCACAGCAGAGAGCTGGCCTGGAAGAGGGGCAACCGGGACAGAATCCGGTACCCCAACCGGGACTAGAACCCGGTGTGCCGGCGCTGCAGGCGGAGGATTAGCCTAGTGAGCCGCGGCGCTGGCGAATGCAGAAAATTTTTAAAAAATAAACAGACCCTTCCCTATTCTGATTTTTCAACCTTTCCAAGTGGTCCCTTACAGGGAGGGGGAAGGGCAGGGAGGAGGAAGAGCGGAGCATCTCCCTTGGAGACAGTGAGGACAGCGGCACTGGGCTTAACGAGGCGGCGCACGAGGACGGTGCTTATGGTGTCACTGGCTTTTCTCCTTTCTTTCCCTGGTCAGTTGAGGTCTGGGAACGACTCCAGAGGAGAGCAGTCATCACGGCCCAGCTGCTTCTGGGACTGTGTGGGGCTGTTTGCTTCGTCCAGCCTCCTTCTCAAACCCATCTGCCTCCGGTACAGCCTGGACACCGAGGGCACCAGGGCACGCACGTCCATTGGACTCTCACTCCTGGACACACTGTCCAGTGTGGAAGCGTCACTGCTGCTGGTGTGGGAAACGCGCAGGCAGACACCAAGCACCTGATGGTAGCTCCTGGTTGCTTTGTCTATTTCTCTTGCTGCAGGAGACAGCAGCAGCCCAGAGTGAGTACGCGGATCTGTTTGCTCCAATAAAAAATTAACACTGTGATCTGCGCCTCACTGACGACGTGCAGCAGACTCATCACTGCCGCTCAATCACCTGCTCTTAACAGCTTCCCGGTGGTTTTAGGGGAAGAACTGTGGCTCATGAATCCACAAGAAAGAAAGGAGACCTCCATGCACTCCAGCACCGCCAACAGCGCTGCCGGCGGTGCCACCAGGGGCAGCAGCTGCGGCGGCTGAACAGGATCAGAGCTGGTGGGAACGGTGCTGGTGGGAACCGTGCTGCTGCTGCTGCTGGTAATGAGGATAACGGTGACAGTGACGATGGTGATAACGGTGATGCTGGTGATGGTGACAAAGATGCTGGCAGTGATCATGATGATAGCAGCACTGGCAGTGATGATGGCAGTGCTGACGATGGTGGTGATGGTGGTGATGAGGCTGACGATGGTGGTGATGGTGGTGATGAGGCTGGTGGTGGTGGTGGTGATGAGGCTGATGGTGGTGGTGGTGATGGTGGTGATGAGGCTGATGGTGGTGGTGGTGATGGTGGTAATGAGGCTGATGGTGGTGGTGGTGATGGTGGTGATGGTGGTGATGAGGCTGGTGGTGATGGTGGTGGTGATGGTGGTGATGGTGGTAATGAGGCTGATGGTGGTGGTGATGGTGGTGATGAGGCTGATGGTGGTGGTGGTGGTGGTGATGAGGCTGATGGTGGTGGTGGTGATGGTGGTGATGAGGCTGATGGTGGTGATGGTGGTGATGAGGCTGGTGGTGGTGGTGGTGATGAGGCTGGTGGTGGTGGTGGTGGTGGTGATGAGGCTGACAGTGGTGATCATGATGCAGTGCTGACAATGATGGTGATAAGGCCGATGGTGATGGTGATGGTGATGGCAGTGCTGATAATGCTGGTGATGAGGCTGATGGTGGTGGTGGTGATGATGGTGATGATGGTGGTGGTGGTGGTGGTGCTGGTGGTGATGAAGGTGAGGATGATGATGATGATGGTGATGACTGTGGTGGTGGTGGTAGTGGTGATGGTGATAAAGCTGATGGTGATGATGGTGATAGGCTGATGGTGGTGACGGTGGTGATGATGGTGGTGGTGGTAGTGGTGCCTGTGGTGATGAGGCTGATGGTGGTGATGGTGATGGTGATGGTGATGATGATGGCAGTGCTGATAATGATGGTGATGAGGCTGATGGTGGTGGTGGTGCCGGTGGTGATCAAGGTGAGGATGATGATGGTGATGACTGTGGTGGTGGTGGTGGTGGTGGTACAGGTGGTGATGAGGCTGATGGTGATGATGATGATGGTGATAATGACGATAGTGATGACTGTGGTGGTGGTGATGGTGATAAAACTGATGGTGGTGATGGTGGTGATGATGGTGATGATGGTGGTGGTGGTGGTGGTGCCGGTGGTGATGAAGGTGAGGATAATGATGGTGATAATGATGATGGTGATGACTGTGGTGGTGGTGGCGGTGTTGGCGATGAAGCTGATGGTGATGATGGTGATGGTGATGATGATGGCAGTGCTGATAATGATGGTGATGAGAAAGATAAAAGCAGTGGTGATAATGATGATTGTGGTGGTAAAAAGGCTGACGGTGACAATGACACCGGCTCATACCTACTGAGGATATGCATGGCCCAGGCAGTGAGTTAAAAGCTTTGTGTGCTCAGACCAATTTACCTCACAAGAGTTCTATGGGGTAAATATAGATTTTCTTTCTCATTCTCCTCAATCAGGGCTGACAGCAGCTCAGGGTCTACCCATGAACGAGCAGCCAGTGCAGAAGCACAGAGAGCCTGCAAACGGTCTGGAGAAACAGAGTCCTACACAGTCGGTCTCATCCCCAGCCACCAGCCAGAGTCGGCCAGACCCCGCAGGGCCTCACTCAGCGGTTCACCGGAAACCACAAGGTCCAGCCCGGAGTTCACGCTCCACTCCTGATGACCACCACATCTGAAACCCCGTGCTAATGAACGTCTCATTCCTTACAAGGAAGAACCCAAGGTAGGGTAACTCCATAAACAAAGCCGGCTCCACATTCGAAAACCAATGGGTACAACTCATCACATCAACAGAATCAAGAACAGAAAACCCTCTGATGACCATGGACCAACTGTAGGATGCAATGCAACTCCGTTCAGGGGAAAAACCAAAACCTACAGGACTACTCTCTCACGAGAAAGAAAAAACCCACGACAGTCCATCAACTCATTTAACAGATGAAAACAGCAAGGCTGCAGAGGAGTTATGACTTGCTGAAGGGGACAGCCCTGGGCCACTGTGTCTGCCCTCCCAGTCTCTGCACCCCACACTGCCTGGCCAAGTCTCCAGCACCTCTCAGTGAGACGTACGCACCCCTCCTCTTCTCCCCACCAGAGTCCCCCTCCCGAAGGCTCACTCCGATTGCCGCACCATCCGCTCCACTTCCTGAATCATGCTAACCCCTCCAGCCCAGTGGTCAAAGCTCTGTAGGATCTGACTCCACCCCACCATTCCAACCTCAACTCCACACACTCACCTGCCCCCAGCCTGCCCCGAGTTGCTCTAGCCATTAGGAATGTCCTTGCTCCCTCAACCTCTGACCGCCCCACTTGTCCACAGGTCAGTCTTTAATTCTGAATCCTTATCCAGGACCTCCCTGATGTCGAACCACCAAAGATATGTTGCAGGCACGCCCGCACTTCCCTATACACTGTCAACCATCCCAGTACTTTGTGGAGTTGCTTTTCCGTCTCTCCCACCAGAACACAAACTTCTCAAGGGAGGTAAACATTTGTTAACCATTGAATTTCCCATAATCGCTAACACCAGGCTTTGCAGGCACTCAATAAAAACTCACTCACTCTATCCAGATCACAAAGCATTCATTCTTGTGCAGTTTGCAATGGAGGGAAAGCAAAAACCTATCATTTGTTCCTCTTCAAAATACTCTTGCCCTCTGCAGAAAGATCCAGGAACCTGAGACTGAATCAGTAAGAAAGACACAACATCAGCTTTCCTGGTTCTTTCTGGGTCTTTTCCACCATCAGTGCTTAGGTGCAAAGCCTGCTTATCGCATGGAAGCTGCAGACTTGGCCACACGTTACTTCTCTGAATTAGCTCGGCTCAGGGTTTCTCTGAATCCTACGCGCTCTGGAACGTGACTTCAGGACTTCAAGTAGCAACTTAAACGTTAGTTGTTTGGAAAACTCAACATGTGTAGCTGCATCTGTAATCTCCTATCTTTGTTCTGTCAACAGATGGAAAAGATGGTCAGTGGCCTGCATCCTCTCAGGCTTCTTACAGCCTCTTTCCCAAGGCCCATCCGCCTGCCCTTGGGTGTTTCCAAACATGGCATTCGCTTAGTCCATGCTAGCCACACACATTCAGCACTCCCCAGTCCTCTCTCCGTGCTGGCATTCACTTAGTCCATGCTAGCCACACACATTCAGCACTCCCCAATCCTCTCTCCGTGCCTGCTCTGCTCCATGCCAAGCCAGCACCAGGGGTTTGAGAAAAGAGTTGAACCAGCTGCAGCGGCATCACCTGGTCTCTTAGAAACAACCCTTTCACACCCCTGGCCACTCAGGAAATACCAGGCAGAGAGAATCAGAACGTTACACACATCGTTGAAACTTGACCTTGGGGCACACAGCCCCCCACTCCCAACACTCGGTGAGGCTGGAGAACAAAGTCTACTACATCGTTGTAAGTAGCTAACAATCAACACTACCAATAACAGTCCTCACGGGAATTTGGTGCCAGTAACCACAAATAAAAGAAGAAATACGTCAGCCCTCAACAAGCAGCAGGCTTAGGGAGCTGGGGAATGGGGCTCCTGAACTCCCTTCAGAGACTGCCACCTGCACCACTGCCGGCTTCTGTGACACCCAGCCCACTCCTCCCAGGACTGACTCAGGCGCAAACGCCTTCAGCGGGGTCAGAGCCCCGGAGAGATGACAGGCGCCGAGTCAGAGCACGTACTACCTCCTATTACAAGCAGCTTGTGGTCTGTGCCTGCTCCATCCGGCTGCGAGGGAACCAAGCACAGACCCACGCCTCATTTGGGGCAACACCTGACAACACCTGACACACAGTGGGCTCTCTAACACCAGATGGAGGGGAGGGGAGGGTGGGAAAGGAAGCCTACGCTGGTTCTTAGAGCTTCATTCTAATACTAAAAGTGCTGTCTCTAATACTTTTTGAAGATGAAATGAATAAAAGTAAGAAAATACTCGGGAATAAACTTAACCACGGAGACAAAGGACGAGCAATGAAGGCAGCAAAACGTTACTTAGAGAAATTAGACATAAACAGATGGAATGATGCTCGCGTTTATGGAGGAGGAGACTTGATATTATTTAGACGTCTGCATGGAAAATGATCAACGGATGCAATTCCCACTGACAGCCCAACACTGCTTCTCAGAAATCGAAGGATCTGGGCTCTCAGAACAGCCGAAGCATCCTTAAAAGGAAGAACAAAGTTGCAGGCGTCACATGCCCAGATTTCCACACTTCCTACAGCTACAGTAATAACAACACGGTGGTGCTGGCATGAAGACAAACACAGAGACCAGTGGAAAAGAACAGAGCCCAGAAATAAGGTCCAGTGACTTTAACAAGGGTGCAAGACCATTCAATGGGAAAAGATAGTCCTTTCAACACACGATGCTGAGGGAACTAGACAGCCACTTGCCAAAAAATAAAAAAATAAAAAGCTGGAATCTCCTATCATTCACAAGAACTATGGTGGATGAAAGACCAAAACTTAAAAAATGAAACTCTCAGAAGAAAATATAGGGAAAAATGATAAGAATTTGGCAATAACTTCTCGGGTATGATATCACAAGTATAGGCAACAGAAGAAAAAAAAACTCAAAATTAAACTGTTGGGCACCAAAGATAGTATTAACAGAGTAAAAAGGCAACTCACAAAATGAGAGAAAGTACTCATAAATCCAACATCTGCTATGGGAATGGTATCTAGAATGTATCAAGAATCCTACAATTCAACAAAAAAAATTAACTAAAAAATGTTCAAATGACTTGAAATAGAAATTTCTCCAAAGAAAAGACACAAATGGCCCACACACACACGAAACAAAGCTTAACAACCCAGTCCACTCAAAAACAAGGAAATATCATTTTACACCCACTAGGATTGCTGTTATTACTTCCTCTCCTACAAAAAAAAAAAAAAAGGTGGAAAAATAACAAGTCCTGGTGAGGTGCCAAGAAATTAGAACCCTGCATGTAAATATGACGTGGGGCAGCTACGGTGGGAAACAGCAAACCCACGAGTGAGGCTGCTGCAATCCCAGCTCCAGGTGTGTGCCTGGAGGAGTAAAACAAGGACCCGAGAGGCAAGTGCACACCCACTCACGGCAGCATCAGCCACGAGAGCCGCCCACTGTGCGCTGACAGAGGGATGTGCACAAGGCGAGCCCCGGAGCCACAGGATGTCACGGATGAGCCTTGCAGACGGGCGCTGGGCGAGGAGACGACCGCTCACACTGAGTGACTGCAGTGTGGGAGGTTCCGGGAGAAGTCCAATGCACAGACAGGAAGTGGCTGGGTGATTGCCAGGGGCCAGGGGAGGGGCGGGGCGCTTCTGCTGAGGATGGACAGGGTTCACGGAGGAGACAAAACAGCTGGGAGACGGCGGTGGAGAGGCTGCCAACGATGCCTGGAGAGGCGTTGGTGGTTCAGTGCTGAGCGCAGCTGCCTACAACGCAAGGGTGCCCCGTGCCACATGCTGTGGCAGGCAACGTCTATTTTATCACAACTAAAGGCACAACGCATGAAAGGAAAGGGTCCCAGGGCCGGCGCTGTGGCACAGTGGGTGGAAGCCTTGGCCTAAAGCACCGGCATCCCATATGGGTGCCAGTTCTAGTCCCAGCTGCTTCTCTTCTGATCCCGCTCCCTGCTGTGGCCTGGGATGGCAGTGGAGGATGGCCCAAGTCCTTGGGCCCCTGCACCACGTGGGAGACCGGAGGAAGCTCCTGGCTCCACATCAGCACAGCTCTGGCCATTGTAGCCATCTGGGGAGTGAATCAGCAGATGGAAGACCTCTCTCTCTCTCTCTCTGTCTGCCTCTCTCTGTAACTCTTTCAAATAAATAAAATAAATCTTAAAAAAAAGAAAAAAAAAAAAAAGGAAAGGAAAGGTTCCCACGGCATATGAGCACCAGTTCCCCAGGGACCACACATCTCCCATTCCTGGGAGTGGAAGACCCCGTGGCTCCACATCCCCTAGCATGGTCAAGCAGGAGAGGAGCTCCAGGACCAAGAACACCTCCAGCTGCGTTTCCACAGGCAAACGTGTGTGTGTGTGTGTGTGTGTGTGTGTGTCTGACAGAATGCCCCACATTCCATGAAAAATGGTACCACATTCAAAGTCACTGAACGGGAGCCGGCATTAGTGGCACAGCGGGTAAAGGCGTCGCCTGCAACACAGGCCCCCTATATGGGTGCAGGGTCAAGTCTTGGTGGCTCCCCATCCTATCCAGCTCCCTACTAGTGTGCTGGCATCCCATATGGACCCCGGTTTGTGTCCCAGATGCTCCTCTTCCAATCCAGTTCTCCGCTTATGGCCTGGGAAAGCAGTGGAAGATGGGTGCACCCAAGTGGGAGCCCCAAATGAAGGTCCTGGCTTTGGCCTGGCCCAGCCCTGGCTGCTGCAGTCATTTGGGAAGTAAATCAGTGGATGGGATACCAACCTCTCTCTCTTTATCTCTGCCTCCCCGCCTCTCTCTGTAACTCTGCCTATCAAATAAATAAAATTAATCTTTAGATAAAAATCACCAAGTAATATCTTTCTTTCTTAACACAGTGTTTCTCTATCCATAAACCACACATCCTGCAGCAGTGTTTTGCGTATTTTGTACAATGTTAAGATATCAAAATCAAGGAGCTCACCCAAGTAATTAAAGAAATGGGGGGAGGGGGAGGGAGGGAGGTCATTTGATATTCAGCATCCGTTTTGCCTTTGGGACAGAAACAGGTGGGCGGGATGGTGAAGATAAGACTGAACAGAAACACACAAAAGAGGCTCTGCTCCAATTCTAATTGAACTGATAAACACAATCCAAAGACATTTTAATATCTTCCTTCAGAATAAAACATCACTTTATGCCTTACCCGCAACGAGCCTGCAACTGTCGCCTTTCGGTCTGTCCAAAGGCCACAGTGCGGAAGCCTGCAGGACACTGAGGACATGCACCGGGCTGCGGGTGCACGTGGCCTCGCTGCTCTGCCTGCTTTGCCATTTCCATCTTTCATAAACTTTCACAAACTCATTCTCGTGCTGAAGGTCTTCCACATTCGCAAAAAATAAAAGACTTAGATGACCTGAAATTATCTATTTTTGCATTGAATTTTGCTCAGGAGCAAGGAGACATAGGGGAGAGTGAATCTCTGTGGTCAGACAGAAAGGTTATTGCAACTTGGGAAGATAATCGAAACAAAATAACCCAGCGCTCACAGCTTGGCAACGGGGACTTCACAGCGACCTCGCACGGCCGACCCGGCCACTAGCCACTGCCAGCCCCAGGAGGCTGCCTGCTGGGATACCAGGCCTGGTCTCGGTGAGACTGCACCCCGGGCAGCCAGGACCTCCCCAGGGTTTGACAAGAGGGCGGTTGTTTCTTCCTCTGCTCTGAACCCAGCCAGGCCCTGCACTTTCCCGAAGGGTCCACTCCACACGGACAACAGGCACAGGCTTGGGGACCTCTGAAGCACAGGCCAGCTGGGGTCTCCATCACGGGAGAAAAGGAAAACCAGGTAGGGACAGAAACACTGGGCTTATGGGTCGGCGTTGTGGCATAGCAGGCTAAGCCTCAGCCTGTGGCACCCGCGTCCAAAATGGCTATCAGTTCAAGTCCAGGCTGCTCCACTTCCAATCCAGCTCCCTGCTAGTGCACCTGGAAAAGCAGGAGAGGACGGCCCAAGTGCTTCAGTCCCTGCACCTACACAAAGTTCCTGGCTCTGGGCTTTGGTCTGGCCCAGCCCTGCCCACTGTGGCCATCTGGGGAGTGAATCAGTAGATGGAAGATCTCTCTCTGTTTCTCCCCCTCTCTGTAACTCTGCCTTTCAAGCAAATAAAATCAAGAAAGACAGAAAGACAGAAAGACAGAAAGAAAGAAAGAAAGAGAAAGGAAGGAGGGAAGGAGAAGAAACAAACATGGCCCAGAATCACTGACTTGTGACACCAGGTGATGAGGTTCCACTGTCACCCCCCAAACTCCTCTTCCTGGGCTTCACAGATAAACCTCAGTAGGGGCCGGCGCTGTGCCACAGTCTGCAGTGCTGACATCCTACATGGGCACCAGTTTGAGTCCCAGCTTTTCTACTTCCCATCCAGCTCTCTGCTGTGGCCTGGGAAAGCAGCAGAAGATGGCCCAAGTCCTTGGGCCCCTGCACCCGCGTGGGAGACTCGGAAGAAGCTCCTGGCTCCTGGTTTCGGATCGGCGCAGCTCCAGCCATTACGGCCATTTGGGGAGTGAACCAGCAGATGGAAGACCTCTCTCTGTCTCTCTCTCTCTCTGCCTCTGCCTCTCTGTAACTCTACCTTTCAAATAAATAATAAATAAATCTTACCAAAAAAAGCCTCAGTGACTTGTTCTGCAGAAATGAGGCTGCTGCTCCCCCTCCCCCTCCTCACATGTCAAATCCTTAAGTCTAAAATTGATGGTGATCAATAAAGAAAAGGGAACATTTCAGAATGCACATTTGCTTAGCATATATGTACATGTAAGCACACGTGAAATTCACATGCAATACAGATACACATTTGTACATGTAAACCCATGTGAAACCCACATGTATTAGATATATATACATGTAAGCACACATGAAATTCACATGCAGTAGAGATACATATATGTACATGTAAGCGCACATGAAGTTCACAAATAAAGCAGCAGTCAACCAAGGGGAACAGAAGGGATCCCGCGGACTGAACCACAGGCGGCCGTGTGCCCTCCCCCCAGGTCTCCATCCAGAGCTCACTGGCAGGCTTGGCCCCTCACCTTGGTATGAAATCCTTCCCCGTCACTCCCCATTCCCCCAGTGAGGATGGAACGGTACCCTCACACGTGCTCTTGACAGCACCCCTCCACGCCCCAAAAAAAACACCAGACACCTGCCCATCTGCCGCTCACTGCTGGATGCACAGCTCACATCACAGGTGTCCAACAAATGTCTGCCAAACGCAGCTTCGAATAAAGCCCCAGCTCCCCAACAGCTCCTCTGAACCCCACGGGGCTGCAGACCCCTGTGCCCCCTGGGGCCCAATACCCCTCCCCCACCCTGCACTGTCTCCATCTCAGCATCCGAGCTCCACAACGCCTGGCACCTGGTGCCGCAGTGTTTGCTGACTGCATCATTTCATTCTTCAGTACAGGGGCAGACATTTGGAGCAGGGGTTAAGACGCCCTTAGGATGCCCACATCCCCTATGAGTGCCTGGGTTCAAGTTCCCACTCTGCTTCCCGCTAATGCACACCCTGGAAGGCAGCAACTGATGGCTCAATACTTGGGTTCCTGCTCCATCTGTGGTAGATCCAGATAGAGAAACGTCCCTGGCTCCAGCTCTGGCCGTTGCAGGCATTTGGGGGATGAACCAGCAGAGAGAAGATCTCCCTCTGTCTTTCTCTGTCTCACTACCATTAGAATAAAATAAGAAAACAAATGGAAGAAAAGCACAAATAAATAAAACAGTACAGGGATTCAGGCTGCAAGACCATCTTTTGAATCCTGGATCCACTAGGGGTGAAAACATGGTTGTGTTTGCAGTTGCTCCACACTGGAAACCAAAGACCAGACCCAGGTGTCAGCTGGCGGAGACGAGCCCGCCCCTCTAATGAGACAGGCGCATCCTGGAGTCCCAGCCCCACTCCCACAAGAGAAGCACAGATGCTCCCATTTGGGCAACTGGAGCCAGCAGCCTCCCGTGGGCACCTGCACACACAGCCAGCAGAGCAAACCAGGGGGCAGTCGGAGCTGGCCGGTGGCGATTCTACCTGGTGAAGGTGCTGTCCACATGCGGGACCTCTCAGAGAAGAGACCTGGGTGCAGCCAGGGGGCAAGAGCTGAGCAGCACCCACCAGGGGGAGAGGAGGACTCCGCACGGTCCCAGCCCCCAAAATCTGGGTGAGGTCACCAGAGCCCCGGCCTTTACCATGGGGCCCCAGTGTTCCATCTTCCCCAGCAAACCGTCCACTTCACGCAGCAGGGCCTCAACCTCTCCCTGCTGGCTCCACACACCCCTCCTGCTACCTGCACATGGTCGGCCCCCACAACGACGTGGGGACCGCTAAGCCAAGATGGCAGAGAAGCCATTTCTTCCCTTTCAGGCCGCCCTCTGGGTGGGGGGCTTCTGGGGCCACCTAGAGAGAGAACACCTCACAAGCAAGAGGGCACCCAGCTACGCATGGATGTCCTCACGGACATCTGCCCGGTACGTCCTATTCACACGTAATTAATAGAGATAGTAAAATACACAACTTGCGTCCCAGGTCTTTGTTGACATGGCGTACACCCAAAACAACAAGGCACAGGTGTCTGCCCGTGTCCCTGTCTAGGAAATTTACCCATGCAACACCACTGTCTGATGTCCATTACTCAGGTAAACTGTACCAATTCTCGTGCTACATATAAATGGAATGATACCTACACGCACACACATACACACAAGGGGTCTCCATATGTACATGCATACGTGCAAGAGGGCTTCAAAAAGTCCTCGGGAATGCATATTATGAGAAAATACTATTCACGGATTTCAATATTTTTGCACCAAAATCAACATACCCTTTAATTCCATTTTTTCCATGAACTTGCACGTGTGTGTGCAGTGTGTGTGTAGTGTGTGTGTGTATGTACACATGTGCTCTTCCGTTCAGCATTTAGCGGTTTATCAGGCGCTGTATCAGGTGCTCGCCTTTTTAACTGTTGGACAGACAGGATTCCACTGTACCCTGGATCACTGGGCTTTCTCGTTCGCCTGCTGGCTGCCATCCGACTCACTGATTTCGGGTTTGGAGCTGTTATAAATAAGGCTGCCATGAATCCTGCGAAACCTGTTTCCAGCCAGTGATGAGCAGTGTTCACAGTTTTGCAAAGTTGCACTTGGCAAGCCGCCTCTGGAGAGCCAGCAGGGGTCCCCCAATCTGGAGGGGAACCCCCATTAGTGCTGCAAGAGGGAGGCAGCCCCTGCTCCCCAGGGACTCACTTGTCACCAAGGAAACATTTGGTTTCTTTGTAGTTTGTTGAAATTCCTCCTCTGCAGTGTAACATTATTTAGCTTTGATAAAAAATAAAAGTGAAGATTAAGAAACCATCAAGCCCTCAAAACAACAAAGCCACGCGCACATGAAGGAGCCTCTGTCCTGTGTGTGTCCCCCCTGCAGCTGGGCCAGGGCTCCCTGCCTCCCAGTTAGAGCGTTTGTCTCCCTCCCTCCGGGCTCTGCTCTGACCCCAGCCTCCTGCAATGCCCTGGGGAGCAGACCAGTGTGCCCACAGCCCCTCTGTGCAGAGGAGGGAAGGGAGGCCAGGGGCAGCTGTGTGCTGTGCCTGAGAAGTGAGGGCACACCCACTCCCCAGTCGCGGCCACTTCACCTCAGCTGCCCCAGGGCCCCAGCCCTACTACAAGGCAGGCTGGCCCCCTTCTCCCTCCGAGCTGTGCTCTCAGAGTCAAAGCAGGCTCAACCCCAAGTCCCTGCCTGCTCCGTGCCCTTGGACAGGCAACCCAAGCTCTGGGAACCCCAGTCTCTCCCTCTGTGAAATGGGCACAACAGGTATGTAGAATAACATACACACACACACACACACACACACACACTTCCCCAGCCAGGGCTGCCCCAAGCACGTGCACTGTCAATGTCAGCTAAAATAAGAACTCAAGTGTGCGGGGCGATCCGCTCTCCTCCAGCGGCAAGGCGCACGGAAAGTACCTCCGCCACTACAGGGCCGTCTCCCAGCCAGCCTGCTGCTGTGCCCTCCTCCTGTTCCCTGCCCCCCCACCCCCCACCCCCAGCACCTCTCTCCCTGCCACTCACTCCGCTGGACCAGCACAGGGTGCAGTCATTTCTGAATGAGCAGTGGGGAGACGCTCATACTCTGCAGGGCCCCGGCAGGGTCACAAGCCCAGGCCTCCTCTCTCGGGGCACTCCACGCACCCAGAAGCCCCGACAGAGGGCTGCACTCTGGAGGGAGAAGGCTGTGCACGCGGATGCTAATTGCAATGACCTCCTCCTAGCGCCCGTGCAGCCCAGACACAGCCCCTCTTGTTCCCAGGAGGGAGAACCAACACTGGGCAGGGGCAGCCTGGGAGAAAGTGTTTTCACACTTGCAGGCGGAAGCCAGGCACAACGGGGAGAGCCCATAACCCGCACAGCCAGGGCCCCAGCCAGACCTGCGACGCTTGCTGTTGCCGCCTGCTTCACCAGGCAGGTGGACGAGGCCGGCCCCACCCTGCCCTTACCCACCACCATTGAAGCCAACTAGCGTGCAGGGTGGGTTCCCAGGGCACACAGGACCAATCTTCCCGTAGTTAGCAGCCTGATCAATTTGCCTTCCCTGGAAAGAGCCCAAAGACGTGGAGAAGGCGGTGTGCTGTCCGTGAGAGGAGCAGGTGCAGTGAGCTCTGCTCTCCACACCTACATAACAGGGCCTCGCAGGCCTGCCCAGACCCAGAGCCCAGCATGGACTGCGGCAGTCATGCCTGGAGTCACGCCCTGCGAGGTGGTCGTCTGCTGAGAACACTGTCCCGGGCTTGGGCTGCCAGCAACCACCGGCAGGCTCGGGCAGCCCCAGCCTCTGTGTCCCCCACGCCTGGCTAAACCTCCATCCTCTTGAACATGGAAGGGCGAGCCTGAGAGATGGTCGGTTCCCAGCAGGCTCGGCTACACAATTTCCAGGGCCCAGTGCAAATTGAAAGCATGAAGTCCTTCATTCAAAAAAACACTGTAACCCTCAAGACAGGAGGACAACAACAACAACAATAATAATAACAGGTGCCATAAGGATCTGATGAAGTTGGAACCCTTTGTGATAGACAGCAGTGCAGCAAGTGTAGGTCACTGCTTGGGAGAGTTCCTCCAAAGAAAATCAGAGAGCCAGCACGTGATCCTGCAAATCCACGTCTGGGAGTGCAGCCTATGGGGCGAACGCAGGGTGACAGACAGACACCTGCGCACCCACGTTCCCCGCACCAGGATTCACAACAGCAAACAGCCCGAGGGTCGAGGCAGGCACAGGTGGTCTCCCCAGTCCATGGAGTTTACTCAGCATGGATGAGGTCCTGGTGTGATGAGATCTGAGGCCGTCACAAAGGGACACACACGTGGTCACAGAGACAGGAAGCGGAAGCCTGGCGCTGGGGCGAGGGTGGCCTGAGGAGCTGGTGCCTGGAGGACACAGTTTTCTGTTGTGCAAGAATGTGTTTAACGCCACTGAACTGTGTATCTTAAAAAACAGTTAACATGAGTACTTTTACTCTCGGTATATTTTACAATAAATAAACAAAGTTCAGGATGCGACGGCATCAGACTAAGCCCGGGGCCCTGTGTGACCCCACAGGAGTCAGGCCGAGGACGCTGGCTCTGGATCCACAGGGATCTTCCCAGGATCGGGTGCCCCAGTTTGCGGGGGCTGGCCCAGCAGAGCTGCTGTGAGCCTGATGAGCAATGTCGTACTTTAATAGTGGTTTCAATTGACTATAAAAATACAGTATCACATAATAAAATTGCTTTTGCACCAGGGTAGAAGTACTTAGCAAGAGATGAGAAATACTTAGCAAGAGGCCATAAAACCCTATCTGCTCACCTACAGAGATGCTGCTGCACAGGACACAACAGAAGAGGAGAAAGGAAAGGAGAGGAAAACTCGCCCCAAGAGCGCACACAGTGGCGCCCCCACCCCCCCAAGACTCGCAGGCAGGGTCACTCAGACTCGCTCACCGCCGTAAGCAAGAAAATGAAAAGCTCCCTGCTCTCCTTGCTGGTTCTTTCGTTCTAACGATCAAATGCCCACCTCTGACATCGGGAAAGCCAGAGTCCCTGCAGGTCCCCCTGCTCCATCTACCCACCTGTGCGGGGTCCCGGCCACTGGGCCACAGCACCCTCCAACCCGACCAGAGAAAGGCTCCCAGCAAAGCAGCTTCCGGCAAAGTTCCCAAGTACAGATGGAGGCTGCAGGTCCCACACTAACTCCCACGAGGCCCACACTCCAAAGGCATTCAGCATGAAAGACAGGCACTCCATGGGCACTGCATGAGCCCTACCACCACCACCATCACCACCAATTCCACCGCTACCAACAATACCATCAACCACACCATCGCCTACAACAGCAACACCACTACCACCATCACCATGACTACCAACCACCACCATCACTGTCACTGCCATCACCAATGCTACCTACCACCTCCACCATCACTATCATCACCACTGAGACCACCATCACCAACAGCAATACTGCCATCACCATCACTACCAACCACCATCACCAACAATACCACTGTCTTTATCACCATCACCACCATCACTACCAACCACCACCACTACCAGGATCACCAACAAGATGACCATCACCAATAATACTGCCGTCTCAAATAAGACCAGCATTACCAACAAGAGCTATGCTATCATTATCACCACCACCATCAGCACACCAACCGCCACCCCATCACCAACATCACTATGACAACTGACCACCACCATCACCACACTTCCATCTCCATCACCATCATCACCACTACCACCACAACTACCAACACATCACCACACTACCATCTCCATCACCACTACCACCACGACTACCAACCACAACATCACCAACATCACTATGACAACTGACCACCACCATCACCACACTACCATCTCCATCACCATCATCACCACTACCATCAATGCCATAGCCAATGCTACCCCCTCCACCACCATCACTACCATCACCATCACCACCATCATTGTAAACAACCGCCGCACAAAACACCATCTCCTTCAACAACGGCACCACCGCCATCACAATCCCCATGGCAGTGATCACAGTCCCACCCCATTCTGCACTGGGTAAAACCATCCAACCCTTGCCGGCGCCGCGGCTCACTAGGCTAATCCTCCGCCTAGCGGCGCGCGCGGCACACCGGGTTCTAGTCCCGGTTGGGGCGCCGGATTCTGTCCCGGTTGCCCCTCTTCCAGGCCAGCCCTCTGCTGTGGCCAGGGAGTGCAGTGGAGGATGGCCCAGGTGCTTGGGCCCTGCACCCCATGGGAGACCAGGAAAAGCACCTGGCTCCTGGCTCCTGCCATCGGATCAGCGCGGTGCGCCGGCCGCAGCGCGCCGGCCGCGGCGGCCATTGGAGGGTGAACCAACGGCAAAGGAAGACCTTTATCTCTGTCTCTCTCTCTCACTGTCCACTCTGCCTGTAAAAAAAAAAAAAAAAAAAAACCCATCCAACCCTTCGTGCTCTTCCCTCATTTAATCTCCAACACTCCTAGGAAGTGGGGGCTAACAGTGCCCCCATTTCTGCCCATAAACTCTGAAGCAAACAGGAGGAAGGGTGTGTGCTGCCCCCAGCCTCGAGGCATCGTGTAACCTCTGGCTCTGAGAACACCCTGCCCAGTGTGCTCTGCGCAGCCCAGACAAAGGGTGACTGTGTTGCTGCTGTGTGTGCCACAATAAAGACCCAGCCTCTCAAAGGCGCTGCGACAATTGTGGGCAGGGTCAAAGGCCCAGGGCTGCTCCTCCAGAAAGCCCTGAGACCCACTGAATCGAGCACTGCCGGATGCTGTGATCGGAAGCCCGGGGTGGAGGGCAGAGAGCCTTCGCGGGTCACATCCCGGCCAAGCCCACCCTGCAGGCGAGTGCCGGCCACAGCCCGGGAATCAGTTCCGCCTGACAAATGCACACCATGTGCTACCCGGGATCCCAGGGAAGCTCTGCAGGGCACACGGAGATGGACACAGCAGGGTGTCCACACCCGCGGGAGCTCCCCATCTCCAACCACCGCCCTCGGGCCCAAGGCACAACTGGGTCGGGCCCAGACGAGCCGCAAGTGAATGCCCCTGGCCCCTGTATAAGGACACAAGCACCGAACACTGTAGCAAGGGCCACAGAACCCTCCCCAGACACAGTCACTGGTGGTTGCTTCTCACATCTCCCCATCCAATGTATCCAATTTCATCCTCACAAAAACTTCACGAGGGAAGGATTACTGCCATTCCCATTCCACAGGTGGGAAAGCTGAGGCTTGCAGAAAATGTTAGCTGTTACGATTCCAAGGCCTAGAAAGTGGGGGGAAAAATCGGGCTTGGGAGGCTGATCTTCCTGAGCCCATCTTGCACGTCCCTAAGCGCCAGACTGCACGGCTACGCAGCACAGGGCACACTCGGAAAACCAAGAGCCTCCCACCAGCTCCCTGGATCCTCTCCCTCCCGTGCCCCCGGAACAGTTCTTGTGAAAGCAGCCAGAGATGTCAGAACAAAAGCCACACAAAACTGCTAATATCACACAGGACTGTCACAGGCAAACCTTGTCACAAAGCCCTTTTTAGGTGAAATATGCTCCACCAACACATTTCCCCCCGGATCCTTCCCGCATCAGCCACACTCCCACGTTTTCCTGTCGAACACGAATTTATGGTTCCAGCACAAAGAGGACATTCAACAGGCAGCGCCTCGCCACGGAGAGACCCCGACGGCTCCCGCTCGGCCCCCGATCCTCAGAAATGCAGCTGGGGAGTCGCCAGCACCCTCGGGGAGGGAGACAAGGGCGGGGGGGGGGGCTTCTTGGCACGGGGGGGGGGGGCGGAGCCCCACCCACCCCAGCCACTCCAGGCCCCACGTGCAGGGTGGGTTCTTCACAGCACAAAGCCTCCTGGCCAGGGGCTGAAATGCAGCCCACTGCACTCGCCGCGTGGTGCATCGGGCAAAGAGGCGACCACCCAGGGGCACCCTCCCAGCTCCGCCTCGCCACCCAGAAGGAGGGTGCAGGAGAGGGGCTGGCATGTGTCAGCCCCAGGCCCTCAGACCCAGCACACAGCGCACATGCAAGAAAGCTTCAGGGTGCACCTGAGACAGTGCAGGCAGTGCAGAGAGGGAGCTGGGGTGTCAGGCAGGGGTGGAGTCCACTGCTGCTCAGCAGGGCCTGCACTGGCCCCAGGTGCTAGAAGGGTGCCCAGAGAACCCTGGGGCCAGGGCAAGACCACATCTAGACAAAGCAACAGGGTCCAGGGCGGGAGGGGAGGAAGGCGTGCGTGACAGCAAGTGGCGTCTCCTGCCTGGCCTGCTTCCTGCTCAGCTCGGCCACCTGCAGGGTGGATTGGGGTGACAGGGGTGAGCCCCACACTTCCCCCACCACAGGATGAGCCGCTGGTCAACGCAGCCCCATGACCACAGCAGTCCAGACACACTTTCAGGGCTGGACAGCAGCGGAAGAGGCAGACAGCCACACTGCGGTTCCTGAAGGGGCTAAGTCCCCTGGGAGCAGCGTCTCCCAGCAGGTGCACCTGACCCTCTGCTGGTCTGAGGCTGCCCCAGGGTCACGTGTCCGAAACGTGATCCCCTGCGTGACACTGGAGAGGTGACTGGATCACGAGCGCTTTGGCCTGGATTACTGCCCCTGCCGAGGAGAGAGTGGGTTATCCCCAGGGCGGGGGGCTTCCCACCTCCCTCCCCCGACTCTCTCGTCATCTTTTCCCTTCATCGTGGGACCACACAGCAAGGAGCTCCTTGCCAAACCCCAGCACCTTGGTCTTGCAGTTCTCAGCCTCCAGGGTGGTGAGAATCTAATTTCCTTTCCTTGTACATCACCCAGTGTGCGGTGTTCTGTTAACAGTAACAGGAGACCAAGACTGTTCTGTTAACAGTAACAAGAGACCAAGACAGCTGCGCTGTGGCCCTAGAGCCTTCTCAGACCCCTCCTCCAGGGAGTCCTCCCAGAGCCACTGCAGGTTGGGACGTTCAGCTGGACACCCTTGAGAGGCACGGTGGGCACCAGTTCTCATCTGAGCAGAGCCCAAGTGACCACACCTGTGCTGTGCTGTGGGTCAGGATCCGAGCCTCGTACGCTGCTCTGAGCACTGATCCTGTGCACCAGGCTCCATGAGATGTGCCCTAAACTCTTTCTGCAGCCAGCCCGTGCTGAGAGCTGGGGACGACTCATGCCCCGGGTGACTGGCGAGAGATGAGCAGATCAGCCAAATGCAGGCGGTCCATGTCATGGACTCCTAGGGAGGACCGTGAAGAGCAGGTGCCACTGCCCCATGGATGCATCTCATGGCCACAGTGCAGGGGGCAGTGAGCCGGGCCCCACAGGGCAAACACTGCACGAGTCCACTTGGTGCTGGTCCTGAGCGGTCACACTGACGCCGACAGATGGCAGGACACAGCCGGAGACAGAGCTTCCTCCCGGAGATGGGAAGTGGACATTCAGTGGGCACAGGATTTCTGTCCACGCAAGGAGAAGTTCAGGAAGGTGATGGCAGCTATGGCTGCACAACACCGGACGTGCAGGCGGCCACCGACCCACCAATGTCGAGAATGGGAGATTCTGGGTTACATGTATTTTAAGCACAAATTTGGAAAATTTAATAATACAAATCAAAAACCATTGAATTGTTTCATTTTGGGGGGTTGGGGGGACATGCTCAATCGGACTTGCCCCAAATGGTGGAGTTAGAAACGTGCCAGGGGATTCCAATACAATCCCATCAAGGTGGCATGTACCAATGCCATCTCACTAGTCAAAGTGATCAATTTCTGTTCACAATTGATCACACTGATAGGTCTAAGAGTCAAAGGGCTCACACAAACAAGACTAGTGTATGCTAATACTAACTGATAGAATCAAAAAGGGAGAGAATGATCCATCAGGGGAAGTGAGATACACAGCAGACTCATAGAATGGCAGATATCCTAAATAGCACTCTGGCCTCAGAATCAGTCCTTAAGGCATTCGGATCTGGCTTAAGAGCCCATGAGAATATTTTAGGCATGGAAAGCCAAGACACTCTGGAAAAAAAGAAGACCTAAATGAAAGATCTCTGCAAGTGAGATCCCAGTAGAAAGAATGGGGCCATCAAAGAAGGAGGTACCTTTCTCTGAAGGGAGGAGAGAACTTCCACTTTGACTATGACCCTGTCGGAATAAGATTGAAATCGGCAAACTCAAAAGGCTTCCATAGCCTTGGCAACTCATGACTAGAGCCTAGGAAGATTACTGACGCCATAAACAAGAGTGTCCAATTGTTAAGTCAACAACAGGAGTCACTGTGTACTTACTCCTCATGTGGGATCTGTCCTTAATGTGTTGTCCAATGTGAAGTAATGCTATAAGTAGTACTGAAACAGTAGTTTACACTTTGTGTTTCTGTGTGGGTGCAAACTGTTGAAATCTTTACTTAATATATACTAAATTGATCTTCTATATATAAAGATAATTGAAAATGAATCTTGATGTGAATGGAATGGGAGAGGGAGCGGGAGATGGGAGGGGTGCGAGCGGGAGGGAAATTATGGGGGGGGGAGCCATTATAATCCATAAAATATATTTTGGAAATTTATATTTACTAAATAAAATAAATAAATAAATAAATAAAACCATTGAATTGCACACTTTAAAGGGGTGAATCGCAAGGTTTGTGAGCAACGTTTGAAGCCACAGCAGGGCACTCCTGCACCAGGGAAACACGGGGCCCAGGTGAACGCTGCTCCCAGGTGCCGGCTCAGCAAGCCGCAGCCGCGCTCAGAGACACTGCAGGATCTGCAGACGACCCCTGGACCCGAGCAGCCCACAGGCACCAACCACCAGGGGACCCGCCCCTGGCCCGGGGCCACCTCTGATGGACACACACCTCACAGGGCAGGAGGGGAGACAGTGCACGTGAGACAGCGCACGTGGTGACTGAGCGTGCTCAAGTTTAACATAAAGACTCGGCCCCGCCCGACAGCTAAAGGCCCTGCCTGGGGCGCCCACACCCCACTTCCCAGTGCTTGCATCCAAGCCCTGGCTCTGCTCCCAATCCCAGCTCCTGCTAATGCAGACCCTGGGCGACCCAGACTGACCTCCTGCGCCCTGGCTTCGTCCTGGTCCAGCACAGGTGTTGCAGGCATCTGGGGAATGAACCCGTGGATGGAGGTTTTCTCCCTCCCACTCCTTCTCTCACCCAACCCTACATTAATAAATACTATTCATTTAAAAATAAAATAAAGACCATTATACTCAATACATTTTCCATGAAATTCTAGATTTCTGATCTCCATGTTGGCCCTCACAGAAGCGGCCAACATAAAGTCGGCTTCATGACTCAAAGTGTTTCTCTTGCTTCTCGAACCCTTCGGAGTGCCCAGATCCGTGTCCAGCAATGAGAAGCGGTCGGGGCCCTCTCGGGGGTGCATCCTTGGGGGGCTGCGCTCTCCACACAGCGGGGGCTGGGCCTCCAGGGTGACAAAGGGGTCCCCTGGCTCTGGGCCCTCAGGGACTACTCAGCCCCACCCTACGGCTTGCTGCTGTGCACCGTAGCCACGGCCAGGGGAGGGCACCGGGGCTGTAAGTGCAGCTGGAGCAGCCAGCACCAGGAGCTGTGCCGTCGCTCCTGTCGGCCCCGGGACGGCCACAGCCCTGACCCCCACCCTGGCTGCAGCCGTGACACAGCATGCACGGGCCCCCCCACCACGAAGCCACCGCAGATTCCTACACAGAGCCTCGGCTAAGACGCAGCTCTTGGGAGCCTGGGTGCAGCGTGCTCCGCACAGCTGACGGCCAACCGCAGGGCAGGCAGAGCCGGCCCCAGTTCCTCCTCGGGCCAGTCTGCACCCTTGGGCCCTGATCCTCTCACAGCCGCTCTCGGGGCCCAGCCTAACGGCCCCCATCACCCCCCAACTCCAGACCCAAACCCAGGTAACCCAGATCCCAGCCACATCCACCTCAGAGTCCCCTCGGCCCCGCAGCAGGGCCTGGACGAGGCCCTGGGCCGGTGGCCAGGGAAACGCCGGCTCCCTGGAGTCCACTCTTCTCCAGGACAACCCAGCTCCCAGACCAGGGGCCCTAGTCACCTTCCAAGCCCTCCCCCACAACCAGCCAATCACAGCAGCCGTCACTCAACATTACCAAACCCATGTGCCCCTCCCCTGCCTCCTGGCCCCAGGCCCCATCTCCCACCTGCACTGCTTTCAGGCCCCTCACCTGCCACCTCCTCACCTCTCTCTTTCCTCTGAGCCCAGCCCCAAGGCCGTGATACCGCCCCAGCGCCCGCCCGCAGCAGGCAGGCCACTTCCCCAGGAGGGCTGAGCAGGGGCCTGCGTGGCTGTCTCTCCACGCACCCGCCTGGGCGCCTCTGCCTGCACCCTCCTGCTCTTTCTGGCTTTTGGACGCGTCTGTCAATGCTGCTCCTTCCTGCCCTTCTCCATCTCAGACTCAAACCTGTTCTTCAAAGCACCCACTAAATATCGCTTCTTCCAGGAAGCCTTCCTTGGTAGACCTTCTCCCTGCTTCCAGCCCCATAACGACCTCAATCCACACTGTCCCCCAGATTGCACAGGGCGCTGGCTGAGGCTGCATTTGGCCAAAGTCCATGAAATGACTGCAAACTTAAATAATAACCTTTAGTACGTGCTTTTACACTGACTCATTAAACCATCCCCTCAAACCTGCACCACCTACATGATTAGCCCCATTTTACAAAGAAAAACACTGAGGCTCCACTTTAGATCCCCCAGGACCAGAGCTGGGTGTGGTCCTGTGCAGGCTGGCTCCCGAGCCCAGGGCTTCAACCGCAGGAAAGTTAGCCCTTCAAGGAAAGAAAAGTAGTTGGGACCAATAAGGTCTTACGTCTTTCATTTGTTTGCTTTCAATGACTGCTTCTAGACAAAGAAAAGGAAATCGATATTTTTAGGAGAGTAATTAAAATCACAAGTGTGCAGGAAAACTAGAAAGAAATCTATACTGGGTGGTGACATGCATAATCTAAGTACTTTCTGCAGAAAGGCACCTTGTACACAACACCACGCCCGAGGCCTCACCAGCCGGCCCCGACTCCCCCACAAGCACAGCTCACAGTTACCCTTCATGAATCTCCGTCGCGCTGGGCGTATTTACAGTAAGATGAGCAGGACGCTGTTCCCTGCCGCATCACAGCTCCCAGGTCCCCAGCTGGCTGACCCCGAGGCCAGCTCATCCCTATAAGGCCACTTCCTGCCCACCAGGGACACGGGGCAGCTCCATCCATTCCCCTCCTGTTCCAACGAGGCCTCAGACTCCCTTCGGTTGCATCGTGGAGCCCCTGCTCCCAAAGGAGTCCACGCACACGGAGCTTCCCCCCTGAAAGCAAAGTCAGGTGAGGGCTATGCCCCGCTCCTGCTCTGCTCGCCACTCGGGACTCACGACACCAGGGAAACCGGCAACCGTCACGGGGCGGCACACAGCCAGCACCGTCCTCAACCTCGTCCCCTCTTCCTGGACCGTCCTGGAAACAAAGCTGCTTAGAAGTCCCACAGAGAAAAACCAGTGACATCCTCTTCACCAGCAACTCCACCTCTTAGCACCCCACCTGCACAGGCAGCTGGGGAGAGGGGAAGGTCCACGATGGGGGATGGGGTGCCACGGCGACGCTCAGACAGGGGAGCCCCACAAACGCTGCTTCACGGCGGCCTGGCGAGATGTCTTTTGTTGGCTTAGCTCATTTTCCTTTTGTAGGTTTTTTTTTAAGGTTTATTTATTTGACAGAGTTACAGAAAGAGAGACAGAGACAGAGAGAGAGAGACAGAGAGAGGTCTTCCCTCCACTGGTTCACTTCCCAGATGCTGCGATGGCCAAGGCTGGGCCAGGCCACAGCCAGGAGCCAGGAGCTTCTTCCACATACCCCGTGCAGGTGGCAGGGGCCCAAGCACTCGGGCCGTCTTCTGCTGCTTTTCCAGGCCATTAGCGGGGAGCTGGATGGAAGAGGAGCAGCCGGGACTCAAACAGGCACCCGCCTGCAGGCAGCAGCTGCACTTGCTGTGCCCCAGGGCTGGGTCCTACTGTTTGTTCTGAGCGCACCGGCAAAACCAGCATGTGACATCCCGCCGGGCCTCAGGCACGTGCAGTCTGTGCACAAAAGGGACTTTCCCCGTCGCTGTCTTTGGTACAGCCTCTGCCATGGTGGGATGTGTCCCCGAGACTCTCTCTGCTGGAAACTTAATCTCCAGGCTACTCACTGATGTGTCAGGGCGCGGGCTCTGGGAGACAGTTTGGGGTAAATGAGGTCGTGGGGACGGGGCTCATCGTGGTTACAGGAAGAGGAAGGGAGACCCCACTCAGCAGCCTGCTCCGAGCACCAGGTTATAAACTGAGGCAAGCAGTGCCCTGGCCTCGAACCCTGACCAATGTATTTCCTTTCTTCAGCAGTTACCCGGCTGGGAGGGTCTGTGACAACAGCACAGAATGCCCTGAGACAGCCTCTCCCTCCACAAGCGCAGAATGCAAACCATCAGCTGTCCCCGTTCCCGCTGCCCACCAGGGAAGCGCCAACTGGTGTCAGGGAGTTTGGAAATGCCGACACGCCCTCTGGTAAGATACGCCAATCAAGCAAACTGCAGGAGGACTGCCATCCGCCCCGCCAGGGCAGACAGACGAGGCTCTGGACCAGCAGCCCGGACAGCTGGGAAGTGCTCTGCTTGCTGTGTGTCCGCCGGCTTTTTCATAACCAGGATCCGCGACTGCATTTAATCACCCTCAGAAGAATTAGCTGGTGAGGGGACAGAGCAACAGGGCACCGCCACCGTAATCCAATAGACACTCTTGACTCCCCTGATAAGATAAAGAGTTAGCAATTACCGTCTGCTATCCCAGCTCCAGTTCTCGTCAATACATGTCAAATTTTACTTGATAAGTGAATTACACAGGCCCCAGCCAACCGCCGGAGTAGGCATCCGGACTTATTTGGACCGAAGTTTGTTTACTCAAATAGGTCCTCTGAAAATGAGCACTGAGTGTGAAATGCCCAGGCTCCCTTCTGTTGCCTAATTTGGAAAACGGCTCCGGCTTGAAGGGATGAGCAGAACGGTTGTGCGATCCCCTCCTCCGAAGACTGCTTCAGTCCAAATTGTTCTCACTCAACTCCCATTCAATTAAACCAACATTAGGAAGCAAGGCACGCGCACCCCCGCATCCCCAGATACCCGGCGGTTTGCCATCTTTCCTATAAACCTTGCTTAATTCACAGGGTGAACTTCCTGTTAACTGACACTACCCGGAAATGACCAGATGAGAGGCAAACATATTCAAGTTCAAGGTCAGAAGGCACTGGGAGGAAAGGAGACCTAGACCCACTTTCTTCTCTTCTGGCTCTCCTCCAAACCTCTTGCTCCCCAGGTCCACCCCAACCCCAGTCCTGACTAGCTCAGCAAAGCCACAGCCTCTGGGCATGGCCCCGGAGGACATGGGGTGCTCACGCCACACTCAGATCTGCAGCAGAGCTGCTGGAATCCCGAGAGGCCCGATTACGTGACTTCTGGGATCATCAGACATCTCTCCAGCACATCCAAGAAAAATGAAGGCAGCTGTACCAAATCCAGTTCCCCAAACCCAGCTCTGCCAGCAAACACTCATCTGGTAGGATGATGGTGATTATTACTGAATCAAGCCATTGCCAGCGAGGGGAAAAGCAAAAGAAAATTTAAGTTAAAATGCCGCTATCTCTTACATTAGCAGCCTAGGACATATGCAAACATAAACAGGTGCATGTGGAAGAATAGAAGAATTCTTCCCAAAATTCACAGGAAATCTCTCTCAAGGGACCCCGAGGAGCCAAAACAATCTTTAAAAAAAATTAAAAAAAAAAAAAAAAACAGGGCCAGTGCTTTGCCATAGTAAACTAAGCCTCAGCCTATGGAGCTGGCATCCCATATGGGCGCTGGTTCTAGTCTCGGCTGCTCCACTTCTGACCCTGCTCCCTGCTGTGGCCTGGGAAAGCAGTAGAAGATGGCCCAAGTCCTGGGGCCCCTGCAACCCAGTGGGAGACCCAGAAGATGCTCCTGGCTCCGGATCAGCCCAGCTCTAGTCATTGCAGCCATTTGGGGAGTGAACCAGCGGGTGGAAGACCTCTCTGTCTGTATCTCCCTCTCTCTGTAACTCTACCTCTCAAATAAACAAATAAAATCCTTTAAAAAAAAAAAAAAAAAAAAGCAGAATATGGAAAAGATGGATTCAGACCAATGGAACAGAAGAGAGAGTACAAAATAAATGATAGAAGCTCACGTACGTGGCCGAGTGCTCTCAGCAAGGCCGCCAGGACTATGGACTGGGGAAATGACAACAAATGGCTTCAACAAATGGCACTGGGAAGACGGGAGACTCACAGCCAAAGCAACATGAACTCACAGCGGATGCAGGGTCAGAACTACAAACTCCTTAGAGAAGTCACAGGGGAAACAGTGATACCAGCTAACAGGCAACAAAAGAAAAACAGGTTAGGTGGCCTCTGTAAAAATTAGAAACTTGTGCATCAAAGGATTCTATCAACAGTGAAATGCAACACCACAAAATGGGAGAAAATATTTGCAAATCCTATAAGGGATGAATATCCAGGATAGAGAATTCCTGCAACTCAGCAAAAACAGCCCCATTAAAAACTAGGTAAAGGGTTGAATAGGCATTTCTCCAAAGCACAAATATAAATGGCCAATAAGCACATGAAAAGAAGTGCAACATCACTGATCATTAGGGAAATGCACAACAAAACTCCAAGGAGATAACACATCACACTCATTAGGACGGCTGCCACCAAAACAAAAGGCAAAGCAAGCTTAGGAAGACAGTGCTGGACAACAGCAAGTGCGGAGAAACCACAGAAACTCGACGCGGCACGGCCACGGGGAAACCCAGAAACCCAGCAATTCCGCCGCTGCAAATGCGTCCAACACAACACAAATCCGAATCCTGAGAGAGATCTGTGCTCCACGTTCGTAGCAGCGTGATCCACACAGCTACAACACAGAAGCAACGCAGCCTCCACCAGTGACAAATGCATACCAAAAACGTGGTCTCTGTGTAAGCGGGCAAAGTCAGCAGTGAAAAGAAAGAAAAAGAAAGAAAATTCTAGGCATTACACCAAATGAAACTGGTTAAGGTGGTACATTTTACGTGTATTTTGCCACAATTAAAAAAAAATAAGAAAAATGAACTAAACATGTTCACCAGGGAAAGCTGCAGGAATCCACACACACACACCCGGAGAACCCATCATTCTTCTACACTTGCACTCAGGTTTTTATTCCTTGGTAGCCGGTGCCTTCGTCGGCAAGCACTGAGCACACCTCCCATCCACAGCAAGCGTTTAAACCAGCAAGGGCAAACCCCACACAGGGTCACAGGTTTGTGAGCCAGACTGGTTTTGCATTTTTAAATAGTTGGAGGGAACGGAATTGAAAGTAAGGATGTTTCATGACATGCAAAAATTATACCAAAATGAGACCAGTGCTGTGATGTAGTGGGTTAAGCCTCTGCAATGCCAGCATCCCATATGGACGCTGGTTTGAGTGCCAGCTGCTCCACTTCCGATCCAGCTCCCTGAAAACATGCCTGGGAGGGCAGCAGAGAATGGCCCAAGTGCTTGGATCCCTGACCTCTGACCCCTGGCTCCTGAACTCTTGGCTTTGGCCTGGCCCAGCCCCAGCCATTGTGGCCATCTGGGGAGTGAACAGAAGATGGAAGATCTCTATCTCTGTACTTCTCCCCTCTCTCTCTAACTCTCTGTAACTTTCAAATAAATCAATCTTTTTTTACAAAATTACACCAAACTTAAATGTCAGTGTTCACAAATAAAACAATTGCACGGGGCCGGCGCTCGGTGTAGCCAGCGCTGCGGCATAGCAAGAAAAGCCGCCCACTGAGGAGCCAGCATCCCATATGGGGTCTGTTCGAGTTCTGGTTACTCCAGTTCCAATCCAGCTCCCTGCTATGGCCTGGGAAAGCAGCAGCAGACGGCCCAAGTGTTTCGACCCCTGCACTCATGTAGAAAACCCAGAGGTGGCTCCAAGTTTCTGGCTTCAGACTGGCACAGCTCCGGCCACTGAGGCCATCTGGGGTGGGTGTGAACCAGCGGATGGAAGACCTCTCTATCTCTACCTCTTTGTAACTCTGCCTTTCAAGTAAATAAATATTTTTTAAAAAGGTAACTCAACTTAAAAATAAATAAATAAGTAAACTGATTGGACACACCAAGCTCAGGGCTATTCACACACCCTCCGTGGCTGCTTCTCGCCGCGACGGCAGTGCTGAGCCGTCAGAACAAACACCACGTAGCCCACACAGCCTAAATATTTTCTCCCCTTAGCAGGGAAAAGTGATTTCGGACTCTGCAATACGACCCTCACCGGTCCACAAGGGGTTTCTGGAACTCAAACATTTCAGCTGCATTCGTTCAACAGACATTTCCCAGGCACCAGCCCTGAGTCAAGGAAGCAGCCGACGCCTGAGAAGAGCAGCGCAGATGCCGTCCTCGTCCTCCTGCAGCTTCCAGACTGGTGCCAGGGACAGCCGGAACCGGGAGCTCACCAGGCAGTACTCAGCACCCCGTGCTGGCGCAGCACTGAGAGGGGCTGGTTCCCAGGCTGGAGACAAGCGCCCAAGGCGGCTTCCAAACCAGGCAGCGGGAGATGCTCTCAGGAATGGCTCAGGCCCGGGCCCCAGCAACCTGGACCTGAGAGCAAGGGCGAGGCCTGCCAGGACCAGCAACAGAGGCCAGACAGGAGCAAACCCCTGAAAGACCCTGCCTCCAATCTGCACCCCAGACCCTGCACCAGGACGGAGGCCAGACGCACCCTCGGGGCTTCCTGTCTGGACTTGCACAGAGCAACTCAGGGGGCAAGCCCAGCACCCAGGAGCACTCTGTTAAAACCACACAAGCTCGACCCACAACCAGCCGCTAGTGTATTCATATTCACAACGGTTTCTTTCACGGAGTTCTCCGTAGAAAATTCTAGATGAAAAGTGGCACCATCCAAATTGAGGTTTTTCGGGTACGCTACATCTCAGAGAAAGGTTTCATACGTCCCATAATCACTATAGTCACCCTCTGATGACTCCATCAAAAAGCTAAAACAAACGTGGAAAACTAAGAACTCGTAAATTCCAATGGGCCGTGACCAGCCACGCTCAGGAGCCAGCAGCAAAGTCAGACCCACAGCAGGTGGGAACAGATAGAGCTGCCACCCATCTCTTCAATGGGGGTTGAAAAACAGCAGCTTCCGGTATGGCTTTAAAGTCGCTGTCCAGCCTTGCTCCTCGCCGGTCCAGTGGTGTAGACTACCCGTTTCTAGGCATCTGCAGAATTTATTAGGTTCTGGTCCTAAAGGGCCAAGTGTTGGGTGATGAGGAAGTGGATCAAACGGCTCACGGCCTCTCTCAGAGGTGGGATGGGACAGGTCACACCGGGGCCAGCCCTGAGAGTCCCCTCTCACCAATCACACATCCCTCCGACACCCACCTCCCACAGACGATGACAAGGCGGGCGCCGGCCTGTTCTGTCTCAGTCAAGTAGTGAAAAACAGATTCTACTGAGAGTACAAGACAGGGGAATGCTGTATGTAAAATCCAGGTTTACAGGAAATGCACCCCCTAGTTTTAAGAGTAAATTAAATGGCATCAAATGCACGTATTAGAAAATGGAGAATTCACCGGCACCGCGGCTCACTAGGCTAATCCTCTGCCTAGCGGCGCTGGCACACCAGGTTCTAGTCCCGGTCGGGGCGCCGGATTCTGTCCCGGTTACCCCTCTTTCAGGCCAGCTCTCTGTTGTAGCCCGGGAGTGCAGTGGAGGATGGCCCAGGTGCTTGGGCCCTGCACCCGATGGGAGACCAGGAGAAGTACCTGGCTCCTGCCATCGGATCAGCGCGGTGCGCCAGCCGCGGCGGCCATTATAGGGTGAACCAACGGCAAAGGAAGACCTTTCTCTCTGTCTCTCTCTCTCTCACTGTCCACTCTGCCTGTCAAAAAAAAAAAAAAAAAAAAAAAGAAAGAAAGAAAATGGAGAATTCAGGCCAAAGAGGTTACAACCGCTCCTCAGCACATGTCCTGCAAAACGCTGACGTCTCAGAGAGGAGCAGGACACCTCTGCCTTCTGTGCCACTGCAGGGAACTCCCCCGGCCCTGCGGGGACAACGGCTCCCAGAAACTTCTCGGAAGGGGAGGGCACCGGGCCTAGCGGTGGAGCCACCAGTGAAGACCTGAATCCCACATCTGAGGGCCTGGCTCCCAGTCCCAGCTTCCTGCTAATGCAGACCCTGGGAGGCAGAGGTGGTGGCCCCGTGGTGGGGTCCTGGCGCCCGCCCAGGAGACCTGGACTGAGTGCCCGGCTCTGGGCTTTGCCCACGGCAGACACCTGGAGAGTGAGTCAGACGATGGAAGTGACTGGGCTGTCTCTGTCTCTACCTCTCAAATAGTGCTTTAAAATGTTATGGATAATGCATCTTTTGGAAAAACTATGCATGGATTTCCAAAACATTTTTGTAGCTTTTTTCTTTAAAAATCTATTTATTTACTTGAAAGGCAGAGTTACAGAGAGAGAGGCAGTGCCAGAGAAAGAGATCTCCATTTGCTGGTTCACTCTCCAAATGGTCACAACAGCCAGGGTTGGGCCAGGCCAAAGCCAAAAGACTGCCTGGAACTCCATCCGGGTCTCCTCCATGGGCGGCAGGGGCCCAAGTACCAAGGCCATCCTCTGCTGCTTTCCCAAGTGTATTAGTTAGGGAGCTGGAGGGGCCAGCGCCGTGGCTCACCTGGTTAATCCTCCGCCTGCAGCGCTGGCATCCTATATGGGCGCTGGGTTCTAGTTCCGGTTGGGGTGCTGGATTCTGTCCCACTTGCTCCTCTTCCAGTCCTGCTCTCTGCTGTGGCCCAGGAAGGCAGTGGAGGATGGCCCAGGTGCTTGGGCCCTGCACCCGCATGGGAGACCAGGAGGAAGCACCTGGCTCCCGGCTTTGGATAGGCATAGCTCCGGCCATAGCGGCCATTTGGGGGGTGAACCAACGGAAGGAAGACCTTTCTCTCTCTCTCACTGTCTAACTCTATCTGTCAAATAAATTTTTTAAAAAAAAGTAGGGAGCTGGATTAGAAGTAGAGCACCTGGGACTTAAACTGGTGCCCATATGGGACGCCAGTGCTGCAGGCAGTGGCTTAATGTGCTATGCCACAACACTGGCCCCCTCCAAAATTTGTACACCATAATTATCTTTCCTTCATGGTGGAGCTGGGAGACAGGAACTCAATTCAGGTCTCACGCACGGGCAGCAGGGACTCAATTACTTGAGCCATTATTGATGCCTCCTGGTGTCTGCATTAGCAAAAGCTGAGCCAGGCGCCAGAGCTGGGAACTGAGCCCAGGTACTCCAGTATGGGAAGCATATGTGTTGACCACTAGGCTAACCACCCACTCCTAAACTCAATTCCATCTTTCCATGAATTTTCTGCAGCCCCAGAGACTGTCCTTCTGCTGGAGAGACCACGTGGACTGACCACGGAGGGGCCATGGGCTGCCCACTGAGGGTCGCAGGAAAGCAGTGGACGGAAGCAAAGGAGCTCAGCAAGCCCTCGCTGTCGTGTCAAGGATCATGCAACTGTGAGAAGAGATTTACAAACTACCCACAATCTACTCCCAAGTCTGTGTCCAAGAGAACCGGCACCGTGTGCACACACACACTCACATGTGAGCATTCCCTGTAGCCAAGCATGGAAACAGCCAAGTGTCCAGGGCACTAGGCAGACAACACAGGGTCAGTCTACCCCACAGTGCAGGGCGACTCAGCCCTCCAAGGGAAACATGCTACAGTCGGGGTGACCCAGACAACACACTCAGCAAGAGCAGTCGGATGGCAAAGGCCACATGCAGTAAGACTTGCATCTGTCTGACATGGCCGGTGAAGACACCCACAGCAACATGGGTACCGGGGTCTCACTTGGAGTGAGAGAAATGTTCAGGTACAGGTGGTGATTACAACACTGAATGTTCTAGATGCCACTGAATCGCTCACTTTACAAGGGTTAACTCCGTCTGTGAACCTCACCTCAAAATACTTTTAAGAAGCCATGTGGGGCCGGCATTGTGGCACAGCAGGTAAAGCTGCCGCCTGCGATGCCCGCATCCCATATGGCCACTGGTTCAAGTCCTGGCTACTCCACTTCCAATACAGGCCCCTGTCTAGCTCACCCAGAAAAGCAGAAGATGGCCCAAGTGTTAGGGCCCCTGCACCCGTGTGGGAGACTCGGAAGAAGCTCCTGGCTCCTGACTTGGGTCTAGCCTAGCCCTGGGCATTGCAGCCATTTGGGGAGTGCACCAGCAAATGAAAGTGCGCTCGCTCGCTCGCTCTAACTCTGCTTCTCAAATAAATATAAATAAACCTAAAAAAAAAAGTCATGCTTCTAATGCAAGAACCGTCTGCTCTCCCTTGTCCCATCCTGCAGGTACCCCCTCCCCTGCCCCATCCTCTCTGCCGGCATCCTTACCCCCCCCCCGCCCCGTCCTCTCTGCCGGCATCCTTACCCCCTCCCCTGCCCCGTCCTCTCTGCCGGCATCCTTACCCCCCTCCCCTGCCCCATCTTCTCTGCCGGCATCCTTACCCCCCTCCCCTGCCCCGTCCTCTCTGCCGGCATCCTTACCCCCCTCCCCTGCCCCGTCCTCTCTGCTGGCATCCTTACCCCCCTCCCCTGCCCCATCCTCTCTGCCGGCATCCTTACCTCCCTTCTGCTTCCCTTCATAACCTCATCCTCCTCCAGCTTCATCAGGACCCACACCCACCGGAGCCACGAACAACACGTGCCACCCCCTTCCTTGCCACCATCATCCTGCCTGGGCCCTGTCTGCCCTGGACTCAACTGCAGCAATGCACTAAATCATGACCTCCAGGCACCGCATTTAACCCTTATCCCAACAGGAAAGAACGACGACCACTGTGATGCCCGGTAAAGATGGGGGAGCCGAAGCACAGAGGTGGAATAAATGCCGACGACACAACTGACAAGGGTGCTGCCGGGAACCCTCCCCAGGTCAGCTCAGCAGGTTGGAGGCCAGCGAAGACCCAGTCCACAGGACAGCCTGACAAGGGAGTGCAGCTTCAAGCCCAGAGCAGACCACCTTCCACAGAGCTCCCTCTGCACCCGACGGCTCTGCACAGCTGCAGGCCCCGGCTCCTTCCACCAGTCAGTGCCTGCGTGCAGGTGCGGCACGTTTGCTTGGAAGCCAGAAGCCCACAATCAAGGAGTCGGCAGAGCCGCACTCCCGCGATGTCCAGGCAGGAGCCTCCCTTGCCTCTTCCAGCTCCAGGCTGCCCCGGGCATTCTCTGCCCCTCCCCGTCCTGGACAGAGAAGCCCTCCTCCAACCAGGCACAGGAAACTGCCTCCAGAGAAAATACGCCTACAGCCAGCCTCGCAGAATGACCCGGATTAAATGCTTTTTGGTAATTCCAGTCTAGACACATAGATCAGCCCTCCTGGCTCAGGGCAATGCTGGCTGTGTGGCAAGTGTGCTAAATAATGCTTATAAATGGAAGGAAAGAAACCCGCCTCTTCTGAGTTCCCGGTAAACTGGGAGCTGCTGACTTAATAACACCAGGCGAGTTTACCAGTCAGCCTCTGCTGGGACCCCCGGGGCCCGAGCCAGCCACCAGTGCCCACACAGGTCTCAACAATCATCGCGTGGAAACCCAGGCACTGCCTGGGCACCCCATGCACCTGCTGGGGGTGGGCCTGATGCACCTGTGCCCTTCCTTCGTCTTCCTGGGGGGCTCTGGGTCCCTCTCCTCACTCAGTTTTTTTTTTATATTTGACAGATAGAGTTAGACAGTGAGAAAGACAGAGAAAAAGGTCTTCCTTCCATTGGTTCACCCCCCAAATGGCCGCTACGGCCGGCACGCTGCGCTGATCAAAGCCAGGAGCCAGGTACTTATCCTGGTCTCCCATGCAGGTGCAGGGCCCAAGCACTTGGGCCATCCTCCACTGCCTTCCTGGGCCACAGCAGAGAGCTGGACTGGAAGAGGAGCAATTGGGACAGAACCGGCGCCCCTACCAGGACTAGAACCCGGGCTGCCTGCGCCGCAGGCGGGGGATTAGCCTAGTGAGCTGCGGCACTGGCCCTCACTCAGGTGAAGACTCTTCATTCTGTTCATATTCTCCATCAAGTCACGCACCTCACCGGAGCCTCAGCCAGGCAGCTCCCCCTGCTGAGCACACCGGCATCGCCCTGGCCCTGGGGATTCGCTGTGTGCCCTCGATCCAGGCAAAGAACACTCGCTCCCAGCGGCGTCCCCTGACTACGCAGCACCTCGCAGGGGCCCCTCTCCTGCACAGCTGTCTCCTTCCAAGTGGCTGCGCTCAGAAACTCCTTCTCACCTGTTTCTCAAATGCATAGTCCTCTCCCAAGGCTGCTGTCAGACACCACTAGCAAGATAAGAGGTCAGAGGTCAAGGGGTCAACAGGGTCACACTCCCTGTAGTCCCTGTGGGAGGGTCTTTCCTGGCCTCGCCTAGGCCTGATAGCCCCGTGACCCTTGTCCTCCCTTGGTCTGAGTGTAACTCCAGTTTCTGCCTCCGCCCCACAAGCCCTTTCTCCTCACCTCTCCTGTCCTGTGAGGACAGCAGGCACAGGGGTGTCAGGCCCACCTCATCTTAACCAACTACACCTGTCCCTATATCCGAGAAGGTCACATTCAGAGGCCCCGGGGTTAGGGCACCAACCTTTCAGGGAGACCCAACTGAACCCCCAACATTAAATCGCACACTGTTTATTAAATGATGAAACTGCAAGCCAGAGAGCCGTGTGTCTCCTGAAGCCAACACGCAAACACACACTAGTACTGAGGGGGAACACGGTCCTCAAAGTTTCCCTGGAAAACTCAAACCACTTATGTGTAGCTTTTTAACTTTTTTAGTCAGAGTTACAGAGAGAGAGAGGAGAGGCAGAGAGAGGTCTTCCATCCGCTGGTTCACTCCCCAGCTGGCCACAATGGCCGGAGCTGCACCGATCCGAAGCCAGGAGCCAAGAGCTTCCTCTGGGTCTCCCATGAAGGTGCTGGGCCATCTTCTACTGCTCTCCCAGGTCATAGCAGAGAGCTAGATCGAAAGTGGAGCAGCCAGGACTCGAACTGGCGCCCATACAGGATGCCAGCACTGCAGGCGGCAGCTTTAGCTGCCATGCCACAGCACTGGCCCCAATTTGTGTGTAGTCCTGAAGTGAGATCAAACATCAGTCATTTGTATGGAAAGTTGATAGCTCTAGTTAACAACCCTAGTATTCAGGGATTGGCTTTGGGGCTCCTGCTGTGCTCAGTCCGGGTGGTGCTGCCACATACCAGGTGGTGGCCAGGTGCCAGCACGTCACATCACTCCCCTCCCCGGCACACGAAGTAGGTACTACTTCTCCCCACTCTACCGGTGTGCAAACTCAGGGCTCAGGGAAGTTAGCTAACCGGCCCAACGCCACACAGCAGCTCAGCAGTTACAGCCTCCTGGGGGTGCAGCAGGCAGGTCTCAGGGCTGAACAAGCTCACCGTGTCCCGGTTTAGCAAACCCTGATCACTCTGCGAGAGGAGCCCCTCTCAACACCGCCCCTTGCCCCATTCCCGTCAACTACAGGCTCCAAACGCCCAATCGCTTCCTGAGAAGCCGACCCCCTGGCCCCACTCAGTTCAGTGCCCAGCAGCCCTGCCAACGCCCCCAGTCCCTCCGTTGCCCTGCACACACCTATGTGTCCCACCAGCCACTTTGTAGCCTTTGATTCAAATCCTCACAGTATTTCACCCAAACAGCAGGGCTCCCTCTGAGGTCACCAAGGCCCCAGAGCGATGCTCGCCACCTGTCCCCCGCTCAGCCCAGCGCCCATCAGCTTCTCATTCCGCTTCTGGAATGACCACGGGCTCCACTCATCTCACCCATGGCAAGGGACCGCGGAGGAAAATTGACGTCAGAGGGCAGGACGGAGGGAGGACGGTTACCGTGTGCAGGGCACAGGGGGGCATCAGGATGACAGGAATCACTTCCAACCACCCCCCCACACCCCCCGGTACCACAGGGCAACCCCGGCTCACAAATGTTCATCGTGAATTTCCAAATAGCACGGAAGACCTGGAAGGCTCTCAACACGGAGGAAGGACCCCCTCTGGGGCGACAGCTGTGCTGGGTGCCCTCATCAGACCTGACCATAATGTGTGCACACATATAATGTGATAAAGGCGTGCAATTATTATAACAATCAAAACTTTGAAATTAAAGAAAAAAGTAAATCTCATTTCCTGGTTAAGAACCATCTCTACTTTGACCTTTGAGGTGGTCCCTCTGCCCCTCCTCCCCTCCGAAAAGGAAGAAATCAGAAGCTCCCAGTTTAGGGAGCGCCACAAAGCCTTGTTCACAAGGCGACTTCGGCTGGGTCCCAGCTGCAGCCCGAGGTTTCAGGGTTACCTGTACAGATGCACCTGTGCCTACACACACCCTGCAAACGCGTGGCCTGAGGCCTCGAGAGATCTAAAGGATAAAACACAGACCGGTACAGCCAGGACCTGGCCCAGCTCTAGCCCTGTGTGCGTACACAGAAAGTACTTTAGCACATAAGCCTACTGCCATACAAAACCAGAAACATTAATGAAAATGAAACGAGGCACCCTCTTCTTGGGGCTGCGGACACTCCCCTCGGCACAACATGATTTGTCACATGACGTCAGTGATACAGGCAGGAAGCCCGGTGACAATTTTATAAGCAGGTTACACACACTGTGCAGGCTGCCACGTTTATGGGGAGCCTACAGGGCTGCCGCACAGATCCGCAGGTGAGCTGCAGGCTTTGGAGGGTGAACACACACCGCTTTTCAGACATGGAAGCACGAGTGCCGCAGGAGGCAAGGCTGGGCCAGCACTGCAGAACACATTCACCCCACCCTCGACTGCCGGGGACTCAGGCCCACGCTCGGAGGCCCGCTCCACCGACTCGCGCCTCCATGGGCCTGCCCCCAAACCCCCAGGACAGACGCCGCAGAGCCCCCGCCCACAGCAGGTGCCCACAGGCAGCAGCCGGTCACAGGAAAACTGCCGAGTGGAGATTCCATTCGCTGCTCACCTGGAGGCAGCACGGGGGAAGGGGCAGGAATGCTAAAGACTCGGACTTCTGGTAAACCGCTTGTTTTTTATCGCTCACTGAATTTCCACCATCCCAGCACACCCCTAACATCTCGGGGCCTCTTGGCTTCCCAAGGCCCTGGGCAGAAGTCAACAGCACCAGCAGAGTCATAGGGAGACAGAGACACCTCTCATCCACTGGCGCACTCCCCAAATGCCCACAACAGCCACGAAGCCCCGGGTAGAAGCTGCCAACTCAACCCAGGTCTCCTGGCGGCCTCCAACCATCTGCCATCACCACTGCCGCCCAGGGTCTGCATCAGCAGGAACCTGGAGTCAAGAACCAGAGATCAGACAGGAACCCAGGAGCCTGGGGTGGGATCTGAGCTGACTCCGCCGGCTGTGAGTGGAGACTCGGGGGTGGGGGGTGCCCCTCCTGGCTCTCACAGCCGCTGGGGGCACTTGGCAGCAATGACTTCTCCCTGTCCCTTCACCCTCACTCAACAAGCGGCAAAGGAAACACACCCAGTGCTGAAATGGAGAAAGGAACAGAACCCAGCCCAGATCTAACAGGAGACGTGCCCACAGCACCGCCCACTGCTCCCAGCAGACTGAGATGGAGGGAGGCTGAGGAGCTGCAGAGAACAACACGGGCAAGGGTCCCTCGTCCTGCCAGGTGGGTCAAGGAAGGGTTGTTTACAAGTCGAGCTGAGCCCGGAAAAGCCAGACAGGCGGGCAGTAACAAGAGCGTTTCCAGGCAGCTAAGAGCACGCACAAAGATACTGCGTACAGAACACACAGGTTGGGCACCTGCAGAGCCTGGGTATAGAAAACCATAGGATGGGACTGGCACTCTGGCATACCCGGTAAAGCCACCAGCTGCAGTGCCGGCATCCCATATGGGTGTCAGTTCGAGTCCCAGTTGCTCCTCTTCCAGTCCAGCTCTCTGCTGTAGCCTGGGAAAGCAGAAGAAGATGACCCAAGTCCTTGGGCCCCTGCACCCTCGTGGGAGACCTGGAAGAAGCTCCTGGCTCCTGGCTTCTGCTTGGCCCAGCCCTGGCCATTGCAACCATCTGAGGAGTGAACCAACAGATGAGAGATCTCTCCCTCTCTCTCTCTTTCCCTCTCTCTCTCTTTCCCTCTCTAAACTCTGCCTTTCAAATAAATAAAATAAATCTTAAGAAAACAAAACAAAACTACAGGATATTAGCCAGGTTTTCGGACCAAGTCTTCGCTCTCTGGTGCATAGGACTCGGACGTGGTCTCCATGCCTACGTCTCCCTCCCCCGGGCCTCACCAGGTGGGTCCTCAATGCAGCAGCCCCCAGGAGCAACGTGAAGCCACATGGCCGCCTGGTCATGCTGCCCGGAGGACCCCGGATGCAGCCCTGCCTTTGAAAAACGGGCAGTGGAACACACACGACATGAGAAGGACTTGAAGATAAATCTTGTGAAGTGAAGAGAAGCACAGCCATTTGGAAGAAAAACAATCACATTTGCCTCCTGCTAAATCATTATTTGCCCCTGGTCAAGTCAAGTGTGTTAAAGGAAGTAAGTTATTATTTTAGAAAATAAAAAACGAGGGTTCATAACTGCCGTTATTCTAGCAAATCAAACTCCAAGAGCGACGGCTGCAGCTCCACTCCTATATTTACGAAGGCCTAGGAACGCTGCGACAGCTCACAGCCCCCAGGCTTGGGCAGAACTCCCTTGCATCTCATTCTCATCAGCCAGCTGCCGACAACCTGTAGGCAGCCACAGCTGCCCCCGCCCCAGCTTCCTGTCACCTCCCTTAGGTCTCCCGGGCCCAGGACACAGGCTCCTCGCTGCCCTCCCCAAACAGCCCCTGACCTGCGGTGGCTTCACTTACTAATTTTGCACCTTGTGATGGCACAAAAGCCACCCATGCTCCACGGCCGAAATCCTGAACCTGGGACTTCCCAGCCAGCCAACAACGCACACCCCACAGTGCACTGTGCTGCCACGCGGGGTGCATCAGAGGTCAGGCAGATTGAGTTTCCTGCGTGCGTGTGTGTGTGTGCGTGTGTGCACGATGTTTTCTTCTTTTATTTAAAAGGCAGAACCAGCCCTCTGCTGGTTCACTCTCCAGGTGCCCACAACAGCCACGACTGGGCCAGACAGACTCAGGAACAGGGACTGGGTCTCCACAACGGTGGCAGAGACCCAGGTTCTTGAGCCATCACCGGCTGCCTCCACGGGCGCACGTTAGCAGGAAGCCGGATCAGAAGCAGAGTAGTCCGGACTCAAATCAGACGCTCTGGCGCGGGACATGGGTGTCCCAAGTGTGTGCTAACCACTGTGCCAGAGACCCATCCCTAAATGCCTTTTCCACAGTTGATATTCTTAGCTCGCCACGGTTGATGGAGACGGGACCCCACAGTAACTCGAGGAGTGTTGTGTGCAGCGCCTGCTTTGATGCTAACAGCACAGCCACAGTGAGAAGAGCAATCAGTGACTGGCTGTTCTGGCCACCCTGCCCCCACCCACCCACCCAGGCAGCCAACATCCTGGGTGTCCCAACCAGAGAGGGGCTCCTGCTACCAACACCTCGCAGGAGACGCTGGCAAGCAACCAGCAAGGCAGCTGACAGCTCCCCAGGACTCAGAGCCCCAGGGCACAGCACATCAGTAACCCCTAGCCTGCTGTTTTACCTTTGGGCAACTCCCAGCCAGCCCAGGCAGTGAGCCGGACAGCTGGCTCCCCACCCCCACACCAGTGCTGCAGCGTGGCCATCACGGGGAGCCCCACTGAAAGTCCCTCCTCCACGCTGGTGCCCCCTGTTCACTCCGCAGAGCTGGTGGAGATGGGTCTCCCTCCTCCAGACCCGAAGCTGCCTGACAAACTGGCCACGGCCACAGAGTGCCATCCGCCTGGGATCTGCGTGGGGTGACCCTGGCTGAGGACACGAAGGGAGGGCCCAGCAGGGTGAGACTGGGGAGGCCTGCTGCCTGCTGGGCCCTCCCTCCCTCAGGACACCCAGGCCTGACACTCCCCTGTCCCCAGAGCTGGGGGGGGGGGGGGTCCAAGCACCGGGAAACAGGCTCATGCAGAGGGGCGTGGGGCCTGCAGTGCAGGGAAGCGGGCTGCGGCAGGAGAGCAGCACACTACAGGGCTGACCCCAGCCCCGGCCGGCCCGGACCAGGCAGGACCGCACCAGGAGAGGAAGCGGCGAAGGTCACGCAAGCGTCTGAAAGGGTTTCCAGGCTGCGGGCCGCCGCCCAGGGTCTGAGAACACCTGAGCAGGAACCCGAGAGCCCAGAGGAAAGGAAGGTGCCCTCGAGAAGGCACGGACTGAAGGTGCTGGGTGGGTGAGGGAACAGAAAAACAGATCCAAACACGTCCCCACCCGCAGCCCTCAATCCTCCAGGGCTCAGCCCTGCAGCCGGCTGGGAGAGGGCGATCACAGGTCGCTTCCCCCGGCCACGTGCCGGGGCTGCCCGGGCCACGCCCTGGAGCCACGCACACAGCTGCCGTCTGTGTCTACACTGTGACAACTGGGGACTTGGGGTTCCACAGAAAAATGCCCCCCCCCCCCGAGGGCAACTGGGGCCACCAAAGTGGAAAAGCAAGCTGGCAGCAAACAGGGAGAGGGGAGGGAGGGAGAGGGGAGGGAGGGAGAGGGAGTTACTGGGCAGCTGGGCCTGCTTTCTCTGTGGCTGAAGACAGAGCTGCAGTGAGTGAGGCTGGGAGAGCTGGCCTCCTACCCCACTCATCTCTGCACACAGTGCGGGCACCCGGGGCCACTGCACACGCCCCGTGCCCACCTGCTCATAACTCACCTGCTCACTGTGCTCATCGGCTCACAGTTCATCAGCTCCCAGACAACCAAACTGTAAAACTGCAGGGAAAGAGGGCCGGTGCTGTGGCACAGAAGGTTAAGCCTCTGCCTGCAGTGCTGGCATCCCACATGGGCGCCGGTTCAAGTCCCAGCTGCTCCACTTCTAATCCAGCTTCCCGCTAATGCACCTGGGAAAGCAGCAGAAGATGAACCAAGTGCTTGGGCCCCTGCACCCAGGTGGGAGACCAGGAAGAAGCTCCTGGCTCCTGACTGGTACAGTTGCAGACATTTGGGGAGTGAACCAGCAGATGGATTCTCATCCTCTCTCCCCCCTTCTCACTGTATCTCTGCCTTTCAAATAAACAAATCTTTAAAAATAAAACCGCTCCAGGGAAAGTAAGGCCTGTGAGGGTACAGGGCCTTTTCTACGCTAAACCAGTCCCAAGTTAACACTGGTAAACAGAGAAGGTTAGCGCACAGCTCACTGCTGAGTAGCGCCTTCTCCCTCTGAACACTCTCGCGGGCCAGGCTGAGTGGTGGTCGTCAACGCTTCCCTTAGCTGAGGGCTGGCGGCTCGGGGAGGCTGGGCAGGGCGGCAGGGGCCTGGACTACAGCAAGGAGACTCCCAGCCCAGTGCCTGAGCCCACTAGCGCCCCCTCCTGATGTCACACTACCGTACCCACACTGACTTAGCATTACAGACCTACTATTCAGCGTCTCCTCTGTCATAAGGACCAGTGCTATAAAAATTCCAGTCTACAAAGAGCACCACGTGGAGACAGACACAGTTCTCAGGGGCGGGCGGGGGAGTTCACGGGAACAGGCCTGGTGAGTGCCTGGTTTCAGACGGTTACAGCAGGAACTGAGACCTGCTACTAAGGGCCTTCCTCCCAGGTCAGCATACCTGCAGGCCACCTTGCACTCCCTGGGCCCTGAGTAGCAAAGCTCTCAGCAGGGAAACTGGCAGTGCCTGTCCTCATTCGCATCTCTCCCTGCCTCCCAGGGGACACAGACTCAGGTGACTTTCAGGGACAGGGAGGTGTGAGGATGCACAACCTCCATGCTCCACCAGTAATGCAGAAGGCTGTGCCAACACACCTCCTGCTCCGTGGGAAATAAGCCAACAGGAACCCGCAGAGGAGACACACGGTGGCGGGGAACTCTGCTTCCCCCAGGACACTCTGCCCCAGGCTTCCCCTGAGCCCCAGCTGCTGGAGGTCTGTCCAGGGATCATGGCCAGAGCAGACCGCGGTCAGGGACGAGGGATGGCAGTACCTAGGCCAGGAAGGAAACCTCCCCACACTGCTCATCACCTCTGCCCTGCAAGCTGCCCCTAGCCGGAGAAAAACAGACTCCCTATGAAACCAGCAAAGCAGCTGGCCAGCCCTGATTCAGAAAGGAAAGGGTGACAGACAAGCGTGCACCTAACTTACGTGCTCCAGTTCAACCCTGGCCCCAGAATGGTCACGAAGTTTGCATCAGTGGACTGGGGAAACACAGCAGCTAACCCCAACTCCAAACAGCAACGCAGCAGGACAAAGACTCAGTAACACGGTGAAAATCCATGTGTTTATTTGAGAAGCAGACACAGAAAGAGAGAGAATGAAAGCGGGAGCCCAGAAACCAACCCAGGTTTCCTACATGGGTAGCAGAGACCCAGGTACCCGGGCCATCACGGCTGCCTCCCAGGAAGTACACCCGCACAATCACATGAGGGTGACGGCGAGCGCTGTGCCAACACCGCCCACACCTACTCGGTGCTCCTGCAACTGCCCCAGGCCACCGACAGCTGGACCGGGTGTGACTGCGAGACAGGACTCAGCCTCACGGACAATAGTAAGAACAGCACGCCCAGGCCAGTGCTGTAGCACCGCGCATTAAGATGCTGCCTGAGATGCTGGCATCCCACATGGGCGCTGGTTCAAGTCCCGGATGCTCCAGTTCTGATCCAGCTCCCTGCTAATGTGTCTGGGAAAGCAGTAGAAGATGGCCCAAGTGTTGGGGCCTCTGCACCCACATGGGAGACCTGGTTGAAGCTTCCAACTCCTGCCTTCAGTGTGGCCCATCCCCTGCCAATGCGGCCATTTGGACAGCGAACCAGTGGGTGAAGATCTCTCCCTTTCTCTCTGTAACTCTGCCTTTCAAATAAGTAAATGCAATAAGTCTTTAAGAAGAAGAACACATACTCACCCCACCTCATCCCCCCACTGCACAGCTGGCAGACCACACACAAGCACCACTGTGGACTTCAGATTCCAGAACCCGAGTGACCTGGCCAGCCTATCATGCTACGGGGACACAAATGGTAAGAAACGGGAAATACAGTAGGATCTCAACACCCAAAGCAGCTGAAGCCCGGGGGTGGGGTGAGGGGGCCAGACAGTCCCATCGAGGGTGGTCCCCACGTGTCAGCGGCCACATGCAGAGCTGCTCAGGCCGCGGGTCAGTCTCACGGGACCCGGACATACTGTGCTGTGCCGTCGCTAATTTGATTCCAAGACATTGCCAGGTCTGAACACAGAAACAAATCGCAGTCCTTGAACTTCGGGAGGGGAGGGGAGGGGAGGGGAGGGAGGGGAGGCTCTGGCCATGCGCTCCCACCCCTCACTCCCAGGGCCAAGTTTATATCATCAGAACCACACTGTTTCTGGTTAAGCTGTGTCACCTTGGACATTCAGTACCCTGGGACGTGACTGTATCTGGGGACAGGGTCCTCAAAGAGGTGATTTAAAGAGGTCCACAGGGTGCGCCCCATCCAGGACCACCGGTGTCCTTGGAAGAGGAGCATGGGCCACGGATGTGCAGGGAAGGAGACCAGCGCCTGAACCAGACCCGGCCACACAGCCCTCCCAGAACCGCCAGGAAGGAGATTTCCGTAGCCTTGGTGACGGTGGCAACCACCCATGCTCCACCCACGGATTTCCAAGACTGCCCCAGAGGGCTGCCCTGCCCTGAGTAAGAGCAAACTCAGGGACAAGGCCTCGGGGCTCCCACAGCCCCGTTTCCACGCTACGCGAGGCACAGTGGCCCCACAAACTTCCCATCAGCCCAAGCTCATGGGCAAGACCACGCAGCATCCTGTGGAAAGCAGGCGCCAGGCGGGAGAGGCGCATCCCGGGCACAGTGAAAAGTGGCCGCGCTCCCTCGCTGGCCCCCCCTCGTGGCTTCCCCAGGGAAGACCCTCACAATAAAGGAACCCAAGAAGTCAGAGATGTGAACAGCCCAGCTGGTGATGTGCTGGGATGCAAAGTGCCCACTGGGTCTCACGAGGCTGCTGTCCTGGTCCTGCCCTGGACACAACGTCCCAGCTCAGTGGCCTTGCTCCCCCACTCCCCCCCAGGAGCACCGCCTGGGCCAGCCATCTTCCCCTGCACCTGACACAGGCACTAGCTTGCTGCCTCCTCTCCCACACTGAATCGGGACTCACTCAAGGAAGGGCTGCACTGGGGGACTGCACCTCCCACCACCAGGAGACCCCGCTGCACACCTGTCTCCCTGGACAGACAACAGACGAGGACAAACAAGAGACTTTAACTCACAGCCCCCTGCTGGGGGAACAGCCGCTTCCTGAGAAGTGACACATCGGCCGCCACACCCCCAGGTGCTGGACCCAGAGAGGGCAGGCTTGCGCCCACACAGCCAGCCACCCACAACACTCACGGGGCTTTATTCCAAACAGCCTTGGACAGGGGAACAGTTACGCCCTCACACATCCACAGATCCGTGCCCAGGACAAGCAGGACGGTCACAACCGCCTGGAAAAAGGTTCCCTGCGTGGATGTGACAGTCTTGACGTGACAAAGTCACAGAAACCAGGAACAGACTAAGGGTCCCCAGGACGGGAGGGAGGGCATGGAAAGAGGTGGGCGTGGCTATAAAAGGGAGGAGGCTGCACGGAGGGCCTGGGTTCCCGTCTGGCTCCACTTCTGCTTCCAGCTTCCCACTAACATGCGCTCTGGGTGGCAGCATCGACCTGCAATGGACCAGGATTGAGCTCCTGGCTCCTGGCTTCAGCAAGGCCCAGCCCCAGCTAGTGTGGGCATTTGGAGAGTGAACCCACAGACGGGAGAGCTCTCTTTCTGCCTCCAAAATAAATAAATAAATATATAAATAAATAAAACTTCTTTAAAAAAAAATTAAGGACAACACAGGGGTAGCACTGTGGTGACAGAAAGGTATGTGTATCAGGACTGGCTCGATGCCAACATCCTGGATGTGACGTTAAACCTCAGTTTCACAATACATAACTTTAAGAAAAACTGGCAACAGGCACACAGGATCTCCCTGGATGACTGCTTCACCCTGCAATTGGCTATAGTCATCCGAAAATATGAAGCTGACTGAAAGACAAAAGGGGGAGAAGGAGAAAGAGACAGAACCTACGTCTTTCTCCCTGTTTCTGCTGCCTGCATGCAGAGGTGGCAAGCAAACACGAAAAAGAACTATCCTCACACTCTGACAGTCCGATCAGATGCCTGATCGTCTCGGTGAACACTGCCATCAAAATAAATTTAAAATTTTTATGTTTCCAAAGTGAAACCAGGTTTCCAGAAACATAATATGCCCTAATTTGGTTTTTCTGCATGCTACAGTGAATGAAAATGTTCACATTTCTACTTACTTATGGTCAAATCTAATTTTTCTTCCCCAAAGCAGCAGCTTGCTTGCTACTCTAGATGACACAGGAGATCGCTCTCCAACTCCCACGTTCCCAAGGCTGTTACACTACTCACGCGATCATCGTCACTCAGAGCTAACAAGGCGCCCACGAGTCACGCTCCCCATGTGGAGCAGGCGCCCTCTCCCAAGGAGGGCAAGAGCACACCAGGAAGGAACCAGCTCCTGAAGGCACAGTCCGCGGCACCCATGACTGGTAAACAGACAGGAAGTCACCCCTCACCAGGTTTCCAAACTTCGTGCTTCATTAAAGATTAGTAAAAGTGGCGCTTAGCATAACCCCAAACACGGCACACAGGGCTCTGCTGACGTTACCCCTGAACCCTCACAAGTCCGCAGTCAGCAGGCTTGGCTCCACTTTACAGACGAGAAGACTGAGGTGAGGAAGTACGAGTTCAAGGGGGACAATAAGAGCCAGGACTTGAATGAGCCTGCAGTGCCCATGCCCCACCCCCTTTGCCAGCTCTCCATGGACGAGGCCAGAGAGAAGAGCACACACAGACTACCTCCAATCCGCTTGATAGCAGAGCCCAAGGCAGGTGGAAACCTCGCCCCCACCCCATCTCTGCTGGTTTTCTACTTGTGCCTCACCTCGGCAGCTTATCACCACCAAAGTCAGCACCCCGGTTCTACACGCCAGCTGCCTGGAGGTTCTGCCACGAACCCGACTCCGAGTTCTGGGTGGTGTAGAACGCAGCTCTTCGTGACCCCTGGATCCTTGCTGCCAGGCAGGGGCCACCCTCAGCTCCCTGAGGCCTTGCTCTGGTCCCTGTAGGTGAGCCCCCGTCTCAGAGCCAGCAGCTACACCTGGAGGCCTTCCTGGGGCTGCTCCCCTCTCCCAACCGCTTCTGCAACCAAGTGGCTGACCCAGGATCACAGCCCCCGGGGCACGGTTTAGAGCTCAATTACACCTGCACAGTCCCTCTGCCAGGGGACGCGACATAATCCAAGGACCTGGGGACACCAGGGGCACCTGTGGGGCCACTGTCACTGAGCAGTGGGCAGGTGGTCCTCATGTGTGCCTCCAGGACAGGCTACCCCTTGACACCTATCAAAGGAACTGGGTGCACCAAGAATGTTGGGGATGGAAGACCCCGCCTGGCTGGAAGGTGATGGTAACGGTCACGTGTCCAACCCAGGGTGACAGCCAAGTCGAGGCTCCTGTCTGCGTTAACAATCCTGGACCATGAACAGGAGCCACCACACCCAGCCCTGGTGAGTGAAACACAAGGAACCCCCACTTCCTGCCTCTGTATCAGGAGCCAGGTCAGCTGTTTACTCCTCTCCTCCTGTTTTTTGAAAATAAATAAATAACTGAAGTGTCTCATTTACAAACAATGTAACAGATTCCAAGGACCTGCGAACAATGAGCTGTGATTCATGTTTCCAAATGAGATGGAGTTTTACCATTCTCCTTCCCTTGTGATTCACCGTCCCTGCGCCAGGCCTGGGGAGGGAAGCCCGGCCCGCCCACCCCAGCCCCTCCAGGGAAACACAGTCCTGTTGTTAGGCTCTCAAAAATCTGCTGAAGTTGGTGGTGGTGGGGGGGTGCCAGTATTTTTCCCTGAGACAGAAACAACCAATTATCTAAGCTGAAAACACCTCCCAGGGCTTACCTCCTGGCCACTCGGGCCTCTGCTGAGACCCACCAAGACCCTCACTCCACAGTGCAGTGACCCCAACACACCTGATCCAGCTCCCCTTCTGCCCAAAGCCAGAGTTCAGCCGCCTGCCTCCCTGATGGGGGCACCAGTTATGGAGCGTGAGGGCGTTTGGTGTCGACTCAGGCTGCGCTGCCACGTCCTCTGGCTCAGCTTCCACCCGGGGAAGGGAAAGGCAACAAGACCCACGGCCGCCTCTACTGGATGGTGACACACGTTTGTCCTACAACTTCACGGCAAACCCACCCCGCATACTCTTCTCCTTTGGAAACTTTCTTTAAACCGAGGGGTCAGCGAGAGGCGAGACCATAGAAGTCACTCGTGGCAAAGCTTCAGGAAGGTGTGTGGCTGATGAGAACACAGCTGCCGTCTGCTCCCTGGCCCCCTCTCTAGCATGGAGACCCTGCCCACCTACCTGTGGCTGCTCGGTCTGGACTTCTCTAAATGGCCAGGGCACCCTGGGCAGCGCTCACCTCCACTCCGCACCACTGCAAGGGCCTCAGGAGGCTACTGAGGTCCCTCTCAAAATGTGGTGCTAAGAAACCCCCCAGCCCCCTCCTGTGTGTCCTGTCCAGTACTCAGGACACAGATCCCAGAGCAGACACAGGTCCCCAGGTGATACACAGGACGCAGATCCCAGAGCACAGACACAGGTCCCCAGTACTCAGGACACAGATGCCAGTGCTCAGGACACAGGTCCCCAGGTGATACACAGGACACAGATCCCAGAGCAGACACAGGTCCCCAGGGCACAGGACACAGATCCCAGTGCTCAGGACACAGGTCCCCAGGTGATACACAGGACATAGATCCCAGAGCAGACACAGGTCCCCAGTGCACAGGACACAGATCCCAGTGCTCAGGACACAGGTCCCAGAGCAGACACAGATCCCCAGTACACAGGACACAGATCCCAGCTCAGGATGCAGATCCCAGAGCAGACACAGGTCCCCAGGTGATACACAGGACGCAGATCCCAGAGCAGACACAGGTCCCCAGTACTCAGGACACAGATCCCAGAGCACAGACACAGGTCCCCAGTACACAGGACGCAGATCCCAGAGCAGACACAGGTCCCCAGTGCACAGGACGCAGGGGAGCGAGGCTGAGCCTCTCTGGAGCTGCTGGCTGCTTCCTCCCCTGGCCTCCCACCTCCCCCGCCTGCCGCAGCTCCGGCTTCCTCTACCTGCTCCCTGCTCTCAGCCCTCAGCTCTCTCCTCTCCCCTCTCCCCCCTTCCCCCAGCCCCGGAAGCTCTTCCCAGCAGGGCCCCGCAGAGACCACCCCCAAGCCTGGCAGTCGGAATCTGCAAACTGCTGGCCCGCGACTGCCACCCCTCAGCCTCAGTGTCCCGGCCTGCCACGTGCCGCCAGCTCGGCCACAGCAGTCCTGAAAGCAGCGCCCCAGCAGAGTGTGGGCTCCAGTCAGGCCCCTATGGCTGCCCACACCTGACCTGGCGGGGACCCGAGAGCAGAGCGCCCTTAGCAGGGGGGCCGCCCGAGAAGCTGCAGGGGCCAGGGTATGTCGAGTGCAGGAGCGGAGGCTGCAGAGACACTCCTGGCCGAGCACGCGGGGTGCCCTGGGCGCCCAGCTGCTGACTCTGGCCTGGAGAGACAGGCGGGGCAAGAGGGCAGGGAAGCAGAAAACCAAGCGGGAAAATCGGATCCGGGCCCGGCGCTGCGCCCAGGTGGGCGGGTGGCGAGGAGGAGGCGCCCCCCAGGCCTGGGCCGGCAGTGGCCGGGCAGCGGGGTGCGAGGTCTTGTTTCACAAGCATCAAAGCCTGGCTCTCCGGAATGTGTACTGGGGTCTGCACGTAAACTCGCAACCCGACCTCCCTTACCGCCCCCCCCCCGCCCTCAGGAAACGACAAAGAGCGGAGCAGAACCAGGTCCCCGCCCTCCGAACCGGGCGCCTGGCAGCTCCTCCCCGAGGGTCCCACGCCGAGCACGGCAGGGCCACCCGGGGCCGGGGCCACCCTGGCGGACGCGGAAACACACAATTCTCGATGCTGACCACTGCGCCCCGAGACCGTCCAGCCCGGGCCCGGGCGCCAGCCACACAAGTTCCCCCCAGGAAGCCCACGGCGCTGCGTAACAATGACCCCCGGGGCTCCGCGCGCCGCGGGCAGAGCGGGGAAGCCCGGGAGGCGGGAAGCGCCGCCCCCGCGGTGCCCGCCCGGCGGCTGTCGGAGGGGACCCCGCGGGAGCGGACCCTCGCCCTTCCCCGCGCGTCCAGGCGAGTGGCGCGCGGCCGGTGCGGGGCGCGGAGCGGGGGCGCCTCTTCCCGCCGGCGCCCCGCATCCCAGCCGCCGGGTGGCCGGCAACAGGCTGGGGCGCCGGCCGCGGAAGTTGGGGCGAGAGGCGGGCGGGCCGGGCGCGCTGCTCACCCACGCCGTACTTCTCCTCCCTCTTGGTGGGGACCCAGCGCGTCATGGCGCCGCCGCGAGAGCCGCCGGTCGGGCAGGAAACTCCGCGCCTAGGCCGCCATTTTCCATTCCTTCCGAGCCGCGACAGGATGGGGAGGAAAAAGTTTGCGGCGGAGGCGGCGTCATGTGGGACGGGGCGGGCGGGGCGTCGCGGGCCGGATGGGAAAGGCCGGGAGCGCCGGCGAGAGGCGGGACGGCCGCGGGCTGTGCGCCCGCCCCGCGCCCCGGCCGGGTCCGCAGACGGGGAGCGCGCGCAGGGCGCCCGGGCCGGCAGTGCCTGCGGGGAGAGCGCGGGCTCCCGCCCAGAACCGGCGGGGATTCCGTCCAGCGCGCGCGGGTCACTTCCCCGCCGCCACCCTCTGTCCGGGAGCGGCCAGCAGGGTGGGCAGAGGCGGCGGGCGCCGTGCCCTCCGCACCTGGACGCGCGCGCTGGGGCCGTGCGGCCCGGGCCGAGGAGCGCTGTCCCGAAGGTGACCTCCGGCCCCCCGCGGGGAATGAGTGCAGAGACCTAGGGCGGCCAGGAGGGAGAGGCGGGCGGAACCCTGCGCGGACCCGGAGTCCCCAACCCACTGCGCTCGCGAGTGCGCCCGCCCCACTCCGTGGCGCGCGGGGTGTGAGGACGGGGGGGCGGGGCCGGGGAAGCCCGCGCCGCGCAGGTGTGCGCAGGTGCGCGCCACCTCCCGGGGCCTCGGCTCCACCCTGCGGGAGAGCTGCTCCGGGACTCCCGAGTTTACCGTGGCACACCGGGAGGTGCAGGCTCCGGATTTCTGCCAGGAAGCAGAAAAAACCCGTTGGTTTTTCCCGTGAGTTCAGAAAGGACTAAGCAGGGAAACCGGGACGAGGAGGACGGAGCCTCCGGACGAAGGCGAACGGGGAAATGGAGTGAGTTGGGTTTCATGGCGTTTGTACCCTGTCCCCCCTCCCCCAGCTCACACTCCAAGGAGCAGCCAGGACTGCCCTGGGCCGGGAGCCTTCGAGGGTCGGAGGAACGAGTTAGGGGATGCAAGGCTCCACGCAGAGGCTGGGCATCCCCAGCTTCCACCCAGAAGGCGGCTGGAGAAGCACCCTGGGCGACTGGGGGACTTGCGACTCTTGTGGGTGACAGAAGTGGCAGGCTCCTTGCTCCTAGGGCACTTAGGCCCCACAGAGAGAAGACGCGGGGCTCCCGTCCCACACAGCCGCGGGCAAGCCTCCCGCGGGGATCAGAACCCACAGGGACTCCGGTGGTGTGACCATGACCCCTTGGAAGGAGAAGTGGGGTGCTCCGAGGAGAATGACAGGGTGGCCTGACCGCCCATAGGCCAGGACAGGCTTCCCGGGGAAACCAGCGAGGCCAGCACAGACCAGGGAGGTAAAGTGGAGGAGGCCCGGGGGTGCGCCAGGACTGAATGGCTGACACGGGGCTCAACAGCAAAGTCACTGGTGAGGCCGGGGAGGTCGAAGGGCCTTGGAGATCCGCAAGGAGAAACGGTGTTGGTGACATTTTGCCCACTTTGTGGGCAGCCAGGTGGAGACTTCACATGTATAAAGGGCTTGAACAGGGTCGCTGCGGCTGTGTGGCGAGGCACCGTTTCTGTTCTGTTCATGTGGTTGCGTGGTGGGAGATGGTGTGCGTGGTGAAAGACCTTGAGAGTCACCCAGACAGCACCAGCTGTGTGCCTGCTCCCCGTCTGCACCTCACCCTTAGGGCTCTGATGTTGCCACGCAAGAACCAGGGTGACACGGCCAGCCCTAGGTAACCCCACGTTCCACATCTGTGCATTCAAGCAACCGTGGATTTAAAAATTGGAGTCGGTCGGGAGGATTGCCTCTGTATTGAAACTGTGTGGATTTTCTGTCATTATTCCCTGCACAATACAGTGTAGCAACTATCTATAAAATGTTTACATTGTATTAGCTGTCATAAGTAATCCAGAGATTAATTGGAGTATATGCAATAAAATGTGTAGGTTCTGTGCAAACACTGTCACTTTCCTGTGACACCAGCTCATTGAGAAATGAGCTAAGCATTTCCATGAGAGACCTGAGCATCTGCAGAGTTTGGAGTCCTCTGGGGGTCCTGGACTCAATTCCCCAAAGGGCAACTGTGATTCCAGACTCGGGTTATTCTGAGGGCCACTGTGGCCGCCTGCTCAAGCCAAGGCTGTTTGTCTGATAACCCCCATGGTTCTCGTTTCCTGGAACATTTGCCACTGATCAAAGTGACCACTGCGTGCAAAAGTGTGGGGCAGGATTTGCATACCTTCATAAGATTGTCATAAATAATTTTGTAGCTCAGAATGCTAAAGCTTCAGATAGACCACACGCCAGTTTATTTTAAGATTGATTTATTCACACCGGGTTCTAGTCCCGGTCGGGGCGCCGGATTCTGTCCCGGTTGCCCCTCTTCCAGGCCAGCCCTCTGCTGTGGCCAGGGAGTGCAGTGGAGGATGGCCCAAGTGCTTGGGCCCTGCACCCCATGGGAGACCAGGAAAAGCACCTGGCTCCTGGCTCCTGCCATCGGATCAGCGCGGTGCGCCGGCCGCAGCGCGCCGGCCGCGGCGGCCATTGGAGGGTGAACCAATGGCAAAGGAAGACCTTTCTCTCTGTCTCTCTCTCTGTCCTCTCTGCCTGTCAAAAAAAAAAAAAAAAAAAAAAGATTGATTGATTTGTTTGAAAGAGTTACAGAGAGAAGAGGAGAGACAGAGAGGGGAAAGATCTTCAGGTGGAAGCCAAGAGCCGGAGCTTCTTCAGGTCTCTCACGTGAGTGGCAAGGGCTCAACCACCCAGGCCATTAGCAGGGAGCTGGAATGGAAGTGGAGCAGCCAGGACACAAACTGGCATCCATGTGGGATGGCGGTGCTGCGGGCTGCAGATTCACCAGCTACACTCCAACGCTGGCCCCCGAGCCAAAGGTTTGACATGGTGGTTTTGGTCCCAGTACTGCCTTGTGTGCCCAGGCGTGGCATCTGTGAGGCTCTGAGAAGCTTCCTTGGTGTTCCCTCTGGGCTCCCACAGGTGTCATCCCACTGCCCTAAACAGTCCGCACTCTGGCTCGTCGCCTTGTGGTTGCCTGAGCTCAGGACTGGCTCCACCTTCAATTCTAGAAACACCAAGGGGTGTGGCCAGTTGGCCTAAGTGACCATGGCTGGGCCACAGGTCTCAGCCATAGCTGCTAGGTGTCTTACAGGGTTGGGACCGTGCCATACTCGTGGGTGTGCCCCCCCCCAAGAACACTGGGACACCCGGAGGCCCTGTCCTAAGTGTCAGTGGGAGTTCGGACAAGAGCCCCCTCCCAGGATGTGGCAGAATCTTGGAATAGGGACCTGAAAAGCATAATCAAAATTGCCATTTTCAATCTTAAATTTGTACCTTCTTGCTTAATGGGAAAACAGTTTCTCATGTGTGTCGCTCCCCCATTCGCGGAGGAACAACACTAGACCCTGTACTGTTCTCTTGTCTGCTCAGCCCTTCCCAGGTTTGCTGTCGTTCCCTCACTCGCGGAGGAATGACGCCGTCCTGGGTTAGCTGCCGGCCCCCAGCCTCCGCGGAGGGGCGGCACCCCCCGCCACTTTCCCCGCTTCTGCGGAGGAGCAGCACACTGCCGGCCGGCTCTCTCAGGGGCTGCTCAGATGTTATTCAGATGTTCCCCGGTGCATAGTGTCTCTCTCTTCCTTTATAGTCCTCTTCCACCAATCCATGCTCTGCTGCCCACACGCCAAGCACGCTGCTCTCCTCCAATCAGGAGCAGGGTCAGCTCCTGCCACTTGTTAGTCAAACTGATGAGGCAGCTGCGTAGAAGTTGTTTGGTCTCTCTCTCAGCGCCATATTGTGGGAGAGCAGATGCATAGAATTAGTCTTAGTTCCAGTAACTTAGTCTAGTCTCAGTTGCTCCCCACACATGTGCAGTGCACACTCAGAACGTAAATTAAACAAAGTCTTGCCTGGTAGAGATACCAGACAGCAGTGGGTGAGTCAGGGGACATTTCCTGGGGGCAGATGGGAAAGGGACAGGGACGTGTGGACTCCACACATACAAAGGGCTTGCTAGGGTCGCTGCAGCTGCTTGGTGAGGCACCTGGTCACTGCCCCAACCCACTGGCCAACCTTGGCATCGTATCAGATGCAGGCATGGGACCACAGTGCACCACAGCATCACACAGCACAAAGGTGCATAATCCTGCCTTAGACCTACTTCCAGCTCGCAGGAAACAAGCAATGATTGAGAAATGAGCTAAAGGCATCAGAAGAAGTGCAGACAAAGCTGGAAGATGGACATCGTGTCAGAACCTGGCAGTCTCCAACAAGTCAATATGGTCAACCAAGGGGTGAGGAAGAACTTTGTCCTGGATTATAAAAGCCATAAGAGGGGCCGGCGCTGTGGCAAGGCAGGTAAAGCCGCTGCCTACAGTGCCAGCATCCCGTACGGGCACCAGTTTGAGTCCTGGCTGCTCCACTTCCAATCCAGCTCTCTGCTATGGCCTGGGAAAGCAGTAGAAGATGGCCCAAGTGGTTGAGCCCCTGCCACTCACATGAGAGACCCAGAAGAAGCTCCTGGCTCTGGAATGGCCCAGCTCCAACCATTGCGGCCAATTGGGGAGTGAACCATTGGATGGAAGACCTTTCTCTCTCCCTCTCTCTGCCTCTCCTCTCTCTGTGTAACTCTGACTTTCAAGTAAATAAATCTTTAAAAAAAAAAAAACCCACCCCCTCAGTAGATGTGTGATGGATGAATGACAGGATCTGAAGCAAGTCCATCCCCTTCTGGGTGCTTTAGGAGCTGGGTGTGTCCATGATACCAGCTCCCGCCTCCTCCCCTGGGGAGCAGCAGCCCATCCCGCTATGGCTTATGCAGGGCTAGAGCTGAGTGGCAGTGGAAAGACGGTCACCAACCCCAGTTCACCTTCCTCTTCAGCGCCGCCACCTGTGTGCAGGTGGAAGTCAGGGGAAGGTCAGCCCCTTTCCCGGAAGAGAACAAGGGCCTCCAGCCATTTGCAGACGGCCCCCTGTCTGCTGCTGGAACCCCACAGGCCCTGAAACAGGCTTGGCCATGCTCAGCCAGCAGACCCAGCGGGCATTTCTGAGGAAGGCCATGGCCAGAGGCAGGCTGGCAAGCACACGCCGTGTCCCTGCTTGGCCAGCATCCGAGGACTGGGACCATGGACAAGCTGCCTACTGGACCAGGCCAGATGCACAGCCGGTTCCTGTCTAAAGACCCCAGGGCACCTGTGGCCAGGTTAAGGCAGTGACTGTGTGTGGTGCACCACGTGCCAGGCCCTGGGCAGGCCTGCAGGACACACCGATGGCCGAGAGGTGTCCTCACCCCCAGGAGCTCCCAGCCTGAGGGGATGACAGAGTAGGAGACAGCTACTGTGCCAAGTGTCCTTATGAAGTCAGCAGATACAGCTGGGGACGTCTGTGTGCGAAACAGCCGCTCTCCCACCACCCCAGGACTTCCGCCAGTACCTTAAGGAACATTACTTGCTTAGCATTTTTCATTCAATGAAACAAAAATGAAATGAAAAATATGAATTGCTTTTAAAAAGGAGAATCATGGGGCCAGTGTTGTGGCTGTGCAGGTAAAGCTGCCACCTGTAATGCCTATATGGGTACCTATTTGTGTCCTGGCTGCTCCACTTCCCATCCAGTTCCCTGCTAATGTGCCTGGGAAAGCAGTGGAAGATGGCCAGGTACTTGGGCCCCTGCACCCATGTGGGAGACCCAGGTGAAGCTCCTGGCTCCTGGCTTCAACTTGGCTGCGGCCATCTGGGGAGTAAACCAGAGGATGAAAGACCTCTCTCTCTGTAACTCTGACTTTCAAATAAAAATCATTTTTTAAATGGAGAAACAATATTACAAGCCACAAATGGAAGGCAACTAAAAATAAAGGCCTGGTTACTGTAAGAAAAGAGTGTTCGTTCTCGGGCGTGCCTGCCTCAAATGCTCTCCTGTCCCACAGTTTGCACACTCTGCCCTCTGCAGGGCCCTCGCCCCAGATGGGCAGGGGGAGAGGGGTCCGGTCTCCCTATGAGGTCAGAGGCCTCCCAGGCTCATGTCTGCACCAGTTCTGATGCAGACACCCAATGTCTTTCAGGGCTGATGCATTGGTTTTGATGTTATAAATTTCAATGTCAAGCCATTATAGCTGTATAATAATCACTATGCACATAAAATTCCTGTTCTGGATGAATCCTGTTATAAAAGAGGGCTTCTGCTTTTGAAGGTTTTTCCTCTTAATCCACAGAAAAGCATGATCTTAAGCAGCAGGTGCTCCTGGGTGTATTTCAGGCATTCTTGGTTTTCTCCTTTTCCTTTGGGGAGTAAAAATAGGACTGAGAAGTTCTGTGGGAACGTGGGAGCCCGAGTGGGATCTCCTGAGGCAAAAACCTACAGCTGCAGGCTCTGTGCCACCTGAGGGCAAGAGGGCAGGGCCCTGCCAGGAGGGGATCCATCCCCTTCGTCCTGCTCTTCCTGCCACATAGGGGGCCCAGCTGCAGCCCGCAGCCCCACCCAGGCCTCTCCCACCCCCGCACGGCTGCTGAGGCCGCCACTGGGCTAAGCACTTGCTGGCGTGGCCTGAGAGCTCCGGCCCGGCTTGTTCTCTGTCGGGGGTTTCGCAGGCAGGGGGCAGAGGATGCTCCACGCCCACAGCCAGCGGGCACAGGCGGGGGCCTAAGCTCATCGAGATGGACAGCAGCGGTCATCCCCGGCTGCCCCGGTAGCTGCCTCTGGGGACACCTGCCATGGCTGAGCAGAAGCCCGGGTGCCACAGTCCCACCCAGGCTGAGGCCAATGGCTGACGGGCATAGTTACAGGGTACCCGGGGCCTGCGTGGCTGAAGGTGGTGTTTGGTGACAACGCTGCTATAGCCAGCCCAGGGTTCCTCCCCTCCCTCCTCTTCCTTTCCCTGAGCGATGCTCTCCCTGCACTGCTGCACGCCAGTCCTGAAGGAGGTGACTGGGGGAGGGTTACAGAGTCAGGGGCAGAAGGGATCCCTGAGTGATCCCCTCTCTCCCTGCACCGCTGCACGCCAGTCCTGAAGGAGGTGACTGGGGGAGGGTTACAGAGTCAGGGGCAGAGGGGATCCCTGAGTGATCCCCTCTCTCCATGAACAGGTGCACGCCAGTCCTGAAGGAGGTGACTGGGGATGGGGTTGGCAGGGGCAGAAGGGAGGGCCCCAGACCAGGAGAGGAGCTCCACTCTGCACACAGCCCTGTGGGTGTATGTGTGTGTGCAGGGCATGTGTGGTGAGTACGTGTGTGTGTGTGCAGGGCATGTGTGGTATGTATATGTGTGTGCATGTGTGGTGTGTACATGTGTGTGTGCAGGACATGTGTGGTGTGTACATGTGTGTGTGTGTGTGCAGGGCATATGTGGTATGTATGTGTGTGCAGGACATTTGTGGTGTATGTGTGCAGGGCATGTGTGGTGTGTACATGTGTGTGTACAGGGCATGTGGGGTGTTCATGTGTGTGTGTGTGTGTTCAGGCCTGTGTGGTATGGTGTGTGTGTTACGCAGGCCTGTGTGGTGTGGGGCATGTGTTTATGTGTGGCATGGGTGTGTGGTGAGCAGTGTGCATGTGTGTGTGTCCAGTATGGCTTGTGTGCATGTTAGGAGTGTGGTTTGTGTGTGGTGTGTTGTAGTGTGCATGTGTGTGTGTCCAGTATGCCTGTGTGCATGTTAGGGGTGTGGTTTGTGTGTGGTGTGGTGAGCAATGTGCGTGTCCACACTTCAGACAGGGACAGCCTGGAAAGCCTGAGAGGCGGTGACTCTTGCGCTGAGTCCCAGTAACAAGACAGGGGCAGAGTATTTAGAGGACATGAAGGCCCTGGGCAGGAAGAAGCCGGCAGCTCCTGGGGCCCAGGGGCACAGGAGGGGTCTCAGCTTCCAGTTATTCTCTGAGTGTGAGACAGGGCCAGCTGCACACACGCCTCCAGGGCACCTCTCATGTGTGATGAAGATCATCGTTACTTAGATGTGCATACGAGTATGCATTTGTAACACGGCTATAGTACCTGTGTATTGGTCATTGGGTGGTATCATTTATCTGTGTTATATGTTATTAATGCACGCTTACATACTTACACATATAAGTGTATGTATAAAAGCATGCATTGGTAAGTACATATTTATAACATGTAACATGGTGCACGTTTACCTATTGTGTATTTTCCTTTATATGTTATATATGATAAATGCATACTTACCTATGTATTTAACATAGCAAACATATATGTTAACAGTATACGTTTAATATTGTACATTATAAATAAATGTATGTGCAATGTAGTATATGTCTACTGTGTACTGTCACTGTTTTATATATGTATGTAAGCATGCATTTATAACACATAACAGTAAACGTTTATCTCATATTGTGTTTTACCATATATTATATATAATAAATATATGTTTATGTGTCTATAACACATTATATGTGTTATATGTATATGTACATAACATGTTTATCGTTTGTATAATAATTTGTGTATTGTATATAAACACATATATAATGTAGCATGTTTATCTAGTATTGTGTATTATCATTCACATGTTACATATAATAAATGTATACTTATATATGTCCATAGCAGTGTATGCATAGGTAACACAGCGTATGTGTATGATTGTACATTATCATTTGTGTATCATATATAAACGCATAGGTAATGGTGCATACGTCATTTACTGCTCACCTAAGTGCCGCACACACTTATCCCACATTCTGTGTTTTTATCATTTATTGGGGTCCTGCCTTGCTGGGCTTGAGCTGCAGGCTGGCGGCTCTGGGAGGGCAGGTGGGTGGGTTCTTTCCACCGTTAGGGAGCTTCAGGACCCGGGGCCCTGGGCACTGGGGGGCCCACATCCTAAGGTAGAGTTGCATTTTCTGGAGGCCACACAGATCTTCCTGCCACTTCCGAAGGTCACCCCAGGGCTCACTGCAGTGGGGAACGTCTGCGTGGGCAGGTGTTACGTGGGCGGGCACTGCCAGCGTCCAGCTGAAGCCTTGGTCTTGTTTTCATGCAGGTTCCCTTTCTCTAGAGCAATGCAATGTGGTGTTCTTAGGTTCAGAAGTGGGGTTGGGGCATCCAAGGTCAAGTCCAGCATCTTTGCAGTCACTGCTTGCTAAATCACTGGCACTGGAAACTCATAAGCACCAAGCTAATGGGAGAGCCCGTCCCAGGGGCCCGGGAGGAGAGCAGAGGCAGCGCTGGGCCATCTCCAGCGCAAAGTCTGAGCTGAGACCCCTGAGGCTCCTTCATCAGCTTGAGCCAGGGAGCCCTCGGCTAGCTCAGGACCATACCCCGGCAGACAACCTTAAGTAAATAAATGGGCCATACTTTCCTAAGGAAATTAAGGAATCTGATTTGTTTCCAGAAGACAAGAGAAGAATGTTTTCTTCTTTTTTTAAAGATTTATGTATTTATTTGAAAGGCAGAATTACAGAGAGGCAGAGAGAGAGAGAGGTCTTCCATCCGCTGGTTCACTCTCCAGATGACTGCAACAGCCGGAGCTGCACCAATCCGAAGCCAGGAGCCAGGAGCTTCTGGGTCTCCCACGCAGGTGCAGGGGCCCAAGGACTTGGGCCATCTTCTGCTTTCCCAGGTCACAGCAGAGAGCTGGATTGGAAGTGGAGTAGCCGGGACTAGAACCACTTGCTGCAGGCAGTGGCCTTACCTGCTACGCTACAGCGGCAGCCCCAGAAGTGCTTTTTCGTTGTGTTGAAGAAATCTGGCTTAATCCTGTTCTGAGGGAATGGCTATGCAGGTGGTACAGGTGAATTTCTCTTTCCACAGCCTGGAAAAACCACCGGAGCCTGTGAACCTGAGCAAGAATTCTACACTCATCCTGCTCCCACATCCATGTACCTAGCGAGGTTTTTCTACGTCTGTGTTTTATAGAAAGAGTTATTGTATGAAGTATGGAACACAAGACGACTGAATCAGGCATAGCTTTCAAAAAGGAACTCGTCCTCTGGGGTGGGCCTTTGCCTTTTGTTTTGGCTTTAAATCTTTGCATTGTAAAGTAAATCCCAAATACAGAAAACATCACAAATCAAACGGATGGCTCCCTGAGTTATTACAAGGCAAAGGCCATCAAGTGAGGAAGCAGACTCCAGCGGCCCAGACACGCCTTCCACGTGCCCCGAATTCATTCCCACAGGCAACCGGTGCCATCATGTGTAGGGGAATGACTCTCTTGTGCTTTTAAAAACACATTTTATGCCCCAGACGTGCGTCCGTGTATACTCGCTGGTCTTGCATTTCAGAAGCTTTAATGTGTCTTTTAAGTCTGTGTGGCGATCGCCAACTTCCTCCTCTGCTCCTTGCATTTCCTCATACTTCTTTTGAGGAAGAGGCTACAGCTCGGTCGTGGTTTGAGCGCGTCCCGCAGGTCCCACGCAGGAAGCTGGGTCTCCGTGGCAGCAGCGCTGTCCAGAGGCGCTGGAGGAGGTCCGCAGGGCGTTCGGGACTCCGTGGGAAGGGGTTAGGGCCCTCTCCTGGGACAGCTGTGATGAAAGCCTGACTCTGAGCCCTGCTCCACCCTCTGGCCCTGTGGCCTCTGCCTCCTGCACCTGCTCCCACCGCTGTGATGCCATCTGCCGTGCGCCCCCTCCAGAGCCGATGCCGGCGCCATGGCCTCGGGGCCTCAGATCCCTGCGTGAGATCCCAGTTACCCAACCTCAGGTATTGGGTACAGTAACAGAACACAGACCAGCACAGGCCCCTGACCGGACACTTCCTAACAGTGTGGGACTTGCTGGCTGTCCACTCAGGGCACAGCTGGACGTGCTCCCCTATCGCTGGATTGCCCACAGATGAGCAGCCGATCCACAGGTCCGGTCTCTTTGGCCAAGCTCCAGAAGGCAGAAAATGCGGAGCTGTCCCTGTCGCTGTGCTGTCTTCTGCCGGACTGTCGGGGCTTGCCTCTCTAGTTCTTCCACCTCCACTTATTTTACCTACCATTGCTGTTCCCAGGGGGTGATGCATAGAGCAGTCGGGGGGATCCCAGGTCTTCCTCCTTAGTTTCTAGTTTTCAGGATAATGATTCGCTGTCTGTCATCTCCACGCGTGATTCTTATTTAAAAATCCCAAATGACCTGAGGCAGTCACGGATTTTGACACAGGGGTGGGCATTGTCACTGCTGAAGCCCATCGCCCCGTCTTTGGTAGGGGCGGGCAGCTCACACCAGCTCCTGCGTTCTCTGGACACGAGCCTAGGTCATCTTGGACGGTGTCCTTGCTATCTGGGTTCAAAAGCAGTTCGGGTCATCTGCGCCAGACCCAGAATCAGTCGTTTCTCAAAAGAAGCCGAGTTTCTTAGTGATAAATTGTGCTTCAAGATGAAGACAGGAGCTCTGCTGAGGACACACGGGGTCTCGGAGCCCTTAACTGGCTGGGCCTTGTCAGCCATCAGAGTGAGGGGAAATCTAACAGTGTGTGGGTGTGCACATGTGTAAGACACATGTATTATACACATATGTAATCAGAGTGAGGGCAAATCTATTAGTGCGTGTGCATGCACATGTGTAAGATACATGTATTACGCACACATGTAATCAGTGCAAGGATGAATCTATCCATATAACTGTGTGCACATATGTATGTCTGCACATGTGTGAGACACATGTATTATGCACATATGTAATCAGAGTGAGGACGAATCTGTGTGAGAGAGATACATGTATTATACACATCTGCGATCAGAGCAAGGATGAATCTGCATATGTGTGTGCACATGTCTGTGTGTGCACATGTGTGAGGCACATGTATTATACACACATTTAATCCGAGCAAGGATGAGTCTATCCATGCACGTGTGGATGCGTGGATGCACGTACATACATGGAAGATACACAGATATTACGTGCACATACATAATCCGAGTGCAGTATAAGGGGAAGCTCCCTGTGTTCTTCCTGGTCTTCCATCCCAAAACTGAGGCCACAAGGCTTGGACGTGAACCCTTCTCCGTGACCTCTGGGCCTCCCTGCTGGGGCTCTCAGGGACTCAGGGCGTGATGGAGTTATCTAGGCCAGAACTGCACGTGTGCCCTCTCCCACAGTAAGCACACTGCAGGCTCTGAGTGACACAAGCGTGTTTGCGCATCCACGCCCGAGGGCTCCTCCCTGCAGGGTGCATCCCCACCCCCACTCGCCCTGGCGGCTCCGTCTCTGTCCCCCTTTCGCCCTGCTCTGTAGGCAATGGTACCGCGTCTGCAAGCCTTGGGCAGCGACCCTGCTCACCCTGGGGCCGAGGCCGTGCTGGGTTAGAGGCCCTGAAGCAGCTCACGGGAGCGCTGCTCTTCCACGTGCGGATCTTGTGTTCCTGTCTGGAAGTCAGTTTTGTTGGGTACAAAACCCTCGCCTGGACGCTGTCCCTTGCTCTCAGAAGTCAGGCACGACGCATCGCAGGCGGAGTCTGAAGATGACCACACTTCCTTCCCCTTACCATTCCCGTGGTCGTTACTCTTCTAGATACCCAAGGTCTTGTGCTGTTGCTCTTATGTTTTGCACTCAGTAATTTCACTCAATGATTGGTCATTCCACGTGTGGCCTCAGATGGGTGCTGTGCTCTCCAATAGGTAGTTTTCCGTCTTTTTCTTTTAATCCAGGGTATTTTTCTTGAATTATGATTTTTTAAGATTTATTTATTTATTTGAAAGAGTTACAGGGAGAGAGAGAGAGGTCTTTCATCCGCTGGCTCACTCCCCAGTTGGCTGCAGAGGCCAGAGCTGTGCCATTCCAAAGCCAGGAGTGAGGATCATCTTCCAGGTCTTCCACGTGAGTGCAGGGACCCAAGGACTTGTGCCATTTTCCGCTGCTTTCCCAGGCCACAGCAGAGAGCTGGATTGGAAGTGGAGCAGCTGGGACTCCAACCAGCGCCCATATGGGATGCCGGCTCTGCAGGCGGCGGCTTTACCTGCTGCACCACAGCGCCGGCCCCTTCCTTAACTTCTGCGTCTTTCATGGGTTCTGTTTCCTCGTTGTGAAGTTTCCCTACATGTTATGTAACCCGTGCGCTGTATCGGGTTAGCTGGTTTTGAAACAGGTGATTAATTCTGATTCGCCCTGGGGTCACATCTTTCTGGCTTTGATTGTCTGTAGGGATGTTTGTTCTGCCCTTCACTCTCTTTCCTTTTAGACTTTTCTCCTAAGATTTGACCTTGACACCTGTCTGCTGTTCTTTTTATTTTATTTTATTTTTTTCAATTGGAAAGGCAGAGAAAGAGAGCGGCTGAGCTCCCATTAACTCGTTCTCTGCCCTTACGGTCAGGGCGAGGCCAAGTGGAAGCTGGGAGCCAAGAACTCAATCCAGGTCTCCCACAGGACGGGGATGGGGAGCAGGAGCCAAGTACTTGAGCCATCACGGCTGCCCCCAGAGTCTGCACCGGCGGAGAGCTGGAGTCAGGCACCGGTGCTGGGATTCAAACCCTGGCACTCCGGTGTGGAAAAACAGACATCCTAACTGGGGTCTCGGCTGCTTGGCCCACCTCTGCGGGCTGTCTTTAAGTGGACTAGTCAGGAAATCTTCCCTAAATCCACTTGTGTATTGTTAAAAACAACAACAACCTTAGAGCTTCCTGGATCCATGCTCCACCCTGATATGGTCGGGTCTTCTCTGTTACCCTGCCCCCACCAGGGTTTCCCTCTGGGGGTTCCTGTCCCAGGAGACAGCTCTGCAGGGGCAGTCCTGGGAGTTCACAGGGCTCACACTGCTGCAGCCCCCGACCCTCCTCCAGCTGCTGGGTTCAACTGCTGACCCCAGAATCCCCCAGCTTGATTGGAAGTGGCAGCAGACGGGACAATCATCATCATCCTTTGCTGTGCCGGTGGGTAGAGGGGCCAAGACCGCACTCTAGACGTTCAAGCCCAAGTCAAGGGTGTTTGGCAACTAAACTTTCCCTGAAAATTAATGGATTGTAACGTGGATAAATAAATATTCTGGATAAATAGTGGTTGACTGTCTCTGTAATTACATTGTGAATGGAAAGGAGTGATAAGTGTTTGTTTTAGTATCACAGCTTAATTTGGAAAATTTTGACTTGATTGTAATTTAGTACATTAATATTTTTTAGCTTTCATTAATATTAATAATAAATATCTAAGTCTAAAATATCAATTGGGTAAAAACAAAACCTTAAATCTTGAGGAGGTCTATTAACCTCTGTACTAAAATAGAAGTGAATTGAAGGATATTTTAAATAATGCTCTTTCAGAGACTGATGCAAGTTTTAGAATTAATCTTAAAAACGAACTGAAATTTCACATTTGGTGACAGGTGGGGAAATCAAGTTATGAATCATTCATATTCCACAGTGAATGCCAACGTTACTGGGAAAAATCACCTATTCAGGGAGTATTATTGTTATTCTTGGGGTTGAGTGCGTGAGACCACGATGTTGGTCCTGAACAGGAGACAGGAAGCAGCTGTGCCCCAGTGTGAGCCCGGGTGGGAAGGCAGGGTGGGCAGTGCAGAGATGCCCTGGGCCGTGGTGGCCCCGCTCTGTCCTGTGAGGACCTCCCCTGCAGTGGGGAGGGGCTCCGAGGACGCCCATCTGGAGGGCAGGGAGAGCGGACAGCGAGGCAGACGAGTGTCACCTGGCCAGAGTGCCGAGGGCCCAACACGGGCCAGCCAAGGACGGGCAATGCTGGGCACCAGCAGGAGGGGAGCCCAGACCCGGCCCAGGGCTCTGGCCCTTCCGGAGCGGTCGGCCGTTGGTGACCCCGTGAGTCGCCTTCCCGCAGAAGCCTCCTTGGGACACCCTGGTGGGGAGAGGCTGAGGATCCGTGTTAAGGACGACATGAACAAGGCCGTCCTGGTCAGGCCTCAACCAACACAAACAGAAGGTGTTCATGCAGGGCTCTCTGAGGGGCAGCCCTGTCCCGAGGGGTCAGCCCTGTCCCGAGGGGGGCAGCCCTGTCCCGAGGGGTCAGCCCTGTCCCGAGGGGGCAGCCCTATCCCGAGGGGGGCAGCCCTGACCCGAGGCGGGCAGCCCTGTCCCAATGCGGGGCAGCCCCGCATTCCCCACGCAGCCTTTCTTTCCTCGTTATGCTGTGCTCTGCACACACCCTCACACACTCACACACACACACCCTCACATCTCCCCCACACACATGCACACACATACACACACTCTCACACACATATGCATACTCACACACACACTCACACACATACACACTCACACACACAGGGGTTGCGTGTTTGAATGACAACAGCACTGGCTTTGACACGACTCCACCCCAGGCCACTCTGACCTCTGGATTGTTATCTGAGCGAGGGCTCACAAACCCTGCTTGTGTCAGTGAATTTTTTTGAATGTCTCAATTTCATACTTAAACTTTGGGCTTCAAATCAGTTTTCTTGCTAAGATATAATCCCAACATGTAATTGTAGAAATATGGCCAAAATTCAGGATCTGATGACGGGTAAACCCAGGCAGATGACCAGTGGCATAGCTCCACATGCTCACTGCATGGTGTGGAGCGGCCACCACGGAGGTCAGGGTCAAGGTGGAAGAAAACATTTTGTGGAAGTTGGATTCTGATGATTAGAAAATGGCCCATTTATTCTATTGTCCTTCCTGATGTCACCGGGTGATGTGAAATACCTGGTTGCAATGATGAGATTGATTTCAACACGGAATTAGATGGAACCATCCTTGGCTGGATCAGAGCACGATTTTCCTTGTCTCATGGGTCTTTAGGGAAGAAAGAATCACATGGTCCTCTGGCCTGCGTAGTGAGTGGTTTGTTTCCAGCAGACTCTTGGGGGCACCCACGACTGAAAGCAACCTCGATTCCCTTTGTCTGGGTCAGAGCAAGCATCTGTTCACCCTTCATTCACTCAAGTGCTATTGTTCATCTCTGACGCAGGCAGGAGCCCCCAGTGGCTGGGGGCCGGAAGCCAGGGGGAGAGCAGGAAGGAGGGGTCCACCGTGGGGAAGGTGGCTAAGAAGGCGGGGCTGGCACGGGGCCGGGTAGCAGGGGACCCCTGGACAAGAGCAGCCGCATGGGGAGGTGAGACTGGAGGGACGTCAGAGAGAGAGACCTGGAGCACAGGCGTTTGTTCTAAGTGCAAGTTTGTGGGCTGATGGAGAAGAAACCGATGTAGCAGCCGAGAGAAAGGCAAAGTACGGGAACTCTGATTTCGAGATAACCGGGGCTGTGGGGTGGAGAGCTGGGGGGATACTCACCAAATTGGAAACATCTGTGGAGGACTGGGGGTGGCAGGGGGGTCCCAGAAGCCAGGGTCAGGGACTCCTTCCCAGGGAAGCAGAGGGAGGACTCAGAAGAGACTCTGACCTTGGTGACAGTGCCCCCGTGGGCTCAACAGCACTGGGCAACTGCTGATCCTCCAGCCCAGGGCCACAGACCCTCCACCAGAATCAGGCTGAGTTCTGCATGGGTTCTGGCCAGAGAGAGACTGGCATGGAAGGTGCCTGCCCCAGGTTCTCGCCGCACACCAGCGTCCTGGCCATGACCCTCAGGGACAGCATCTGCTGGGAGCCAGCACCAACACAGCCCCTTCCTTGGTGAGGCTCTGGGTTCCCCGGGGATGCGTGGGCTCTGGGTTCCCCGGGGATGCAGTGGGCTCCAGTTCCCTGGGGATGCGGTGGGCTCCCGTTCCCCAGGGATGCAGTGGGCTCCAGTCCCCCAGGGATGGGATGCAGTGGGCTCCGGTTCCCCGGGGATGCTGTGGTCTCCAGTCCCCCAGGGATGGGATGCAGTGGGCTCCGGTTCCCCGGGGATGCTGTGGGCTCCAGTTCCCTGGGGATGCGGTGGGCTCCTGTTCCCCGGGGATGCAGTGGGCTCCAGTTCCCTGGGGATGCAGTGGGCTCCAGTCCCCCAGGGATGGGATGCGGTGGGCTCCGGTTCCCCGGGGATGCGGTGGGCTCCGGTTCCCCGGGGATGCGGTGGGCTCCAGTCCCCCAGGGATGGGATGCGGTGGGCTCCGGTTCCCCGGGGATGCGGTGGGCTCCAGTCCCCCAGGGATGGGATGCGGTGGGCTCCAGTCCCCCAGGGATGGGATGCAGTGGGCTCCTCTTTCTCCGCGGCTTCCTCCTGTGTCCTTTGCCTCTGAGCGACTTCAGCCGCCCTGGTGTCTTCTCGGGAGCTCCCTGTGTCCGCCCACTCCTCTCTCTGATTTTTCTTGTTTCTCTCCCTCTGCCTTGCATGACTCACGCCGCCCCCCGGCTGGGCCGGCTTTCTTCTTGGAACTTGTGCAGATCGTTTAAGCCATGAAGCTGAATGACTCACAGGCAGCCCCAGGGACAGAGAGAATGAAGACAACTTCTCTCTGGGAACGCGGTGGGTGCCGGGGTTAGGCTGGCGTGACATGGCTTCCTGGGCGAGAGGCCGAGCACCGGGGATCAGGGCTCTGGAGGACCCAGGGGAGGGCGCCCCTCTGTTGCGTCCTGCAGTGAGATATTGGCCAAGTGGGGAAGCCTCTCTTACACAGGGCCCCAGGTATGGCTTCTCAGGCTGTACCCTGCCACCCCCGTATGTCCATTCAGGCTCTGTTCACAATGAAGGCGACCGAGCAGCACCACTCCCACAGCTCAAGTGCCCCAGCCCTGCCTTGTAAGTCAGAGTCGACCTCACCTGGGGAAGTTGTACCTGGCAGCCTCCTGCTCAGACGCTCAGCCCAGGGGGCCGGTCAAGTGTTTGGCCGGACGCTGAGGGCAGTAGGAGTGGTCTCTGTTCTTGGGTTTATGTTCTTTTTTTTTTCTTTATTTTTTATTTTTTGACAGGCAGAGTGGACAGTGAGAGAGAGAGACAGAGAGAAAGGTCTTCCTTTGCCGTTGGTTCACCCTCCAATGGCCGCCGCGGCCGACGCACTGCGCTGATCCGATGGCAGGAGCCAGGTGCTTCTCCTGGTCTCCCATGGGGTGCAGGGCCCAAGCACTTGGGCCATCCTCCACTGCACTTCCTGGCCACAGCAGAGAGCTGGCCTGGAAGAGGGGCAACCGGGACAGAATCCGGCGCCCCGACCGGGACTAGAACCCGGTGTGCCGGCGCCACAAGGCGGAGGATTAGCCTAGTGAGCCGCGGCGCCAGCCGGGTTTATGTTCTAGTTGGAGCGGTGAGACTATGCCTCAAACGGAGGCGCTAACCCATGGAGCCTGCTGTGCCGCCCTGCGCCAGGCCAGGAGCGCCAGGGCACTGAGTCCTTCAAAAGCAGGCTCAGCCGATGCCTGGCGGGCATGGTGTGTACCCTGCCTACACTGGGCAGGTGTTGAGTGCTGGCTCCCAGAGTTCCTGGCAGGAAGCGGAGAAGATGGGGAGACACACGACATGTCCTTCCTTGGCTCTTGCACCTCCTCATCTTAATTCTTCACTGCCCTCACACGCGTCTTACACCTTGCATTTCAGTGCTGGTTTCAAAATGGGCTTCAGGGCACCACCCAAACCACAGGGCAACCCTCCACTGTGCCGCTGCGCAGCCCGTGCACTCTCCTTGCCGCTTACGGCAAGCTGAGTGACCTGCGTGACCCGCCCCCACCCCGCCGCCCTGAACAGAGCATGCTGCAGGCCGAGGCCCTGTCTTAGATGGCGTTAGAGCTGCAGGGCCTAGCACCCTGCCTGGCCCACAGCAGGAGCCCGAGCATTCCAAGAGCCGGGCGGCTCCGGGGCTGGAGCACCCGGGTAAGTGCATTTTCCCCAGCGTCTGCTCTGTGGCACACCTGGGCTTTCTCATCGCAGGTTCTCCTGGGGGATCTTCGCAGTCTAAGCCTAGAATTTCAGGCAGACTTCAATACAGCTCCAAGGGCAAGCTGCGGCCCCTCGCCAAGAGCCCTCTCTCAGAGGACGGGGATTCTGTGACCTGCAGGTCGGGATGCCGCTGCCCGTGGCCAGCCTCGTACTGGGGGTGTGGGTGTGGGGCCTACGGCAGGAGTCTGCTCCCTGCAGTGGTAGCAACGGCTCCGTGTTGCTCAGGCGCCCTGCGTGCAGCCAGCTCCACCCCATGGCCCAGACCCATCGTCTTGAGGTGGAGACCTCGCTCCCCCGCTCTCTACCGCCCCCTGTATCAAGACCTCAAGAAGACTCGGTACTTAGAGGACATTTCCGTTTCACTTCCAGCTCCGGACCACTCACTGCCCGTCCCTGGTGATGCCCGGCACGTTTCCATGGCAACGCAGCACCCAAGCTGCAGCTCTCTCTCGGTCTCTGATGGCTGCTGCCAGCCTCCCTGTGCCGCTCCTAACCTTCACGTCGCACAGGTCCTGGAGCCAGGCCCTGACCTCTGGGCAGTAACTTCCCTAACAGGGTGGTGGAGACCGCGGGGTGTGCCCCACAGAGTCACGGGAAGCTAATGAGGCAGCCTGCTTCAGAGAGCTCAGCACAGCCTTGCTTTGAGCAAGTGCTCAATCTGCGGAATGGGTTACCACGTTGTTTTCAGGGGAGCCACTGGGCCCTGCGCTTGTCTTGCTGCTTTGCTCCGGGACCCCCTTTCAAGTCTCATCCCTCTGGTGGGTTTGCCTGAATCCTGCCCGACCATCCGGCACTGGTCACCTGTTCACATCAACTCCAAGCCCTTCCTTGCCTGACTGTCTCTCTCCCCACACATCTCTGGGTCACCACTCCTGCTTTCTGGGGGCCTGTGCCCCATCAGGCTAATCCCTTCCCACTCCAGGCTGCCTGGGGGCGTGGAGAGCAGGTAGCATGAGCTGGGGAACTTTGGAAACGTGTGCAGTTCGGGTTGAGACTCAACATCATCCTCAATTCCAGGCGCAAAACACAAGCACCCATGACAGCAAAGAGCCGTCAGGTGCACAGGACGTGGGGGAGGGCCCAGAGCTGGCCTGGCCTCACGAGGTCTCCGGCCTCCTCCATGCTGCACCCAGGCCTGAACGGAACTCTCGCTGTGTTCTGTCTCCAGTCCACCCTGCACCGCGACGCACCCTCAAACCTCTCAGACACACGCGTTTGTCACCGCGGCTGACATCCCCGACACCCCTGGTCATATGTGAATGCAATATTTATGGGTCTGTGGATGGCAGGCCCTGATACGGGGAGGGAGGCTACAGAGGTGAGTGAGCTGCCTGGTGCAGAGCTGAGCTGGGCAGGGCTGCGCTCTCGTTAACGCCTCTATAAATCACGCGACCGCTTCGGGATGCTCAATATTTCCACATTCATCTCCATTTTCAAGGGAAGGTGTTCGCTCTGTCAAGACAGTTCTTTACAGATGGCCTGGCCGTGGCAGAGGTGTGGGGTCGCGTCTCCCTGGACCTGTGCTTACACCTAGGGGCAGGATGGCCCAGCACCGCGTGCTCATGTCCTGCTCAGAGCCCTCATGGACGAGCCAAGATCTGTTGCAGCAGGACCTGTGCTGGCGCGTGTGGCTAGTTCACCCACGAAGAATCAGGGCGCACCTCCCTCGAGAGGCCCACAGTTTGCCGAAAGAGGAAGCAGCCCAGTGAGTGGTTACCTGGTGACCACCATGAGTGTGGCCACCAACTGGGGTGGGGGTGGCTCACTCTCCATGGGAACCAAGGAAGCCTTTGCAGAGGATAGCTCTTTTTTTTAATGGAGGTAAAATATGCATAATATAGAATTGACCATTTCGGCCATTTTCACACGCACGGGTGGTAGCAGCACACCACATTCGCACAGTTGTATGATGCACACAACTTCTCCTCCTCACGACACTGCACCTGCACCCACTACACAGCGAGGGCTCCTGCCTCGACCCCGGCAACCGCACTCTACCCTGGGAACTGACTGCTCTGGCAGCTTTGTGAAAGTGGACCTGGGCATGCCTGGCCAGTTTCACTTAGCACAAGTTCTCTCTTGCTCTCTCTCTCTTTAAGATTTATTTATTTGAAAGTCAGAGTTACACAGAGAGAAGGAGAGGCAGAGAGAGAGAGAGAGAGAGAGAGAGAGAGAGAGAGAGGTCTTCCATCCATTGGTTCACTCCCCAACTGGCCACAATGGTCGGAGCTGTGCCGATCCGAAGCCAGGAGCCAGGAGCTTCTTCTGGGTCTCCTACATGGGTGCAGGGGCCCAAGGAACTGGGTCATCCTCTACTGCTTTCCCAGGTGCATTAGCAGGGAGCTGGATCAGAAGTGGAGCAGCCTGGATTTGAACTGGTGCCCATATGGGATGCCGGCACTGCAGATGGCGCCTTTACCTGCTGCACCACAGCGCTGGCCCCAGTAATCCTCATTTGTACCGAGAGACCACAGTTGGCTCATCCACCCACGCGCCCGTCATGGCGTCTGGGCTGTTCCTGCCTCTTGGCTGTTGAGATGTGGGTGCTCTGAATGCAGTTGTAGGAGATGCGTTTACAGGTTGTCTTGAAGAAGCAGAATTTCCCAGACAGAGCTGGGAAAGGCAGGGACTAACGAGCGTGCCCATCGTGATGACATTGCTCCTGGGGACGGTGAGCGTGGCTCCGGCAGGTGGTCCAGAGGCTGGACAGCAGATTGAGCCCGTGTGCACACCGAAAGGCTCTAAGCCACAAGACACCAAACAAGAGGACTTCAAAAAGTTCCTGGAATTGGAATTAAAAGGTAAGTGTACTTTGCTGCAAAAAGTCTTGAAATCCGTGCAGACAGGGCATGCTCCAAAACTTCATGGAATAATGCTGATTATGAAGAAAACAAAGTGCCTGCCACGGTGCAAGCATTCCCTTGTCTTGGAGGCCAGGCTCCGCCTCGGACCTGGGGTGACTTCCTCACCGCCCTCAGTCTCGGCGCTTTCCCGGGCTGTGTGAGCGACATGGATCACTCTTAGGAATCCTGAGAGCTGGCCCAGGGTCTGTGCTCTGACGACTCGATCAGTGTTAGTGGTAACTGCATGGCTCTTCCTTTGCCCTGCAGGAATGTGGTTCTACAAATCGCTGGCCTGAGACAAATTGCTTAACCTCTTTCGGGGCTTTCGTCTGAATCAGCCTCTGTACAAATGGCTGTTAGGAGGAACACCTCCCCATTTTTCCCCTGCAGGTCACCACACGTCTCCATGCGGAGCTCATCAAAGAAAGCATTCAGAGGGAGATGGTGCTGTTCCCCTCTCCATTCATCACCGAGTAGCGCCCTGCCGCTCTCCACACACGGCACCATCTCATCCTCTCCCGAGCGCTTCTCTCTGGAGTTCCTCACTTCCTAACGCCTTCCAGGACTTCTTGGCAGGATTCTGTCTTCCTGACCCATCCAAGTGTTGGCCTGGACCAAAGTCAAGTGAGAAACAGGTTGATGAGACCCCTCGGGTGTGCTGGCCTTGCAGGCTCTTTGCCATCTGTGGGTCACACAAGGCCCTTCCGGTCTTCTCAGCCTACTCCCTTGTCTTCTTGGAGAATTCCTGCCCACCCCTGGCCACCAGCAGCTCTTTCCGCTCCTCAAGTCTCCCAAAGCACAATCCCCTCGGAGCACGGAGGAAGAAGGGTTTCTCCTCCTTAGAGTGTGGCCCGCCCTTGAGTGGGCGTGCCCCTCCCCCAAATACCAGCAGGTAGAGTTTACATGTAAGTGCTCTTCAGAAAGTTTGTGGAAGATGGCACGGGATGGTAAGTTGATTTTGGTGAAAAAAAAAATGAAATTAATGCATAAAAGGTCTATCCAAAAAGTTCATGGGAGGTGTGCATTATTAAGAATCTATGCACAAAATTCGATATTTTTTCTTTTTAAAATCTATCATTTTAAATTTTTTATATTATTGTGAAAGAGAGAGGGATACCTCCCATCTGGTGGTTCAACCCCAAATGACTACAATCCACGGTAGCTGGGCTGGGCCAGGCCACACCGGGAAGCAGAGAACTCAGTGCGGGTCTGTCATGCGAGCAGCAGGGACCCGGTCACCTGAGCTGTTATCTGCTGCCTTGCAGGCATCTGGAATTGGGAGTGGTCTGAGAGCCAGGTCTGAATCCAGGCTCTCTGTTGTGGGACACAGGCCTTCTAACCAGCAATTTACGCATCCCAACATCCATACCCCAAGGTTTCAAGAATGTTTTAAAAGATTTATTTGAAAGGCAGAGTTAGAGAGACAGAGACAGAGAGATCTTCCATCTGCTGATTCACTCACCAAATAACCTCAATGGCTGAGCTGACCCGAAGCCAAAAGCCAGGAGCTTCTTCTGGGTCTCCCACATGCGGGCAGGAGCCCAAGCACTTGGGCCATCTTCCATTGCTTTCCCAGGCCATCAGCAGGGAGCTGGATTGGTAGTGGAGCAGCCGGGACTTGAACCTGTGCCTACATGGGATGCCAGCTGTTGCTCCCCAATTCGTGGAGGAACGACACAGGACCCTGCGCTGTTCTTTTGTCTGCTCAGCCCTTCCCGGGTTTGCTGCTGGTTCTTCCCAGGTTGGCTGCCGATCCTTCCACCTCCGTGGAAGGGCAGCTCCCCCTGCCACTTTCCCCACTTCCGCGGAGGAGTGGCACACCGCCGGCCGGCTCTCTCGGGGGCTGCTCAGGTGTTACCCGGATGTTCCCCTTAGATGTTCCTGGTGCATGTTGTCTCTCTCCTCCTTTATAGTCCTTTTCCACCAATCCCAACTCTGCTACCCACACGCCGAGTACGCTGCTCTCCTCCAATCAGGAGCAGGAGCAGGTCCTACAGTTTATTGGTCGAACTGGAGGCAGCTGTGCAAAAGTTGTTTCCTCCTCTCCCAGCGCCATATTGTGGGAGAGCAGATGCATAGAATAAGTCTTAATTCCAGTAACTTAGTCTAGTCCGAGTTGCTCCCCACAGCCAGCACCACTGGTAGAGGCTTAACCTACTATACCACAGCACTGGCCCCCAAGAATTTTTTTAGCACCACCACCGACAGCAATTTGTCTTTTGATTCCATTTTTCCATGAACTTTTTGAAGTCCCTTGCCCCTGAGTTCTTTAGGTAGAGTGTCTGTAGCTTCCAACAGGTTCTCAAAGTATCTGCAACCAGAAATAAGCTACTGGATTACACGATGCGATGCAAGAACTGAAAGCAGGGAAATTCAGCCGATCCAGGGAGCAGTTATCTCTACAAACAATGTTCTACAAAGAATGGAAAGAATAAAGACATGGAGGGAAATGTAAGAGAGCTGGTTTGTAAAACAAGTTTTAAACTAGTGTGCATGAAAGAACTGTCAAGGTAGAACAAAAATTGATGGTGAAAGGTACGTTTTCTTTTCTGAGATTAATTTCTTCTAGTGTTGCTGTAACAAATTAACACAAATTTAGTGACTTAGAACAATGCAAGTCTATCGCCGTAGGGGCCTGGGAGGTGTAAGTACAAAATGAGTCTCGGGTCTGGTGCTGTGGCTCAGCAGGTTAAAGCCCTGGCCTGCAGTGTCTGCATCCCATGTAGGCTCCGGTTCAAGTCCTGGCTGCTCCACTTCTGATCCAGCTCCCTGCTAATGTGCCTGGGAAAGCAGTGGAAGGTGGTTCAAGTCCTTGGGCCCCTGCACCTTTGTGGGAGACCCAGAGGAAGCTCCTGGCTCCTGGCTCTGGATTGGCTCAGCAGGTGGCCACTGCAGTCATCTGGGGAGTGAACCAGTGGATGGAAGACCTCTCTCTGTCTCTGTCTCTAACTCTCTGTCTGTAACTCTGCCTCTTGAATAAATAAAATAGATATTTAAAATTAAAAAAATGAGTCTCACAAGGCCACTGTCAAGGTGTCAGTAATTTCTTGTAGACGTGGGGTCCTCTTTGGGGGAGGAGGAGGGTATTCAACATGGTATACTGGGATTACTTCAAGTTCACCTGGCTATGAAGAGTAATTTCCTATTTTTAAAAAGATTTATTTATTTGAAAGGCAGAGCAACAGAGGAGGAGGGACAGAGAAAGAGGTAAGGAGAGACGGTCCATTTGCTGGTTCACTCCCCAAATCCCTGCAACAGCTGGGGCTGGCTAGTTTGAAGCCAGGAGCCAGGCCTCCCACATGGATACCAGGGGCCCAAGTACTTGAGCCAACATCTCATGCTTTCCCAGGTGTATTAGCAGGGATCTGGATTTTAAGTGGAGCAGCTGGGACTTGAACCTGTGCATATATGGGATGCTGGCTCTGCAGGCTGCAGCTTAGTTCCCTGCACCACAGCACCAGCCCCTCATTCCGGTTGTTGGTGGCAGCGCCCGCTTGTCTTCTGCCGGACTTCCTGCAACAGCTTCACCTCCCCAGCAGGACCTGCAGTGCCCGGAGTCTTCCGTGAGTTCATTGTTCACCAGCAGAATCCTGGAATCCCCGATGCCTCCTGAGATCCATGGGCCACCGTCTGGACTGGCACATGCTTTCATTTGAGGGCTTTAAGCCCAGGAATGACATCATCTGACACAAAGTGTCCCAACCTTTCGGGCTTCTGCCTGGGAAACAGACTGTAGGGCAGGGAGCCTGGTAATCCAGGTCCCTGGGCGGCACCTGCAGTAACCCAGCAAGGGGAGCCCATGATGGGCAGGGTGCAGCGGCAACAGCAGTCAGCCTGCGGACAGGTGCTCAGTGCGGCACCTGCAGGACTTGCTGGTGGAGCCTATGCTGGCTTTGCGGGAAAGAGCAGAGTGAAGGTGAACCCATGCTTTTCTCCTGAGCGCCTGGCATACTGGGCCACCTGTGAGATGAGAGTAGCGCATTGACAGGTGCAGGTGGAAAGACCTTGAGGACTGTGTTGGACATGGGCAGTCAGAGAAGCCTACTACGTTCCAAGAAAGGACAGCAGCTGGGCAGCTGGGAACAGCACTGCGGATTTTAGGGTCCTCAGGAAGTATTGGATACACTAAGACCAAGTGATATCACCTCCCCGCAGGGAGCCATGGAGGTGAAGAAGTGACTCTGGGCTACACGCCTGGTGGTCAGGAGGAGGGAGGATTTAGAAAGAGAGACCACGAAGGAGCAGCCGGTGAATTAAGGGGACCAGGCAGTTCTGTCATCCCCAAAGCTAGAGTCCCATGAAGGAAACAGTGATCAAGGAATCCAAAGGCGCACACGTGGGGTCACAGCAGCACAGAGCCTTGGCTGTTGGGTGGGGTCACTGGTGACCTCCACAGGAACAGGACGCTGGTGGGACAGAGAGAAGACGGGTGTGGTTCTGAAGATAGTGACCCCCAAAGGAGTCCACATCTGGATCCCCCAAGCCTCCATCACCTGACATGGTGGATGGGACCATTGCATACGGGACAGAGTTCAGGATCTCATGATGGGGGTGCTACTCTGGTTTCTTCCAAATTCTTCCAGATGGACCCAGTGTAGTTCCAATGGTCCTTCTGAGGGAGGCAGGAAGGTCAGGGTCAGGGAGAGACCAGAGTTGGAGCCCCAAACCTGATGGGGTGAGAATGTGGTTGGCCTGTATCAGCTGGAGATGGCCAGGGAGTGAGTTCCTCCTGAGAAGCCCCTAGGAGGAATGCAAACTGGTGACAGCTTGCCGCGAGAAGTGTAAGATACTAAATGTTTGGTTTGTGCCGCTAAGCTTGCGATAATTTGTTAGAGCAGCAGGAAACGCATCCAGGAGAGAACTCTGCATGTTTTCCTTGTGTCAGGCACAATCCAGAGGCAGGGAGGGGACAACGTGGAGAATTCCAGAGCTGCAACCTGGAGCAGACGAGGGAGGCAGAGACCCAGGACCCAGGCGGAGCGCAGAGCTGAACGTGCACAAGGAGGAGGCCGGAGGATGTGTGGGTCAGCGGAAGGAGGCTGCAGAGTTGGGTGGACAGAGGCAGACGTGGAAGTTCTCTTTCCAATGGCTTCTGCTCTTGGCAGGCAATAGAGGGGGAAGGTTGTTAGCTGGGATGAAGAGGAGGAAGGATGAAGAGAAGGGACGCTGTAAGATGGCCATTCCAAGTAATTCTGCTTCTTGTAACTCTTCCCCGAAGAACGGAGCAGTGCGCACAGCTTTATCGGTAGGAATGGTTCTTTCAGTATTGCTTAAAATAGCAAAAAATTGGGAGGAACCCACAGAGCAGAAAATAAGGTAGGAACTAGGAAGTTTTGTTACGCCACAATGGATTGCTCTACAGCCCTTAGGATCCACTCTTCAGAAGACCATTTAATTAAATGTGACAATGTATCATCATGTTAAACGACAGCAGTTACAAAGCAAATATGTACAGAATGCAGCCAGTGTGGCAGAGACAGCCTGTGTAAACATGTGCATTTAGAATGAGCAAGGAAACACACCAAAATTTAAATCGTAGTTATCTTTGGGTAAGGGAACGATAGATAATTTATTCTTTAATCTTGTCTGCATGTTTATATTAAATGTAAAATTACCTCCCCCATGTGTGGAGATATGAAAGGAAAGTCATCAAGCAGGGGAGGATTTAGAAAGTAGCATTTACTAGTTCACTGCTCAGTGCTTGGATGTTCAGAGCTACGCCGGGAGAGAGGCGGCGAGTTCACCAGGGACACAGGAGGAAATCAAGACACAAGAGGTGAAGTCAGTCATTCTATGTCTCTCTTCACAAGAGACACGTTTGAGAATCAAACCCAGTTTCTCTCGTCTTTCTGAGTGTCCAGTGTGTTCTGCCTGTACACCCAAGGTCACTGACACGAGTCACCACATCCGGCCGCAGAGCAAGTCCCTCCTGAAAGGCTCAGTGGAGGTGGACGCCAGCCGGGCACCACGCCCTTCACCTACGAACAGGTTCATTATGGGGAGAACACTGGGTGCGGTGCACGTGCGCACACACCCCCACTCCCACCCCACCAAAGATTGTCACAGGGAAAGCCGTGCCTGGTGCGGTAAAGGGATTCTGCCCCCTGTGGCTGGGGTCTCTTATGGGATGAATCGTGTACCAAGTCCCAATCCTTGGTGTCCGGGAAGATGGTCTTTTAGGAAGCAGGGTCTTTGTAGGAGTCAATCAGCTGAGCTAGGACAAGGTGAGAGGTGCTGCAGTCCCACAACTGGAGTCCCTAGAAGAAAGTCCGGACAGAGCAGAGGAGCCATGTGAAGACGGAGAAGGAGTGATCCTGTCGAGGATGGCCGAGTTCGGCGGGTGACCTCTGGGAGCTAGAAGGGAGCCATGGGAGAGGTGCTCCTTGGGTCCTCAGGAAGAAATCCAGCCAGCGGACACCCTGACTTTCCAGAACCAGAAAGAATGCACTTCTGCTCTTAGAAGCCCCGTTGTTTGCAGGGCTCGGGGAGGGCGGCGCCCAGGAAGCTGGCAGAGGACCTGAGGGACCCCACGGAGCTGTGGTTTGCAAGCTCAGCGAGAGCCTGGCGCTTCCCAGTCAGAGGCCTGCTGCCGGCAGCGCAGGTCGTCAGCGGGGCACTGGCCGTGTCCTGCCTGTCCCGGGGTCCCTTTGAACAGTGCAGACGCAAGAGCTCATCCTAAGGCTGAAGGTTGGGACTCGGGTGCTGGCGTTAGACTTCTGAAATGATTGCTCCTTGTGACTTTGCTCAAGCCAGGGAGGGCTGGGCTTCCTAGGGACCAAGGGAACAGGGCAGAGAGGCAACGCTCACTCCCCACTTAGTGAGCTGCACTCATCAGGGGCCTGGAATGTGCTTCTGGCAGTGATGGCCTGGGGAGTGAGGTGCACACTAACAAGCTGATGACCAGGAAAGTCCAGTCAGTCACTGCTGTACACACATGTGGGTCTGTTCAATCCATGGTCTAGAGCTGGCAAAATTCAGCCTTTATGGTATAGATTTCCACACACCAATGACAAAGACATCAAGTCATCACCACCACAAACAGGACACACACAAGCTCCCCTGGGCTGCCTTTGCATTCAACCTTCGTACAACTCACAACCACTGGCAACCGCTCACCTGCTCTTTATCCCTATTCTATGCTTAAAGTCTAATTAAATAAATTCAGTAAACCTTCTCAGTCACACTGGTCACATTCCATGGACCCAACAGCCGTGCGTGCAAAGCTGATGGGTACAATTTTGCATAAAGCAAGTGTAGACTATTTCCCTCACTCCAGAAGCTGTACAGTGCTATTGAGGTGACATCTATTAAGTGATTCTGAACGTGTGATGGCAATATCCCTTGCGTGGGCCATTTTCCCAGAACAAGTCACAATACAGACTTGCAGGGAGTGGGGGCACCCACTGACCCTCTGAGTCCCTTTGAGCCACGGCCCCTGAATATCAGGTAAACTTCACAGTCTAACAGCATCCTGCTCCAGCCTCGCTTTCTGCTTTCTGTCTTCAGGTTAGCAGACCAGGCCATTGTCTGTAAGCTTCCTGTTTCTCTTTAAGCGGCCATGTCGACAGGCAGTTATTCATAGAGCTTGCTCCATGCACAGCATTTAGCCTGCTGTGCCGCCTGCGCTTGGTTGCAAGAAGGAACTGTTGGAACCGTCAGTATTAGTGAGTACGAATCGGGGGTGTTTGAAAGACGTCATGGAACTTAGCTTCTCCCACGTTAATTCTTCTCTGTTGAAATGTACCGGTGAAGTGGTTTTGGAACAAGCTTAGCATGTTATAAAGGATGCTTGTTCCTTAAAGTAGTGCTCTTTGTCATCCCAGTCAAGCCACCAGAGAGGCTTTGTGCTTCCACGCAATGATTTGGGTGCAGGAATCGTGTTTGCTTTAATGGCGCCATGCTGTTTTCCACCCCTGGTTGATGCTGGCTCCTGAATGGCTTTGGGGAGAGCCTTCCTCTGTTGCTGCACAGTTGCTGGGTGGACAGCACACATACCATGTGGGAAAGGCCAGGCTTGACCATTGGTGGCAGATCCTCATGTCAACCCTTGCTCACTGCTCAATGCTATTTCGTCAACAGAAAGCATTTTATGTACTTGTCTCTGCAGACCATTCTTAGAGAAGGACAAAGCCTAACTCCCGGGGACAGGTTGTCTGGTCCACGGTTCAGTGTCTCATCTGGCAACGACAACTATTCCTTAGATGCATCTTCAGGTCCGAGGACATCCAGCCCACAGTGACTCAGATGGAAAACCTGCCATCCAGAGAGTTCCGCAAATGGCCCGGCTTCCCTTCTCCAAGAACTCAGACCGGAATTCTGGACTTGCTGCCTCCAAGGCCTACATTCTGCCTCTGGAGCTGCTCCTTGGCTTTGGCCTCTGGGGATCCCAGCTGTGACCCTCCGTCCCTTCTCCTTGATTCATCCCCCACTTACCCGCTGCCATGAACCCAAGATGCTTCCAGGGGCCGTGTGGGACACAGGGCAGCCCCTCTGCACAGCGTGCAGCGAGCACCCCAAGGTCCCTGGCTCCGTGTTGCTGCTCTGCAGAGCCCAGTGAGAACCCCAAATCCCTCACCTTGTGTTGCTGCTCCGCAGAGCCCCCTGGGACCCTGAGCCGACATTCTCAGGGCAGTGCCCTGCCTTCAGCCGTCCTCCTGGCTCCTCTCCTCTCCCTGTTTCTGCACCCTCTCTTCTCTTCTGCAGGGTGAATAGACGCTCCTGTCGCCTTCTCCTGGGTGACAGCCGAGTCCTCCATTCCCGTGCCCTGGTTTTTGCCAGCAGCTGCCTTCTTGTAGCCTCATCTCCATATCTATCAGGACCCCTTGACTGCAGATGACAGAAACCCAACTCAAGCTGGCTTGAGAAAGTACGAGGCATATTCTACTTCTCACAAAACCCCTGCGGTAGCAGGCAGAGTCTACCTGAGGCTTGCCTTGAAGGCCAGAGATTTCTCCCAACACATTCTCCAGGTGACTGGGACAGCCCTGCCTCCAGGAGGGGAGAAGGATCCTTTCTCCAGGGCCAGCGTGTGGCGGCTGACATCTACGACACCAGCATCCTACATTAGAGTGCTAGTTGAAGTCCCAGCTGCTCCACTTCCCATCCAGCTCCCTCTAATGCGCCTGGGAAGGCAGCAGGGGATGGCCCAAGTGCTTGGGCCCCTGCACTCACGTGGGAGTCCTGGATGGAGTTTCTGGCTCCCAGCTTGTCTTGGCTCAGCCCCAGCCATTTGGGGAGTAAATCAATATATGGAAATCTCTCCCTCTCTTTCTCTTTCTCTCTGTAACTCTGCCTTTCAAGTAAATAAATCTTTTTTAAAAACAAGGTCTTTTCCCCACACCTTCAGGTAGGACAAGAACTCTGGTTGGCCAGCGTTGGGATGCGCACCTGCCACCAGACCACTCATGGTAGAGAAGGGAGCAAGATGTTGTGACTTGTGCACCATGCACCCTGTGCACACAGAGAAGCGGGGGAAGGGGAGGCTGAAGGAAGGAGAATCCCAGCTGGGGCATACCTTCCAAGACAGCGGGCTCCAGACAGGAAGCCGGGGCTTAGCGATGACACGCGGCAGGCCCCCTGATCCCCATCACACAGCAAGGCGGGCACCAGTCTCTGCGGGAAGTTTGTGTTGTTTCAACACCCCCCTTTCTGCCTCGGCAGCTGAGCAGCCGGAATGTGCGTCTAGAGATCATGCAAGAGGTGAATTCAGGGCGACTCACGGAGCAGGAGGCGCTTCAGAGGGACAATCTCGCTCGTTCTGCGGCCGCTCAGCCCACTCCTGAGGTGGCCTGCAAGGACAGGCAGTTGTCCCCTGGATTATTTCCCGGGAGGTGGTGCTGTAACCTTCCCCCGCAGCCAGCACCTCAGCATCTGGAAATGCGTCCTTATTTTCCAGCCTAAATCCTCCCTGATGCAATTGAAAATCATTTCCTCTCTGCGCTCAGGAGCGGGAGACCATATGGTCAGTATCTTACCTGGGGTAGCTTGTTAGGAAACTCGCTGGAATTAGTGACCCACACGAAGCCTTTGTCTTCCTCCAGGTTAGATAGCAAGGATTCCATTATTTTTTTTTCCTCTTAGATCCTGTGTTCTAATTCTAGACTATCCAAGCTTATTTTCCTGAGAAAAGATCTAAGTTTTCGTAGTTGTTCAAGGTGTGCTGATGTGTGTGATATATTAGCACGAGTCAGGCAGGAGAGTAACCCAGCTCCAGAGGGAGCGTGCACCTGAGACGTGGTTCTTGGTAACGTGGAGCTTCGTCCAGAGGCTCTCCCTATCCAACTGGCCTTTGTAAAAGCAATAGTGGGAGTTTGTATTAAAGACGTGACAAGGAGATGGAAATGGGAATTATCCTGAACTGATCATTGCACATTGTCTACAAGTCCTGAATTATCACACTGCACCCCATAAAAACAGGCACTTATTATGTGTCAATTAAAGAGGAAAACAAATAAATAGATCTTGTTAAGAATAAAAAAACAGTAACAGATGTCAACATGTTGCTTATTCATTTCCGTTCTATTTGTGAGACTTTTTTTTTATCAGTTCTGAATCACTGGCTGGGCTTGGATTGCTTTGCTAGAGTAGGAACGCATGTCACAGAGCTGTTCTGGGCCCTGAGCAAGGGCACTTCCTGAGAAACCCTCTGATGTTCTGCCAGTCAGTGCGACGAAGCCAGTGCTTATAATCGGGGCTTGGGGTGGAACCTTTGTCCAGTGCAAATCCGAAACTGGTGAAAAGCGACCTTCCTGGCAGCCAAAACGGTCCAGGCCTTGAAGACAAAGAAAGATGAACCCCGAACACAGCCCGAGAAGTGCATTCTGATGGGTCGGCGGGACCCAGATCCCAGCATGGCGGCAGGCCCAGCGTCCTGTTCTCTTAATAGTTCCAGGGATCTCCTGGGAGCAGCTGTGAGCATTCTAGGGAGAAATTTGCAGCTCTGAGACTGGATGATGTGAGAGACCGGTTAGCCTGGTGGTTATGATGCCCACACCTCGCATCAGGGCGTCTGGGCTCAATCCTGGCCCGAGCTCCTGGCTCCAACTTCCCACTAATGTAGATGCTGCCTAGCAGGGGTGAAAGCTCAGGGGTTTGGGGTCCTGCCACCCACACCAGAGACGACTGTGTTCCTGGCTCCCAGGTCTACGTGTGATCCAACCCTGAGTGCTGCCAGCATTTGGGGAGCAAAACAGCAGACAGGAGCTCTCTCTGTCTCTCTTTCAAGTGAAAGTAAATCAAAGAGAATGAATGACTGAACGAACAAATGATTGATTTCAGGTGGTCTGATCACTAGGCACTTCTTTATGGGGATACAGTTTTTTTTTTGTTTTTGTTTTTGTTTTTGTTTTTTTTTTTTGGACAGGCAGAGTTAGAGAGAGAGACAGAGAGAAAGGTCTTCTTCCGTTGGTTCACCCCCCAAATGGCTACCATGGCCAGCACACTGCGCCCATCCAAAGCCAGGAACCAGGTACTTCCTCCTGGTCTCCCATCCGGGTGCAGGGCCCAAGGACCTGGGCCATCCTCCACTGCACTCCCGGGCTATAGCAGAGAGCTGGGCTGGAAGAGGAGCAACCGGGACAGAATCCAGCGCCCCGACCGGGACTAGAATTCGGGTTGCCAGCGCCACAGGTGGAGGATTAGCCTAGTGAGCTGCGGCACCGGCCACAATTTGTTTTACTTCTTGTGAACACTGCTTCCTCCTCAAGGTGATGGCTCGCGGAGAACCTAGAGTCACGTGAAGATGGTGCACCTGCAACCCCAGGAGGTGCCGTCTGGATCACTCTCTGTGAACAGGAGCCCCTGCAGTTGTTCAGTGCATGGCCTGCGTGCTGTACCGGGTGACTGCTCAGTCTCACGTCCTTACAGCCCCTCATGTTCAGTGCCCAGACTACGCCAACAGCAGCGTCCACGGCGAAGCTTCCTCCTGATTGTAATATACGAGTTCACATTTTGAAAAGTTCCGCTGGATTTCTGTTGCTATTTGTAGACATCTACTGCCTCATAAACTTTGTTTCCAATTAGGTATGCTCGTAAAGCGGCTCCATTTTGATATATTTAGGAAAAGTTCAGTCACATTTGTAGAATTGTAATGATTTCCCATAAAACATCTGATTCTGAAATTGTATCTATTCAGTACAAATGACACATGGCAGGCAAATCATGCTACATATTACCTCCCTGTATGCCGTCCTGAGAGTTATGACAGCTCTCCCTGGACTTTGCTTTTCAATATCATAAATAAAGAACCTCGGGAATCCATTTGTAAAATCTCTGTAACCCGGAGACCCAGGACCCACTTGCTTTTCTCATACATGTTTAATCTCTTCTCAGTCTGGTTTCTTCCCTAACATTTGTAGGGAGGTAGAAGTTCCAGAAATGTTATCCCACGCAGGATAGGCACCGTGAGTGGGGGAACCTGCCCTGCACTGGGCGTGGGATGGAGTCAGGGTTCAGAGCTTGATGGGAAAGGACCCTGCTCAATGCCCTCCAAGCAGGGGGCATTTCTGCTTTTCTAGGGGGAGAGCAGGCATCTTGGAAGGGTGGTCTGGGGTGTTGACACGACAGGGGTGTGGTCCTGTGGCCCCATGGCCTCTGTGTTGCTCGGGGTGTGGAGGGTGAAGAGGGCCTGCAGGGCACGGCGAGGATTCCGGTCCCCCGGGGGCTCGAGGATGGCTCTCTTGGCACCCAGTGACAAGTGGCCATGTTCTGCTTTCAAAGGGAATCTCAGGGACTGGCACTGTTCAGCCGGTCAAGCCACTGCCTGCAGCACCGGCATCCCACATGGTGCCAATTTGAGTCCCAGTTGCTCCACTTCCAATGCAGCTCCCTGCTAATGTGCCTGGGAAAGCAGCTGAGGATGGCCCAAGTGAGAGGCTCATAGGAAGCTCCTGGCTCCTGCCTTCAAATCCGTCCAGCTCTGATGGTTGCAGACATTTGGTGAGTCACCCAATGGATGGAAGATATCTCTCTCTCTCTGTCTCTCTCCCTCCGTCTCTCTCTACCTTTCAAATCTATCTATCTATCTATCTATCTATCTATCTATCTATCTTGCCAGGCAGAGTTAGACAGTGAGAAAGAGAGACAGAGAGAGAGTTATAGACAGTGAGAGAGAGACAGAGAGAAAGGTCTTCCTTCCGTTGGTTCACTCCCCTAATAGCCACTACGGCTGGCGCTGCGCCGATCTGAAGCCAGGAGCCAGGTGCTTCTCCTGGTCTCCCATGCGGGTGCAGGGCCCAAGCCCTTGGGCCATCCTCCACTGCCTTCTTGGGCCACAGCAGAGAGCTGGACTGGAAGAGGAGCAACCGGGACAGAATCCAGCACCCCAACCGGGACTAGAACCTGGGATGCCGGCGCCGCAGGCGGAGGATTAGCCTAGTGAGCCACAGTGCTGGCCCTATCTGTATATTTTTTAGACTCTGACTCAGTGGGCCAGGAGTCTCCTGTGTGTGGCCTTGCACGCTCTCCTGCAGGAACTTCTGAGACCAGACCTCCGAGGGCCTCACTGCTCTGCGGGGAAACCGCTGGTAGCTCCCGGCCACCTGCAGAAGGGGGACGGATGCCTTGGCCTTGGCTCAGGGGCCCTCAAAAGTGACCGCATTCTGTCTTCCTGGAGCAGGCTCAGCCCCACCCCTCCTTCCTCTTATGCCAGAGCTGATGCTCTCCCTGTCCGCTTTCCTGAACCCTGATTCTTCCCTTTCTGTCCAGAATCTGGCCCTGGGATGGCCCCTTGGACAAGCGTTCCCCCCCAACACACACCTCTGCAGTGCTGGGGGGAGGGGTGACCGTGGGAGGGTCAGAGGATAAGAGAGGAAGACAGAGAACACAGGCATTTGAGAAGGAAGCTCAAGGCTTCGTGGGAGCAGAGTTGGGGGGGTGGGTATGCGATGGGGGGTGAGGCTGGGACCCGTTTGTCCCGCCCTTGTCCGGGGCTTCAGCGGTCCCAGCACGTTGCTGGACACGTGGGCTGGGAGCTGAGGGGCAGGCGTGGTCCAGGGCGTTCCCAGATACGTGGTATTTTAACAAACTCTTTGTGAACTCAAATGACTAAGGGTTCAAGAAGGGATTTAAACGCGGGATTTCGGTCCCCATGACAGCTGTATTTTATCTGTTGTTAGATGGAACTTGTTAAAATCATAAGGAGCCTTCTTTGAAAATGAAACGGTACAGGAAGTGGGGATACCTGCTGGTTTCCTGGCTCTGACGGTGATGTTTAGGGCTGCTGAGTGGTCATCATTCCCACAGATCCTCAGGCGGGGCACCTCCCTGCCCATTACCGCTGCTACCAGGAGCCCCGAAATGCACACGCATGGTGGCATGCCGGAAAATCTCCCAGTGAGAGCCGCTCCCTGGGCTCAGGGCAGCTCCTCTGCCGTGACCGCCCTGGCTTCGCTCTTGGGCCACCTCCTGCCACTTCTTGCCCAGCCACTCCCTCTCCCCTCTGTCTGGCTGGTATCTGCAGGGCCCTCTCCCCGCTCTCCTGCCGGCCACTCCCTCCCAGCGTCTGCCTCGGCTTGAGCCCAAGTTGCATTTTAATGAGATGGAAAATAACACCTGACTGTTTCCAAGAGGGCCGTATATAAATTACTTATCGATTTCCAAACACCTTGGAAGTATAATGCGGCTGGCAGCACAGGACAGAGGCCTGAATAATTAACAGAGCTCTGGCCGCTTCCTCTGCTGACCCTGCTTATCTGGGAATTAACTCCACCCCCGCACCCAAGTTTGTGCACGGGCTGGAAAGCAGCGGCTACAGGGTCTGGGACCCCTCTGCAGCACAGCCTGGCAGGAGCAGGACCTCTTCCAGGACACAGATGTCACCAGAGCCCGCTTTAGGGAAGTAGAAAACGGCACAATCTAAGTCAGCGTGTGGAGGTGCCAATAGATGCCCTTCTCGCAGAAAAATGAAAGCTTTATGATTTCTTTATGTTCTTAAAGCAATACATGGAGGCTGGCGCTGTGGTTCCACCTCTGATCCAGTTCTCTGTAAACGTGCACGGGAAAGCAGCAGAAGACGGCCCAATCGTTTGGGCCCCTGTGCCTATGTGGGAGACCCAGGTGAAGCTCCTGGCTGTTGTGGCCGTTTGGGGAGTGAAGCAGAAGAGGGAAGATCTCTCTTTCTCTCTGTGTCTCTCCCTGTCTTCCTGTAACTCTAACCTCCAATAAATAAATAAATCTCTCTCTGTAAGAGAAAGCAAAAATTTCTCGGTGTGGCAAATCTGGGAGCTAACAGGGAAGCGGCAGAGGGCACAGGCACCCTGAACTCAGATCTGTCTCATTGTTTCCTTCCGGTCACGTTAGAATTCTCTGATACGTGAAACCGGTGTCTGTCTTCAAGTGACATCGTATGGCACAGGCTATATTGTTTCCTGTTAATATCCTGTTATTGCAAGCTCTGTGTTAACATCACTTTAATAGCAATTTAGTGCCTTGCCACTGTGTGGTTTCTTCAGCCACTTTTCCCTCGTAGGACACAGATCACTGGGTGTCGGCAACAGTAAGAAGCGAGGGGTGGAATAGATCCCCCGATGCTGTGCTGCTAAATCAGTGGCTAGGAGACCCCTCCCCCAGCCTTCCTGGATTTCGTGGGAGCCAGTGGGGTTTCCACGTGGCCCACTCACATGCATGTTCCAAGACCAAATGCTAACCAGGAGCCCTGTGAGGTTGGGAGTGGAAAGTGTCCTTGATTTCTCATTCATGCATCCAGTAGCCGCTTGTCCAGGCAACGTGCAAGCACTGAGCCTGTACCCCAGATGAGCGGGACAAGGACAGAAGGCCCTGCCTCCGTGGAGTCGGTGAGCGAGTTGTCACTCGGCATGCAAGGAGGAGCGAGGTGAGGCTGTGGATGCCAATGACGGGGTGTGGGGAGGCCTGGAGGGGGAGCAGGGCTCTGAGCTCCCTAGGCACCCGTCCTGCCCGGGAGCCGCCCTTGGTGCCTCTGGAGGCCACCAGGGAGACAGAGGCCCAGCACGCTGAGAGTGGCCGGTCCCACAGGCCCCGAGGACTCGAGTCACAGGGGGCAGGGTTGGCTGGAGGGCCGTGGGGGGCAGGTGGTCAGGACGCCCCCTCTCATCCCTGCTCCAGGATCTGGCGGACGGGAACCACGGTGAGCGGGGCTGTGAGGGCGTTTGACTCATGAGGCTGTCACTCCAAGGTGTAATTAAAGAGATGTATGCTAATTTTTAACTTGGTTAAGGAATATTAACTTAGACAAATGAACCTCTCCTTTCCCAATAATTAGCTATCCAAACAAACACACACTTTTCTTCCCAATTAAATAAATGGAAAATTTAAACTGCAGAGCCTGATTTCAATATGCCCTATTTGTTACTGGTTTCCACTTCACTGCTTTCTTTAACTTCACAAAAGCAAACTACCCCATAAAGAAGCATAATAAAATCATAACAGTAAAAATATCATTTTGATTTTTGGAGGGCATAAAACGCTCATTTACAGTTGGAAAAAAAGATGCTTGTGTTCAGCTAAAATATCCTAGTATTTCCCAGAGAATAGAGGGGGTCTTTGGAGACAGGGGTGTCCAGGTGGCACTTGGCAAAATGCTGTTTAATTTAAAGCAGAAATGCCTGTCCCTTAGGTATATAAAGGATGGGTCGTACCAAGCAAAGTTGATTTCTTTTTACAATTAAATTACAAACTTAGTGGAAGAATCACACATTCACAAGTGTGGTGCATGTACAGGGAGTGGTGGCTGTAGGGGCTGGAGACACCCAGCTCGCATGTGTGCAGGTGGCTGGTCAGCCCTGACAGGGCAGAAGGACCGTGAGGTGGGTGGGGAACGTCTCCCACCTCCAGCGTCCTGCACCTGTGCTCTCTGGTCCCCGCACTCACAGTTAGGCAGTTGGCAACAATTCCCATGACCAGAGCCACCGTGCTGGGTGGAGCGTGGTGCACGAAGCATGAGGCCACCGCATGTCATGGGGTGCAGCACCAGCGAATGAGCTTAAGTCAGGAAAGTGAGAGACTACAAGCATCCCCTGCAGTGCCTGTGCAGTGGTGCTGTTGAGAGCCTGTGTTTGAGCGGACGGCACTGGAGCGGCGGGCAGGACTCCTGCTCCCAGTGGAAATCACTGCGTTGGGCAGGACACAGCTGCAGCAAAGAACCAATCCCGTTAGCCTCATTCTTTTTTTAAGAGTTATTTATTTATTTGGGAAGGAAGAGGCAGAGAGGAGAGGAGAGAGAGATATCCTATCTGTTGGTTTGCTCCCTAAATGCCCACAATGGCTGGAATTGGGCCAGGCTGAAGCCAGGAGCTGGGAGCTCTCAATCCAGGTCCCAGCTATCCGAGCTGTCACCACTGCCTCCCAGGGTCTGCATTGGCAGGAAGCCAGCATCAGGAGCAGGGCCAGGGTGGGGGACCCAGGCGCTTCCACACGGGACGTGGGGTGGCAGCTGGCACCTCACTGCTGTGCCAGACGCCTGCCCCGTGCTCGTTCCCTGGTCTCACTCTCCAGCGTGAGCTTTGGTTTGAACGGGGGCACCAGAGGCCCTCCCCCGTGAAGGTCTGTGCCTCCTGGGGAACGCGTTCCAGCACGCACGTTTGTCTCTAGCTGAGCTGGGCTGGGTGGATGTGCAGGGAAGGCCCAGCGCTCTGAAGCCAGCCAGCATCAGGGGCCCATCCTGCGGTGAGGCAGCAGCCGGAGGCCAAGTGTCCCGAGTGGCACAGGAGGCTGCCTCAGCCTGCAAGTGGACGCAGCTCTCTTGGACCCCAAAAGCCTCTGCCCCACTGTGGGGTCACCAGCCCAGGCTCCCGTGTCTGGAAGACGAGTGGGGCCTTTGCCTGGGAGGCAGGGGCTGACTGGGGGCGGGGGACAAGTCAGGTCACAGACTCAGCCGGACCACACGAGGTGGTGATGACAATGGAAGAGGTCAGGGCTCCCTTCTCTGGCCCAGGGCACGTGGGGACCCCACATGCTGTCGCCACCACTAATGATGGCAGATCCCAGCAGCAGCGTGAGATGCCTTGGATGTGGGAATCTCCTGCTCTCTTCCATAAGCTGTTCACAATAGCGATTCAGGACAGGAACTGTTACTATTATTCTCATCTCACAAATAAGGAAATGGGGGCTCAGAGAGGTTAAGAGGCACGTCTCAGGTCACACCACGACTTAGGTCACACCACAGATACACGCAGACCCTGGGCTTCACCCCTACAAGGTCAGACTCCAGGTTTGTGGTTCTCTGCTCCTCCAGGATGTGTCCAGCTGACACAGCGACCAGGAAACGCACCAGGGACCTCAGCAGGTGTTCTGCCAAGCGGTGTCTGTGTCCCGTCACTCACTGCTGTTCGGTGCACTCTGTCCCCTGCTGACGGGGCTGGATTTCGACATCAGTGCACTGCACACAGTCAGCGGCAAGAAGCATTGCTCCTGTGCGGGTTCCCTTCGCAGGAGGCCGTGGGGCAAAGTGGACCTTGGCACTCGTGGAGCTGGGAGGGCGCCTGTGTCTGCTCCTCACTTTCTTTGTGCATAGCTGGGGATCTACTGAGCCTCTTGTGGTGCCGTGAGGACGGAAAGTCCTAACTGCAAACGCTGGCCCTGGCTGCACACACCCGCCGGCTCCATGTGACTGCTCGGTGCAGAGCTTCCTGGTTTGCCTGTTCCCCCGTTGGATCCATTGGGATCAGCAGTTACTGTCGTCTGTCTCCCTCTGCAGACTCCTGAGGACGGCCATAGGCTGGGGTGACCCAGTCCTCGGACTTTAAATGACCCCCAGGCTGTGTTTGCCATTCCCAAAGGGCTTCACAGTCACGGACAGTGGGCAGGGCGTTGCTCCTGTGTGAGCACAGCCATCCACGGCCTCCTTCTTCCCTTGGCTCCCTGCCCTCCCTGCCTCAGGGGTTGCACCCAGTCCCTCCCTGGATCTCTCCCAACACCATTCACGCAAGGCCGATCCCCCAAGGTCTGGCCGGGAAGAGGGAGCTGATGTCACCAAGGGAACAGTATGGCACAGGCACGCACCATCTCCGACCTTCAGGGCCCACTGACCGCGGCGCCCGGGCTGCGCCCCATTAGCCACCAGCCCTGGCTGTCGTCCTGGGCCTCCCTCCCCACGGCCGGCCCAGTTGCTTCTCTCTTCTGCTCACTCATCTCTTGTAGCATGGTTCAGTGATTTTTTTTTTTTGTTTGCTGCTGCTTTCTGTTGGAGATCAGAAGCTGGCGGGCGTAGGCAAGGTGTGTGCGGGGCACAGGTGCATTGGGACATCTTGAAAGTAGAGAATGATATTTAACGTGTAATGCACTGCAGGTGACCATCTAGGATCCCAGCTTCTTCCCGCAACGGGGAACCCCCTTCGTTCCTGAATCTTTCTGTCTCTTTGAAGGTGCCCAGCCGGTCCACCTGGCCAGACTCTGGCCGCAGTGCAGTGCCAGCTGCAGAATCCACACTGTGGGCTGCTGCCGCGGCCCTTGGGCCTCAGGTCATAAAACCCAAGAGGAAAATCAGTGTGCTCCAAAGCCAAGGCAGTTGCTGACAGCAGCTGCGGGTTTCCGTCTGCGTGTTTATCCTCTTTCTTCCTCTCATCTGCCACTGTTCCCAATATGTAACACAGCCCTGGCACACAGTGAGCATTCAGTAAACACTGGTGAGCCCCATTAACACATGTGTCACAGAGGGCAAACCTGAGGCCCAGTGACCAGTTTGTCATAAGGTTCCCAGCGGGAATACCTTGGCCCCCTCAGCTCCTGGTCCCGGCTGTGGATAAGGCTGGTTTTGGCCATGACAGCTGCCCTCTCTTACCTTCCCACAGGTGGTGCCGCTGGTTTTGCCCATTTAACAGTGGAGCACTTTCTTGGTACCTTGCTGATGACCGCCGTGCAGGCATCTGCTGTCCACAAAGCCCCAGGAAGGCCCCAGTCTCTTGAAAGAACGCTTGTTCCTATGGGTGTTTATCCAAAGGAGACCTGGTGCAGGTCTTTCCCTGGTGCAGCTCCTCTGTCCATGGCCTTTGCTTGCGTGGGTTTATTGTAGAGCTTCCACACCACCTTTGCCACCACCATGTACCGGATTCTTGCCACAGCCCAGCCTTCACAGGCATCGTCTCACTGACGGTGACAGCAGCACTGGGGAGAGGCTAAGCAGCTTGGCAGAGCCACAGTTAGAGCCAGAGCCGGTGATCTTGAACTTGACCTCGAGATGACGGCAAAGTGCAACTGCAAGCTCAATCTGGCCGACAGCTTCCTTGCCTGAAGAACAGACTGTCTTTTATATTTTTATTTGGTAGGGACAGAAATCAAAAGAAGGATTTTGTTAATACATGAAAATCACCCAAAGCTCAAATTTCAGTGTCCGTCGGTACAGTTGTGTTGGAGCACGGCCGTGCCTGCTTGTGTCTTGTCGCTGGTTGATGTCAGGCTCCGTCAGCTGAGGTTAGTGGTCACACAGCTGAGACTCTGTGGCCCAACAGGTCTAAAATCTTACTATTTGACCATTTGCCGAGAAAGCTTGAACTTGCCCACCCCTCCTCCCTGACAACCGGGACCCCAACTTCCAGGCTCCTGGGGTTAAACACACCAGAGGCATCTCTGTGGAGGAGATCTTGGCTGGAGAGCTAAGCTATGCTCAGCATGGCTTCTGGGTCAGTGGAACTGGGTGTGAAACAGGAACAAGCTGGGTGGGAGAGCCTGGCACGTGTTACAGAATAAGCAGATGACCTTCAGTCAATCTGCAAACAGGTATTGGGCACCTACTGTGTACAGTTCTTGACCTACACCAGGCTACAGCAAGATCAAGGAGGCCAGTTGCTACCTTGCTCCTAGGCACAGGGCCAGGGCACATCTCGAAGACGGATGGGCTGCTGTTGTCACCGGCTAGCGCCCTGAGCTGCTCACGGGTCTTTATTGTGACTCATTTCTATTTCATATATATATATATATATATATACACACACACATATATTTGAAAGGTAGAGGGAGATGGGGTGGTGGTGATGTGGGGGGGGGGGATCTCCCACGGGCCTGCAACAGTCAAGGCGGGGCCAGGCAGACACCAGGAGCCAGAAGCTCCACCCAGTCTCCCACATGGCTGCCAAGGCACCCAGGTACCTGAGCCGTCACCAGCTGCCTCCCAGGAGCGTTAGCAGGAAGCTGGATTGCGAGCAGAGGCAGGAATAAATCCCAGGCACTCTGATGTGGGCATCCCAGGCGACGGCTTTACCACAAGGCCCACCCCTCATTTCTCTTTCAGGACCCTAGAAGCACCTGATGTTACCCAAAGATGTCTTTTAGGTGCTCAGTCCACTCCAGGGAGGGATGCAATCAGCAGCCAAGTGGGCCGCAAGAGCAACCCCTGCCCAGCTGAGTCAGGAGGCGTCCACAGGGCCGGCTTTGCTTCGTTTTAGTACTGAGGTCTCCAACACCAGGGAGCTCAAGCCTTAGCACCGTAACAGGCAGCCTAAGTTGGCGCGTGTTTCTGAATTGCACCTGCGAGGACTTGAGCCCACCCCTCCCTGTGATGACAAGAACGTCCTCTCCTGCAGTCACTTGCCTCTAAGATAAGACACCTGTTTCCCTGCTGCCCCAGTGGTCTGTTTTGGAAGTGCTGCCCCACCCTGCTTATTTGCTACATATAATTACTTCGTGTGACAGGCCCTCATTCTGGCAAGTTGAGGTGGGCAACACTGTTACAGGTGCAGGAAGTGCAGTGCTAATTGGCATGGTTTGCACTGGCATCTTGTGTTGGTAGGTTTTGTGGAGGAGATGGAGTGGGAAAGAAATCACACCTCTTCCCCACCTGAAAACCCATGTGCAGGGGGCTGGCGTGTGTGTGTGTGTGTGTGTGCGTGTGCTCTCCTTAGAAACAACTGGACATGGAATCAGCTGGAAAGACGTTAGGCCATGTGGTGCTGCTCTTCGCAAACTGTAGCATGCGCACGACTTCCTGGATGTCTGGTTCTGGAATCTACAGGTACTGGGGTGGGACTGGGGTTGTGCATTTCTGATGAGGCCCCCAGGAGATGCTGATGCCTCTGGCCCAAGACCACTGCCTGGAGCAGGGAGGCTCTTGGGCTGCGGTTCCCTCGGTGTGGTGTCTGGGCCAGCCACAGCAGCTTCCAGGGACTTATTGGACAAGCAGGTACGCAGGCCCTGGTGGCAGCCCTGTGGTCCGGGCTCCACTGCTGCGTGGCTGGTTTGGAGCTCTCTAAAGTTTGATGCCCCATCTCCTCCCTTGTTCAGAAGCCAGCAGGGCTTCCTGCTGTTCCTTGAGAGAATCATTACCCACCCTTTGATACCTAAGTGCCGGAGGCCTCTCACCTGGAGCAGGTGATGCGGGGCTGCCCCGGGGAGAGGCAGCTCAATTATCGGAGTTGCCTTCGAGCTGGAGCCTGGGTCTGGGTGATTTTCCATTCGGAGGCTCGGTCTGGAAGCTGATGTTTGCCTCCTCTGTCCCGCAGCGTCTTAGCATGCAGGCCCTGGCGCTCCCTTGGGAGGGAGTCATGTGGCTTTGCTTGTGTCCTAGCCTCAGCTGTGCGGGGACAAGGCCTGGCCTGCAAGTGCACCCACGATGGTCCCCAGAAACATTTTGGTAAGCGGAGACCTTGTGTCTCAAGTCATTCTCTCCTCAGCCTACCCTCCCAATTTTGTGATAATCCGTGCAAGTGTATTTTTTTTTGATGCAACAATAAGAGAAACATAATTTTATCTTTACTAGGAGCAGAGATTGCATGTTTGTATAGTAGAAAATTATCACTGAAATAAGTGTTTGTTTCCTAGGAACCCAGACAGAGCCTCCCCCTACACAGGACGAGTTAGCCTGTAAACATGTTAAAGAGTTGATTTCAGTACTGCTGCCTCCTATTATGGGACTATTTCTATTTTCATGATCGGTTTTAATTTGCAAAATCGTCCTTGCATGGCAGGTGGAGCTTCGGCAGTCCACAGACCTTATTTTGACTTTTGCCTCTTAAATAAATGAAGCTTTAAAAATATCAAGAGTTACATCAAAATACAACACAGTCAGATTTTACCACGGCTATGATTGTGATTACAATTAGATGACGGTAACGATACAAAAGACACATTATCTTTATAATTTATGCTCCTCCTGGACCAGATCCAGCATCTTAAAAATGCAACATTTCAGTACCATCTGGGAGATTTGCCCGGCAAAATTATGTATAAACAAAGTTCGTTATTGACTTGCTGAGCTTCAAGTGGAATCAATTATACATTGTGGTTGTCTTCGTCGGCACTGCAAAGCGTGGCGCCACGAAAGAGCCACGTCCCATAAATCATCAAAGGCTAATTTCCCAAGGGGCCAAGTTTTGTGTGGAAACAAAGCATTGTTGGTATTTTCTGCTTAGGTTTCTTTGGATCATATTCCGAGCGGGAGTTGATCCTTTGTCCTCGGACTCCCCTGTGGGTTTTTCCAGGCTGGCTGCACTTGGGGTCCCGTGTTGTTCTGCAGGTGTCAGACCCATGGAGCCTGTAGGGAGAGCAGGAGGTGTGTGCAGCCGATAGCAGATGAGGCTCTGGTCTTTTAACTCGATTATTATCGCTTAGTATGCACTCTCAAGATCAAAATGCTAAGTCAGTGTTTTGCAAACTAAGCGAAAGGTTGTCCTAAGCTTAACGCAGGGAAGATGGCTATTTCAGAAGCATGGCCCCCAGCTGCCCCCAGTCCCCAGCCACCAGGGACTAGAATACGTGTATTATCTGGTGGATGGACCTCTCAGAGCTCACAGCGGGAGGTTCTCTGCATTGCAGATGCACCTGTATTTAAAATAAGATCTGGACACTCATCTCAAAGAAAGTGCCGCTCAGAGGAGCGAGACCAGTGGCTGCCTGACCAGGACCATTGCTGGGCACCAGGAAACTTTCCCAGGTCGTGTCCCTCCTCTACCATCTCAGAACCTGTGTGTGTGGTTGTTTTGGCCCCAGATAGAGGTGAGGAGCCGGCTGCTCAGTGGCCCTTCTATCTGCTCTTGTGGGGCCTAGGTGGGCTCAGCAGCTGGCTTCTTGGGTGGTCTTCTGCCTGTTATCTTTAATGTGTCCCTGCCACCAGCACCCCTGAGCATCTGTTGTGAGTCCCTGCTGAGCTCAGCACGGGACCGTCATGGTCAGCTGGTCAGGCAGTGCCAGATGCAGAGGGTGCTGACAGTCACAGTGTGGGGTTGAAGGGAGGGGAGCATGGGGCACCAGAGATTTGACTCGGAGAAGCGAGCTGGGCAAAGTGGGTGAGGGGAGTGCACAGGGCACAGGCCAGGCTGGATAGGGAGACTGGGGTGGGGGCAGTGAGGCCAGGGTGGGTCTGAGGGTGGCCAGTAGGGCCCTGGAAGTGCTGCCTGGGGCACTGTGGGGTCAGATGGAGTCAGCCTTGCAGCCCCTATGAAGAGCTGGCCTTATGCTGAGGGTATTGGGAGCAGCCAGAGTGAAGGGAGGTTTGCGAGCGAGAGCTCTCCCTCGGGTTTCTGTGTGCAGGGGGCGATCCCGAAGCAGCCATCACACCCCCGTTTAGGAGAGGGGTGATGGGTTCCCCGGCCGGGAAGATGATCCTGGACGCCTGGGAGTGCTACCTGAAGTGGGATTCTCGGTGGCTTACGCTTTGCAGGCTGCGGAAGCAGCCCAGAGTTCTGTTTTCCCAACTTGCAGAATCCTTCCCCTTTCCTTCCTAAATGTGTTCTGCTCTCCGGCTGCGGCTTTGGCTGGGACAGATTTGCCAAAGCTTCCTGCAGGCTACAAGATGCAAATGTGCACCAGTCTGGGGGAAAATCTCTGTAGAGTCAGCATTTTTTTTTTTTTTGCGAAGTGATAAGGCTTTACTGGGGATAGGGCATCGGTCAGAACAGAAGGGACAGAGAGAGTGCCCAGTCACTCGGACGAGGGGAGAGCCAGGTTACGTGGTCGAATGGGGCCAGGTGGGCGGCTCAGCAGAGGCAGAGGGCTGAGAGGGCAGTCTGTTTGGACTCCCTAGGTTTTAACGGGAGTTTGTTTGCCCTCCTCCCCCTCTCCTCCAGGACAAAGGATGAGGATCCCTGGGGAAAGGGTTTGTTGGGTGAAAAATAGCAGATTCCTCCCCAGATTTGCTGGGCAGAGAAGGGGGGCTTCCCTTTAGGGGAACTGAGAAGGTTTTAGTGCTCCATGTTATCAGGTAACCCATCTGGTCCTGAGGAGAGAATTTTCCTGGGAGCTTTCCTTGGGGGAAGGGCTGGGACCACCTGGGAGGTTATCAGGGTCTGGGCAGGACTTTGAGTACAAGACGCTGGGCTTCTGGAGTTTCTGCAGTAGGTGGTGGGCTTCAGTCCTGTCTCACACACACATGGGCTAAATTTCTGACTTCTTACCTAACATGTCCCCCCTCGAGAGAGAAACACCCATAATCTCATGGGGGTTAGTGGCCACAGGTCTGTCTTCTGTAGCTACCTTGGAAGCTGACAAGTGGGCGCAGAGATGGATATGGGTGTTTTCTCTTGCTATCTGTCCTGTGGTGTTTGAGAGTAGCCCTGGGAAGCATTGTTCTGCTTGGTCCGGAGGGTGGGGCACCTTGTCTGAGGTAGGCTGGAAGCCGTGTCTTAGAAGCACCTGGAGCCAGATGGCTTGTCTTCTGGATGGAGTTTTCTTAGGGTTCCTTCGTGAATTCCCTCATGGACTTCTTCACGGCTCCTTTGTGCGTGGGTCCCTTCATGGTCGCCAGAAATGTCACTGGAGGAAAGGCCTTGGAAGCCATGGAATTCTCTCTCCACCCAAGAAAGAATTCAGGGGTGAGACAGAGAGCAAAGTGATAAGGCTTTATTGAGCATAGGGCATCTGTCAGAATGGAAGGGACAGAGAGAGTACCAGTCACTCGGATCGGGGGAGAGTGGGTTGAATGGAGAAAATACACCTGGCAGGCCAGGTGGGTGGCCCAGCAGAGAGCAGAGGGCTGAGCACCAGTCAGCACATTTTTTAAAGACCATGAGGATCTAGAGTTATTCCTCGGCTCATAGAATGCATTCAATAAATGTATATGCTTTTATCAATACTGATATCGTTGGGCCCATAATTTATTCCCAATAGATATTTGCGTTAGTCAGATGAGGATTGTGCTCACTGATGTCCGTTGCAACTCCAGAGTCTACTTCTGAGCAAGAGGTGTTTCAGTTAGGGGTTTCCTTCCAGTGAAGGACTGTGTTCTGGCCAGATTCCAGTCTGGTTCCAGCTTGTCAGATAAGGCGTCAGAGGCAGCCGCGGATCCCCGATGCTCTGTCTGATGAGCAGGTGACACGGCACCTGCAGAAGGAAGCTCGCTCTCCCTCTCTCTCTCTCCCCCTCTCTCTCTCCCCCTCCCTCTCTCGCTCTCCCTCTCTCTCTCTCCCCCTCCCTCCCTCTCTCTGTATCTCTCTTCTCTCTCTCTCTATTTCTCTCTCCTTCTTTCTCTCTCCTCCCTCTCTCTCACCCCCCCCATTTCTGTTTCCTCTCTCTCAGTATCTCTCTCTCTCTCTCTCCTCCCCCCACCGTGTATCTCTCTTCTCTCTCTCTTTGTCTCTCCTCCCTCTCTCTCACTCCCCCCATTTTTGTCTCCTCTCTCTCTCTCTCTCTCTCTCACACACACACACACACACACGAAGCCATTCTCTGACACTGAGAAGTTCTCAAGCCCAGATAGGAGCCCCATGTGTGGAGCAGAAGCCCTGCTACACAGGAGCATCCCTGAAGAATGGCTCGTGTCACCCCCAGCTTGCACCAGGTGTCACCATGAGCAGCAGTCCCAGGACAGAGACCATTTTTCTTTCCCAAACGAGCCTGCACACAGCCTGCATGAGGAAGCTGCTGGTCTCCTGCGTGTATCTACAGAGCACATTGCCTTGGGCACAGTTTGCATTAAAGTTTCTTCCTAAAGAACTATTCAGTTTCTTCTTAGTAAACACTGAGAAGAACATAAACTGTGGTTTTCTGTCGCTCCCCCTCTTCGTGGAGGAATGACACAGGACCCTGCGCTGTTCTTTCGTCTGCTCGGCCCTTCCCGGGTTTGCTGCTGGTCCTTCCCGGGTTGGCTACCGTCCCTTCCACCTCCGTGGAAGGGCGGCTCCCCCTGCCACTTTCCCCACTTCCGCGGGGGAGCGGCACACCGCCGGCCGGCCGGCTCTCTCGGGGGCTGCACAGGTGTTCCTTCAGATAGATGTTCCTGGTGCATGTTGTCTCTCTCCTCCTTTATAGTCCTCTTCCACCAATCCCAACTCTGCTACCCACACGCCGAGTACGCTGCTCTCCTCCAATCAGGAGCAGGTCCTACAGTTTATTGGTTGAACTGGAGGCAGCTGTGTAGAAGCTGTTTCCTCCTCTCCCAGCGCCATATTGTGGGAGAGCAGATGCATAGAATAAGTCTTAATTCCAGTAACTTAGTCTAGTCTCAGTTGCTCCCCACAGTTTTCCTTTGTGACTTGGTAGCTGGGAAGCTCAGAGCTAGGTTTGGGGAATATCTGCTAAATGTAGGGGCAGTTATTATGATTAAGTTATCCTTTAAACGATTACATTTATTTATGAGAGACAGAGAGAGAGAGAGAAAGAGAGAGAGAGAGAGAGAGAGAGAGAGAGATTGATTGATTCCCATGTGCTGGCTCACTTCCCAAATGTCCACAACAGCCAGGGATGGTTCAGGCCAAACACAGGACCTGTGTCTGGGCAGGACTTTGAGTACAAGACGCTGGGCTTCTGGAGGAACTCAATCCAGGTCTCCCATGGGAGGGGCCCGAGTACCCAAGCCATCACCTGGTGCCTCTCAAGGTCTGTATGAAGTCAGGAGTGGAGCCAGGAGTCAAATGCAGGCGCTGTGGTATGGGATGTGGGAATGGTAGCTGGTGTCTTAACCCCTGGCCAAATGCCACCGCAGTAATTCTTACTAACATCATCTTTCTTACATGTTAGCAAGCACTTTTGCAGAGTTTACAACTGAGTCTTGGCAGGTGCTGTGGCTCACTAGGCTAATCCTCTGCGGCGCTGGCACCCCGGGTTCTAGTCCCCGTCAGGGCGCTGGATTCTGTCCCGGTTGCCCCTCTTCCAGCCCAGCTCTCTGCTGTGGCCCGGGAGTGCAGTGGAGGATGGCCCAGGTGCTTGGGTCCTGCACCCCATGGGAGACCAGGATAAGCACCTGGCTCCTGCCATCGGATCAGCGTGGTGCACCGGCCATAGCGGCCATTTTGGGGGTGACTCAATGGAAGGAAGACCTTTCTCTCTGTCTCTCTCTCTCTCACTGTCTAACTCGGCCTGTCAAACAAACAAACAAACAAACAAAAAACAACTGAGTCCTTACAATATTTCTTCAAGGATAATGCTGTTACTGTTCCCATTTGACAATGGGAAAGAAAACTTTTGATGAATTTATAGGTTTGTCAAAGATCCTATGCTGGTGAGTGCTGGGCCCTGGGCATCACATTCACTCCCTGGCTTCTCTGTGCTGGTAGCTGCAGAGGTAACAGGGCAGGGTTCCTAGGTAGCACCTAAGAATCAAATACGAATAATTACAGTCAGTCTACTCTGAGCAGGGATGGAAGGATGCCTGGCAGCATTGTTTACAAAATGCACTGACATCCTTATCCCGATAAATACTTACGTAAACATAGCTTCCTGCCCAAGATTTAGAAGTTCTTTGCAAAGGCTATTTCTAGGGGCTAATAACTCTCAACACTTTGTATTGCATTAAAATATATATGAGGAGATCCAGATGAGTAACTGAGGGGATCTAAGAACTTATACCTTGGTCCCGGGGAGATGCACACTTAGTCCAATTTGACATAAAGTAATGCAGGCAGCGTTGGCTGAGCAGGAAACATGCGCTGAATAATCCATGGTCCTGCGTGCATCTCACACAACTTAACACGAGCAGCAAGAAAACCCCCAGTGCTGCACCAGGGAGATAATGAGGTGCACTCCCAGTGGGGAAGAGGAAGAGGCAAGAGAGGGCCCCTCCCAGCAGCCTTTCCAAGTGGGGACTGCAGCCTCCCGCTCCAGGTGGAAGTTGGAGGAAGGCACCTGTGCTCCTGGAACGAACAGAAAGCAGAGTGAGGGTTTGCACTCTGCTGGGAGGGTCCACTCCCCTTCCAGGACGCCAGGGGTCTCAGTGTATCCTCCCAGCTTCCTAAAGAGAGGTCCCAGGACTCTACACAAGTAGAAAAAGCAGATGTGGGCACAATTAGGAGAGTGGGGGGGGCTCTTCAGGGAGCCTCTGGCCTGTGTTATTTTGAAGGTGGATCAGCTTCCAACAGACTCAGTGGTCAGGTGACATTCTGCAGAGAGAACAACACAAGCAACAACAAAACAGGCAGGAGAGCCCAGGGTGCTGCCAGGAAGTGACCTTTGCTAACAGGAAGTGAGCCTGAAAGGGCTCCTCTGCACCGTGGGATCAGTAGTAGGGACGCCCGTGTTGGAATTAGACCAGCTTGAGCCTGAATCCTGGCTCTGACTGTAGCTAGCATTGTGCCTGGGTGACGAGAACCATGTCCGAAAAGCACTGAGCACAGTACTACTCAGCACACAGCAAGTCTTCAGTCAACTGTAGCCTTCGTGTGCTGGATGCTTGTCCAGTTGAGGGATGAATTCAAGGTTGGATGGCGGAAAGACCACGGAGTTCCTAGGTTTTGGGCACCTCTGGGCTCTGACCCTAAACTTTTGAAATGATCTGTCCATTTCTTAGAAGTCGCAGTCATTGGGAGATGGTCATAGCATCAAAAATGCCTGATCATTATGGCCGCCTGTCTGTCCATGGAAGCATTTTTAAACCTTTTAGCTAAAGCAGCTTTATTTTTTGAAATTGTCTCGAATGTTACGTTATCTAAGGAGGTCTCGATGTCAGTGTCCTGATGCTTGTAGCCTGGCGCCTAACCCTCAGTTTCCTCGTAGCCTGCTTTTGGCTCTATGGCTTCTTTGAGTCCTGTTACCATCTCTAAGAATGTTCATGCTCTCTGAAGAGATCCACCTCTCTCCACTTAAAATCAGGAGAACCAGGAGTGATAATGGTTTTCTTCTTCCTATGTATTTATTTATTCCTATGTTTAATTTTTTAAAAAAATAAGGGAAAGGGGGAAGAAAATGACCCAAGTCATCTTTACAAAGTGTTTTTTAATTAATTAACTTAAAAATTAGCAGAGAGAAAGAGAAAGATTGATTGATTGATTTTCCGTCTGCCGGTTGACATCCCAAATGCCTACAACAGCCAGGGCCGGGCCAGGCCAAAGTCAAGAGCCCGGGACTTCCTCTGGGTCTCCCGTGTGGGTGGCAGGGGCCCAAGTAGTCGGAGCATCACCTGCTGTCTCCC